>NC_041381.1:537561096-537574198 GCF_002162155.2 Triticum dicoccoides | reverse complement strand
GGGGGTCGGTAACCTCCCGGTACTCCGGTAAAATGCCGATTTCACCCGGAACACTTCCGATGTCCAAACATAGGCTTCCAATATATCAATCCTTACGTCTCGACCATTTCGAGACTCCTCGTCATGTCCGTGATCACATCTGGGACTCTGAACAAACTTCGGTACATCAAAACTTATACACTCATAATAAAACTGTCATCATAAGGTTAAGCGTGCGGACCCTACGGGTTCGAGAACTATGTAGACATGACCTAGAACTATTCTCGGTCAATAACCAATAGCGGAACCTGGATGCCCATATTGTCTCCTACATATTCTACGAAGATCTTTATCGGTCAAACCGCATAACAACATACGTTGTTCCCTTTGTCATCGGTATGTTACTTGCCCGAGATTCGATCGTTGGTATCCAATACCTAGTTCAATATCGTTACCGGCAAGTCTCTTTACTCGTTACGTAATGCATCATTCCGTAACTAACTCATTAGCTACATTGCTTGCAAGGCTTATAGTAATGTGCATTACCGAGAGGGCCCAGAGATACCTCTCCGACAATCGGATTGACAAAACCTAATCTCGAAATACGCCAACCCAACATGTACCATTGGAGACACCTGTAGTACTCCTTTATAATCACCCAGTTACATTGTGACGTTTGGTAGCACCCAAAGTGTTCCTCCGATAAACGGGAGTTGCATAATCTCATAGTTACAGGAACATGTATAAGTCATGAAGAAAGCAATAGCAACATACTAAACGATCAAGTGCTAAGCTAACGGAATGGGTCAAGTCAATCACATCATTCTCCTAATGATGTGATCCCGTTAATCAAATGACAACTCATGTCTATGGTTAGGAAACTTAACCATCTTTGATTAATGAGCTAGTCAAGTAGAGGCATACTAGTGACACCATGTTTGTCAATGTATTCACACATGTATTATGTTTCCGGTTAATACAATTCTAGCATGAATAATAAAGATTTATCATGATATAAGGAAATAAATAATAACTTTATTATTTCCTCTAGGTCATATTTCCTTCAGTCTCCCACTTGCACTAGAGTCAATAATCTAGTTCACATCGCCATGTGATTTAACACCAATATTCATATCTGTATATGATTAACACTCATAGCCCACATCGTCATGTGATCAACACCCAAAGGGTTTACTAGAGTCAATAATCTAGTTCACATCGTTATGTGATTAACATCCAAAGAGTACGAAGGTGTGATCATGTTTTGCTCGTGAGAGAAGCTTAGTCAACGGGTCTGTCACATTCAGAGTCGTATGTATTTTGCAAATATTCTATGTATACAATGCTCTGCACGGAGCTACTCTAGCTAATTGCTCCCACTTTCAATATGTATCCAGATTGAGACTTAGAGTCATCTAGATCGGTGTGAAAGCTTGCACCGATGTAACTCTTTACGACGGGCTCTTTTATCACCTCCATAATCGAGAAGTATTTCCTTAGTCCTCACTAAGGATATTCTTGACCAATGTCCAGTGATCTACTCCTAGATCACTATTGTACTCCCTTGCCAAATTCAGAGCAAGGTATACAATAGGTCAGGTACATAGTATAGCATACTTTATAGAACCTATGACTGAAGCATAGGGAATGACTTTCATTCTCTTTTCTATTTTCTGCCGTGGTCGGGATTTGAGTCTTACTCAATTTCATACCTTTGCAACACAGGCAAGAACTCTTTCTTTGACTGTTCCATTTTGAACTATTTCAAAATCTTGACAAGGTATGTACTCATTGAAAATCTTATCAAGCGTCTTGATCTATCTCAATAGATCTTGATGCTCAATATGTAAGTAGCTTTACTGAGGTCTTTCTTTTAAAGAACTCCTTTCAAATACTCCTTTATGTTTTCCAGAAAAATTCTACAGCATTTCTGATCAACAATATGTTACTCACATATATTTATCAGAAAGGCGGTAGTGCTCCCACTCACTTTATTGTAAATACAGGATTCACCGCAAGTCTGTATAAAACTATATGCTTTGATCAACTTATCAAAGCATATATTCCAACTCTGAGATGCTTGCACCAGTCCATAGATGGATCGCTGGAGTTTGCACACTTTGTTAGCTCCCTTTGGATCGACAAAACCTTCTGACTGCATCATATACAACTCTTCTTCCAGAAAACCTTTAAGGAATGCAGTTTTGACATCCATTTGCCAGATTTCATAAAATGTGGCAATTGCTAACATGATTCGGACAGACTTAAGCATCGCTACAGTTGAGAAAATCTCATTGTAGTCAACACCTTGAACTTGTCAAAAACCTTTTTGCGACAAGTCGAGCTTTGTAGATAGTAACACTACTATCAACGTCCGTCTTCCTCTTGAAGATCCATTTATTTCTTATGGTTTGCCGATCATCGGGCAAGTCCACCAAAGTCCACACTTTGTTCTCATTCATGGATCCTATCTCAGATTTCATGGCCTCCAGCCATTTTGCGGAATCTGGGCTCATCATCGCTTCCTCATAGTTCGTAGGTTTATCATGGTCTAGTAACATGAATTTCAGAACAGGATTACCATACCACACTGGTGCGGACCATACTCTGGAAGACCTACGAGGTTCTGTAGTAACTTGATCTGAAGTTTCATGATCATCATCATTAGCTTCCTCACTAATTGGTGTAGGAATCACTGGAACTGATTTCAGTGATGAACTATTTTCCAATTCGGGAGAAGGTACAGTTACCTCATCAAGTTCTACTTTCCTCCCACTCACTTCTTTCAAGAGAAACTCCTTCTCTAGAAAGGATCCATTTTTAGCAACGAATAACTTGCCTTCGGATCTGCGATAGAAGGTGTACCCAACAATTTCCTTTGGGTATTCTATGAAGACGCACTTCTCCGATTTGGGTTTGAGCTTATCATGATGAAACCTTTTCACATTAGCATCACAGCCCCAAACTTTAAGTAACGACAACTTGGGTTTCTTGCTAAACCACAGTTCATATGGTGTTGTCTCAACGGATTTAGATGGTGCCCTTTTAACGTGAATGCAGCTGTCTCTAATGCATGACCCCAAAACAATAGTGGTAAATCAGTAGGAGACATCATAGATTGCACCATATCCAATAAAGTGCGGTTACGACGTTCGGACACACCATAACGTTGTGGTGTTCCAGGTGGCGTGAGCTGTGAAACTATTCCACATTATTTTAATTGAAGACCAAACTCGTAACTCAAATATTCGTCTCCGCGATTAGATCGAAGAAACTTTATTTTCTTGTTACGATGATTTTTCCACTTCACTCTGAAATTCTTTGAACCTTTCAACTATTTCAGACTTATGTTTCATCAAGTAGATATACCCATATCTGCTCAAATCATCTTGTGAAGGTTAGAAAATAACGATACTTGCCACGAGTATCAACACTCATTGGATTGCATACATCGGTATGTATTATTTCCAATAAGTCAGTAGCTTGTTCCATTGTTCCGGAGAATGGAGTTTTTAGTTATCTTGCCCAAAAGGCACAGTTCGCAAGCATCAAATGATTCATAACCAAGTGATTCCGAAAATCCATCTTCATGGAGTTTCTTCATGCGCTTTACACCGATATGACCCAAACAGCAGTGCCACAAATAAGTTGCACTATCATTATTAACTTTTCATCTTTTGGCATCAATATTATGAATATGTGTATCACTACGATCGAGATCCAACAAACTATGTTCATTGGGTGTATGACCATCGAAGGTCTTATTCATGTAAACAGAATAACAATTTATTCTCTAACTTTAAATGAATAACTGTATCGTAATAAACATGATCAAATCATATTCATGCTCAACGCAAACGCCAAATAACATTTATTTAGGTTTAACACTAATCCTGAAAGTATAGGGAGTGTGCGATGATGATCATATCAATCTTGGAACTACTTCCAACACTCATCGTCACTTCACCCTCAACTAGTCTCTGTTTTTTCTGTAACTCCTGTTTCGAGTTACTAATATTAGCAATCGAACAAGTATCAAATACTCAGGGGCTACTATAAACACTAGTATGGCATACATCAATAACCTGTATATCAAATATACCCTTGTTCACTTTGCCATCCTTCTTATCCACCAAATATTCAGGGCATTTCCGCTTCCAGTGACCATTTCTTTTGCAGTGTAAGCACTCAGTTTCAGGCTTTGGTCCAGCTTTGGTCTTCTTCACGGGAGTGACAACTTGTTTGCCATTCTACTTGAAGTTTCCCTTTCTTTCCCTTTTCTTGAAACTAGTGGTCTTGTCAATCATCAACAGTTGATGCTCTTTCTTGATTTCTACCTTTGTCGATTTCAACATCACGAAGAGCTCGGGAATCGTGTTCGTCATCCCTTGCATACTATAGTTCATCACGAAGTTCTAGTAACTTAGTGATGGTGACTAGAGAATTCTTTCAATCACTATTTTATCTGGAAGATTAACTCCCAATTGATTCAAGCAATTGAAGTACCCAGACAATCTGAGCACATGCTCACTAGTTGAGCGATTCTCCTCCATCTTTTAGCCATAGAACTTGTTGGAGACTTCATATCTCTCAACTCGGGTATTTGCTTGAAATATTAACTTCAACTCCTAGAACATCTCATATGGTCCATGACGTTCAAAACGTCTTTGAAGTCCCGATTCTAAGCCGTTAAGCATGGTGCACTAAACTATCAAGTAGTCATCATATTGAGCTAGCCAAACGTTCATAACATCTACATCTGCTCCTGCAATAGGTCTATCACCTAGCGGTGCATTAAGGACATAATACTTCTGTGCAGCAATGAGGATAAACCTCAGATCACGGATCCAATCCGCATCATTGCTACTAACATCTTTCAACACAATTTTCTCTAGCAACATATCAAAATAAACATATGAAAGCAATAACGCAAGCTATTGATCTACAACATAATTTGCAAAATACTACCAGGACTAAGTTCATGATAAATTTAAGTTCAATTAATCATATTACTTAAGAACTCCCACTTAGATAGACATCTCTCTAGTCATCTAAGTGATCACCTAATCCAAATCAACTAAACCATGTCCGATCATGACGTGAGATGGAGTAGTTTCAATGGTGAACATCACTATGTTGATCATATCTACTATATGATTCACATTCGACCTTCCGGTCTCCGTGTTCCAGGCCATATCTGTTATATGCTAGGCTCGTCAAGTTTAACCTGAGTATTCCGCGTGTGCAACTGTTTTGCACCCGTTGTATTTGAACGTAGAGCCTATCACACCCGATCATCACGTGGTGTCTCAGCACGAAGAACTTTCGCAACGGTGCATACTCAGGGAGAACACTTCTTGATGATTTTAGTGAGAGATCATCTTAAAATGCTACCGTCAATCAAAGAAAGATAAGATGCATAAAGGATAAACATCACATGCAATCAATATAAGTGATATGATATGGCCATCATCATTTTGTGCTTGTGATCTCCATCTCCGAAGCACCGTCGTGATCACCATCGTCACCGGCGTGACACCTTGATCTCCATCGTAGCATCATTGTCGTTACGCCATCTATTGCTTCTACGACTATCGCTAACGCTTAGTGATAAAGTAAAGCAATTACAGGGCGTTTGCATTTCATACAATAAATCGACAACCATATGGCTCCTGCCAGTTGCCGATAACTTCGGTTTCAAAACATGATCATCTCATATAATAAAATATAGCATCACGTCTTGACCATATCACATCACAACATGCCCTGCAAAAACAAGTTAGACGTCCTCTACTTTGTTGTTGCAAATACGTGGCTGCTACGGGCTGAGCAAGAACTGTTCTTACCTACGCATCAAAACCACAACGCTAGTTCGTCAAGTTAGTGTTGTTTTAACCTTCGCAAGGACCGGGCGTAGCCACACTCGGTTCAATTAAAGTTGGAGAAACAGACACCCGCTAGTCACCTGTGTGCAAAGCACGGCGGTAAAACCAGTCTCGCATAAGCGTACGCATAATGTCGGTCTGGGCCACTTCATCCAACAATACCGCTGAACCAAAGTATGACATGCTGGTAAGCAGTATGACTTGTATCGCCCACAAATCATTTGTGTTCTACTCGTGCATATAACATCAACGCATAAAACCTAGGCTCGGATGCCACTGTTGGGGAACGTAGTAATTTCAAAAAAATTCCTATGCACACGCAAGATCATGGTGATGCATAGCAACGAGAGGGGAGAGTGTTGTCCACGTACCCTCGTAGACTGAAAGCAGAAGCGTTATGACAACGCGGTTGATGTAGTCGTACGTCTTCACGATCCGACCGATCCAAGTACCGAACATACGGCACCTCCGAGTTCAGCACACGTTCAGCTCGATGACGATCCCCGGACTCCGATCCAGCAAAGTGTCGGGGATGAGTTCCGTCAGCACGACGGCGTGGGGATGATGATGATGTTCTACCGGCGCAGGGCTTCACCTAAACTCCGCGACGATATGACCGAGGTGGAATATGGTGGAGGGGGGCACCGCACACGGCTAAGGAACGATCACGTAGATCAACTTGTGTGTTCTAGGGTGCCCCCCTGCCCCCGTATATAAAGGAGCAAGGGGGGTGCGGCCGGCCCTAGGAGGAGGTGCACCGGAGGAGTCCTACTCCCATCGGGAGTAGGACTCCCCCCCTTCCCTAGTTGGACTAGGACTTGGGGGGAAGGAGGAGAGGGGGGGAAGGAAAGGGGGGGTGCCGCCCCCCTCCTTGTCCTATTCGGACTTGGGGGGGAGGGGCGCGCGCCTGCCCCTTGGCCCCTTCTCCTCTTCCTCCACTAGGCCCAATAAGGCCCATCAGGTCACCGGGGGGTTTCGGTAACCTCCCCGTACTCCGGTAAAATGCCGATTTCACCCGGAACACTTCCAATGTCCAAACATAGGCTTCCAATATATCAATCTCTATGTCTCGACCATTTCGAGACTCCTCATCATGTCCATGGTCACATCCGGGACTCCGAACAAACTTCGGTACATCAAAACTTATAAACTCATAATAAAACTATCATCGTAATGTTAAGCGTGCGGACCCTACGAGTTCGAGAACTATGTAGACATGACCTAGAACTATTCTCGGTCAATAACCAATAGCGGAACCTGGATGCCCATATTGGCTCCTACATATTCTACGAAGATCTTTATCGGTCAAACCGCATAACAACATACGTTGTTCGCTTTGTCATCGGTATGTTACTTGCCCGAGATTCGATCATCGGTATCCAATACCTAGTTCAATCTCGTTACCGGCAAGTCTCTTTACTCGTTATGTAATGCATCATTCCGTAACTAACTCATTAGCTACATTGCTTGCAAGGCTTATAGTGATGTGCATTACCGAGAGGGCCCAGAGATACCTCTCTGACAATCGGAGTGACAAAACCTAATCTCGAAATACGCCAACCCAACATGTACCTTTGGAGACACCTGTAGTACTCCTTTATAATCACCCAGTTACGTTGTGACGTTTGGTAGCACCCAAAGTGTTCCTCCGTAAACGGGAGTTGCATAATCTCATAGTTACAAGAACATGTATAAGTCATGAAGAAAGCAATAGCAACATACTAAATGATCAAGTGCTAAGCTAACGGAATGGGTCAAGTCAATCACATCATTCTCCTAATGATGTGATCCCGTTAATCAAATGACAACTCATGTCTATGGTTAGGAAACTTAACCATCTTTGATTAATGAGCTAGTCAAGTAGAGGCATACTAGTGACACTATGTTTGTCTATGTATTCACACATGTATTATGTTTCCGGTTAATACAATTCTAGCATGAATAATAAACATTTATCATGATATAAGGAAATAAATAATAACTTTATTATTGCCTCTAGGGCATATTTCCTTCAGCCAACAGCGACGAGAAGATCATGGCAAATTGGTTCCCGATGGCCCTCAAGGATGGTGCGTGTTCTTGGCTCCTGAGCCTGACCGAGGGGTCGGTTTCTTCTTGGGAGGAGATGCGTAGCCGCTTCATCGCCAACTTCTAGGGCACTCACGACCATCCGCCGGCCGCGGGCGACCTGCGCCACGTCAAGCAGTGGCCTGGGGAGACCTTGCATAAGTACATCCAACGCTTCAACAACGTCCGCCTCAAGATCCCAAGGTGTCGGACGAGGCCATCATCTCTACGTTCACCGACGGCGTTCGTGACGTCAAGATGAAGGAGGAGCTCGCCATCCATGGGGATCTCTGCACCGCCTCTGGAGATGTACAACATGGCGAACATGTGTGTGAGGGCTGAGGAGGGACGCCTCTCCATCCTCGAGCTCCCTGATGCTGATCCAGAAGACAAGAAGACCAAGACCAAGGACACGAAGTGCAAGGGGGCGGCCGTGCTTGCGGCAGAGCCAGAGACCAAGCGCGGCTACGACCACCCCGAGTCATCCAAAGGTAAGAGGCCGTTCTGTGCCTTCCAAAATGTCTACAACCACAACACCAGCGACTGCCAGGAGCTCAGGGCTCTCCACGACGGGCGCCTCGGTCGACGCCCCGAGCGCAACGATCGGGGCTACGGTCACGGAAGTGGCCGAGGCAAAGGACGTTGGGATGGACGCGACCGTCATCATGAGTGGCACAACCATCCCTATGAGGACCACTGGCAGGACCAGCCTCGCGAGGGCAACTGTAGGTAGCAGCCTCGTGAGGACCGCCCTTAGGGCAATGCAGCCTTGCCTCCTCTGCCTCCACCGCTAAGAAGGAATGAAGATCACCACCAGGACGAGGGGGTTGGGGGCTTCCAGGAGCCGCGATCCATCGGCTACATCTTGGGCAGCTCACAAACCCCATCTTCTCACCGTGTCTTCAAGCAGTTTGCGCGCGAGGTCAATGCGGCGCTCCCCAGGCTTGAAGCAACTCGCCCTCTCAAGTGGTCCAAGTGCGCCATCACCTTTGACTCTACAGACCGGCTCAAGTGCGCGGCCACCACCGGCGCGCTCCCCATGCTCTGCTCCCCGTCATCAGCAACGTAACCGTCACCAAGACTCTCATTGATGGCGGAGCAGGGCTCAATGTCCTCTCTGTCCAGACGTTCGACAGACTCTAGGTGCCATACCACCAGCTGCACCCCTCCAAGCCATTCTCAGGAGTGACCGACGGATCGACACACCCGATCGGGTAGGTTCGCCTCCCTGTCACCTTCAGCGAGCGAAACAACTACCGCACCGAGCTCATCGACTTCGACGCCACTGACATCCGCCTGCCCTACAACGCCATCCTTGGGTACCCAACACTGGCCAAGTTCATGGTGGCCACGCACCACAGCTACAACATTCTCAGGATGCCAGGGAGCGGCGGCATCATCATGGTCGCCTGTTAGGAGAAGGATGCGGTGTGCTCCCTCGAGCGCGCTTTCCAAGCTGCAGCAGTCGAAAACCCAGAAGACGAAGACGGCACCCTCCCTCCTGAGGTCGCCCCCAAGACAAAGAAGCTGCAGCTGGGCCAGGGATTTCATGAGGAAGCATCACCCAAGGATGCAGCACTGAGCCTCGCGTCTCCGGAGGCGGCGCCTTCACCCATCACATAGGAAGGCGCACCCGGCGCCCCTTTGTCACGCCCAATATGCAATACTATCCTAAAGAGACTCGAAGGTCCCACCAAGGATAGAACCGCATATTGAAACACTTTTGCAAGGTGGTTATCATTACATCAACATTACATAATAGATGGGGATACATACAAAAGGCATACAATGCCACACGAATACAACATCATCTTACATAAGAGCACCATCCGACTACGGATGAAACACAAACAGAAACTCAAACGACATCCACCATGCTAGCCCAGGCTGCCGACCTGGAACCTATCCCCTGATCGAAGAAGAAGCAGAAGAAGAACTCCAAAACAAGTAAGCATCGCTCTCGCGTCATGAACATCGCAATACCTGTACCTACAACTGTTGTTGTAGTAATCTGTGAGCCACGAGGACTCAGCAATCCCATTACCATGGGTATCAAGACAAGCAAAGCTTAATGGGTAAGGAAGGGGTAAAGTGGTGAGGTTGCAGCAGCGACTAAGCAAGAATGGTGGCTAACATACGCAAATAAGAGCGAGAAGAGAAACAATGGAACGGTCATGAAGCTAGCAATGATCAAGAGGTGATCCTGAACTCCTACTTACGTCAAACATAACCCAAAACCGTGTTCACTTCCCGGACTCCGCCGAAAAGAGACCATCACGGCTACACACACGGTTGATGCGTTTTAATTCGAATCTGATGTCAAGTTATCTACAACCGGACATTAACAAATTCTCATCTGCCACATAACCGCGGGCACGGCTCTCGAAAGTTTATACCCTGCAGGGGTGTCCCAACTTAGCCCATCACAAGCTCTCACGGTCAACGAAGGATATTCCTTCTCCCAGGAAGACCCGATCAGTCTCGGAATCACGGTTTACAAGACATTTCGACAATGGTAAAACAAGACCAGCAAAGCCGCCGATGTGTCGACAATCCCGATAGGAGTCACACAATCTCGTTCTCAAGACACACCGGATAAGCGAAGCGTACAGGTACCGATGTAACCCAAGTTGCCAAGGGATGGTCCCGCACGGTGCTCTAGTTTGGACAACCACTTAGACAAGCATTGGCCCAGGGGGCTAAAATAAAGATGGCCCTCGGGTTAATTACTCCCAAGGGAAAAGTATAGGTGGTAGGCAAATGGTAAAACTAATGTTGGGCCTTGCTGGAGGAGTTTTATTCAAGGTGAACTGTCAAGGGGGTCCCATAAATCACCCAACCGCGTTAGGGACGCAAAATCCGGGAACATAATACCGATATGACGGAAACTAGGGCGGCAAGAGTGGAACAAAACACCAGGCATAAGGCCGAGCCTTCCACCCTTTACTAAGTATATAGATGCATTAATTAATATAAGAGATATTGTGATATCCCAGCATAAACATAATCCAACATGGAGCAATCTTCAACTTGACCTGCAACTAACAACGCTATAAGAGGGGCTGAGCAAAGCGGTAACATAGCCAAGCAACGGTTTGCTAGGAATGGTGAAAAGGTTAGAGGCTGACATGGCAAATTGGGAGGCTTGAAGAACAAGTGATAGGTAGCGCAACATAGCGATAGAACGAAGCAACTAGCATAGCAATGATAGTAGTGAGATCCAGAGTAACGGTCATCTTGCCTGAAATCCTGCTAGGAAGAACGAGTCCATTAAGAAGACGAACGGATGAAGCTGAACCAAGCGTAGACGAACGAATCCTCATGATCGCAACGAAACAGGAACTATCGAGAAGAAGCACACAACATGGTAAACACACCACACATATACATGACATGATGCTCAACCAAGTATGATGCAAGACAAGACTACATGAAGCTACTCATGGCAAGAGATGATGCATACAAGAACAACACATCAAAGCAAGGTTAAATGAGGCCGAAAACAACATATAACAAATCCGGTAAGTCCTCTTATGCAAATTTAGAAGTTGGTCCAGATCTGAATAAACCTTATGTTCAAGTTGTTAAACAGCAAGTTAAGATGCACCAAGATGACCTACATGAAATTCTAGTCAAGTTACATATAAAGTTCAATTAGTTCGGAGCTACGGCCTAGAAGATATGAGCAAAACAAGTCAAACATGGCATTGATGCAAAATGCATACAAACATTAAGCAAACACTCTCAAAACATGGATGCAACATGACATGATGAAACTACATGCAATTCTAAGCAAGTTTCATATAGAACACACTCAAAACGGAGCAACGGTTCAACACATACACATGAAACAAGTTTAAAGGACAAGCTGTCCAAAACAACAACTAGGCATCTTGCAAGCATGAAGAAAATATGCTACAGCAACTCAAAAGGAAAACAAAAGGCATGTACATGAAGTACAGGTAAAGCATGACAAAACATGAACACTGAGCTATCTCCATAAATCCCTAGAACATGCTCAAAAGGACCTGGCAAGATTGCAAATAATAACAGTTTACAGACTTAGCAGAAATAACATCAGGTTGCAATGTTCAGAGCTATCAAACAACATACTACAGGAACTTATCATGGCAACAAAACATATGGCATGAATCTACTAAATGCATAGAACAAAAGTCCCTTACTGATCATGAGCCAAAAAGGCACAGAAGATATGATGGAACCCACATAAACATAGCAAGTTTCATAAACAGATTCAGACTTGGCAGAAAAACAGAGCATGGCATAAACAGAATTATGAAGGCATCTTTGCGAGCTCGAATCACTCATCACAAAGTATTGCATGACAATATAAGCATAGCATCAGCAAGAAGACATGTTCATGACACTAACCATGGCAAGAACAAGCTCATAGCATGCAAGGATCAACTATAACAACCTTGGCAAAATTGATTAACATGTAAGCAATCTGCCAGGAACATTTTATAGCAAAAGTAGAGCAAGATTAATACATGCTAGACCACTCTATAAATGCAAACAGAGGCATGGATGGATAGATCATAACCATATGTCCAAAACATCCTTACTGAACATACTCAAAAGAGGCATGAATCTCACTGTAGAAACATGAATACATGGCATGAAAATAATAGCAGGGAAATGACTTGGAAGAATCCTAAGTCCCTGAAATCAGCAACATCACGGAGGCTAATTTGCAAGCTTGAAACAATCAATACATGGCATATCATGAAGAGTGTATTGCACCACAGCAAGGATGGCATGTTGCAGCTCATAACACATATAGACTTCATGCTCAAAAGAAAATCACACAAAAAGATGCAAAAAAGACAAATGAGCATGTTCTGTTAACAGACAGCAGACAACATTATATAGCACTCTTGCCATGATGATTAGGGCATCAAGATGAAATCTAATGAACATGGCACAATGGAACAAAATGAAGAGCAAACTCTGATGAACATTTTGATATCTCAAACATGCAAAATGGAGCTACGGATGATGAGTTATGGCATGTTGAACAGAGGCATAAAAAGCAAAAATAAAAGGACTTGGAGAAAATGTCAACCTCCGAGATCTAGGGTTCTTGGCACACGGATCGAGGTACGCCGGGGAACTCGCCGGGGTTGAAGAAAAAGGGCGTCAGCGGGTCG
>NC_041381.1:537532605-537560713 GCF_002162155.2 Triticum dicoccoides | reverse complement strand
GAGGATGCGGCGGCGCGGAGGCCTCGGGCGGCGCGTGCGGGCGAGCGCCGGGCGGCGCCGGCTAGGTTCCGCGCAGACCGGCGCGGAGGCGGTGGCGCGGTGCTAGCCGGGCGGTGGGGCGCGGTCGGGGGAGGCGCGGGAGCGGGCGCGACGGCGGACGGTGTCGGTGTCAAAACCGGCGGATCTCGAGTAGGGGGTCCCGATCTGTGCGTCTTAGGCTAATGGTAACAGGAAGCAAGGGACACAATGTTTACCCAGGTTCGGGCCCTCTCGATGGAGGTAAAACCCTACTTCCTGCTTGATTAATATTGACGATATGAGTAGTACAAGAGTAGATCTACCACGAGATCGTAGAGGCTAAACCCTAGGAGCTAGCCTATGATGATTATGATTGTAATCGTGATCGGCCTTCTAAGGACCAACCTCTCCGGTTTATATAGACACCTGAGAGGGCTAGGGTTTACATGGAGTCGGTTACAAGGAAGGAAATATAATATCCGGATCACCAAGCTTGTCTTCGACGCAAAGGAGAGTCCCATCCGGACACAGAACGGAGCCTTGAGTCTTGTATCTTCATGCTTCAATAGTCCAAACGATGTATATAGTCCAGCTGTCCGGATACCCCCTAATCCAGGACTCCCTCAGTAGCCCCTGAACCAGACTTCAATGACGATGAGTCCGGCGCGCAGTCTTGTCTTCGGCACTGTAAGGCGGGTTCCATCTCCGAATACTCCAAAGTAATTCTCGAACACTTAGGTCGTGTCCGGATCTGCGAGATGATCCTCACATACTATCGTAGGGAACATAGCATAAATCTGATCTGCTGGCAATCTTCGTATGTGGTCCCCTTGCATCATGGCCCGGTCCAACACGAACTGGCATTTCTCGCCCCACCCCGACTCACATTGCGAGGCGATTTTATTGGCATGCCCTGCTAAAGCAGAGATCGTATTCCCCTTATTACGGGATCTTCCATCAATATGGGTGTGCGTAACCCCACGACGACCGTTGGCATGACTCCGTGTGTTTTTAGATAATCCTCAAGCGGTCATGCTGAGGACTCTTGATATTCACCCCCTTTATAAAGGGGCCGAGGCCTACGCCTCTTTTCCACCTCCCTTGCGCCTTCTCGCACCTCGAGTTCTAACACCCGAGATCTAAGCTCCAGCACCCCAGATCCTCTAATATGTCCAGATCCAACCCTCAAGGCCGTTGGGTGGCCTCCTTGATCCTAGAGGAGGACATTGCGAGGCTTAATTAGGGAGGTCGGATATTTGACCACCGACATCCAGCACAGTCTTCCTGCTCCAGGGCAGGTCATCCCTACATCGGAGCCCAATGAGAGCGTCGTTTTTGTTCCTCACTTCCTCTGCGGCTTGGACCTCACCCTCGATCCCTTTGTGAGGGGGCTTTGTTCTATTACGGGTTGGATTTTCATGATCTAGCTCCAGACGCTATCCTCCATATCTCGTCGTTCATCATTGTGTGTGAGGCCTTTCTCCACGTCACTCCACACTTTGGCTTATGGCTCAAGACCTTCAATGTGACGCCAAAGATGGTCAAGGGGCGACATGCAGAGTGCGAAGGTGCCATAATAAGCAGGAACGCCGATGCCCCATGGCCAGAGGGTTCTTTCCCAGAAGTATCCGATGTATGGCAATGGAGGTGGTTTTATGTCACGGCTCCCAGAGGCACAAAGTGGGTGGCCGCCCCCGAGTTCCGCTCGGGCCCTCCAACACAATTGGCGTCATGGACCGACGTAGGACGGAATTGGGGCTCCGCCAGTGATGTTTCAATACTGCAGAGCCGTATCCGGGAGCTTCTTGAGAGGGACATTAACCTTGTTAGCATAATTCAAGTGATGTTAATCCGACGGATGTTGCCGTGCCAACGCCGGCCTCTCCGGATGTGGGATTTCAATCCAGAGGGTCCGCGGACTGTTAAGCACTTCTTCGGCCTGAAGCTCGAAGGGATGTGTAAATTGTTCTTCGGACCACAAGTAGAGTGTCCGGACACCATCGAGGATGCGCGCCTAAGCTGCAATCGCCTAGATACCCAAGTAAGCAACCTTGATACCGGATACTTTGTTTTATATTTGTCATAGTTGTTATTCTGAAAATCTTTCGTGGCCAATAATGGCTCAGCAAGGCGGAGAGAATCAGGTGTCCGGCGCCACTTCCCGAAGGCTCGCCTAGTCCAACCATTGCCAAGATGCTTGACCGGGTGCTCAGCAGAATGCCCTCAGGGATGGACAAGGGGAAGAACAGAGAAGCCAAACTTCACATGCTGCATATCCAAAACGAGGGAATTGTTACCTCCCCTGAGGAGGATAGTCGAGAAGGGGAGGCTAAAGCCTCCTCCCTGCGCGGGAAGAAGAGGGCCGCCTCCGAAAACTTGGAGACGGAGATGCCCAAGCAAGGGAAAAAGCTATCACCAGGGGGCTCTGCCCCGACGGGCACCCTCACTGCGTCATGCCCGCCAACGGGCCAGCCCTCCACCGAACTGTAAGTTAACCGTAAATTCGAAGGTACTATTTTTCTCCGAGTACACTAAGCAGGATCCATTCTTTGCAGTCCGGCTAGCAGCTCTTCTCAACAAAGTTCGTCTTCAGGGGATCTTTCTCCGGAGATGATGGAGAGTGAGACCCCACCAGCCTCTTCGCCTCATGAGGCGGGTGACACCAAGGTGTCATCACGGAGGAGTCCGGGTTTGCCGAAGTCAGAAGCTAATCCGCCAGCCGCCCTGAGCCTGGGGCGTTCGGCTCCCACGGGGGCGATGAGAAGGGTCCGGCACAGTTCGATGTCCGGCCGGACATACTGACAGGCCTTCTGGAGCGAGCTGCGCTCTCAGAGGAGCACCGCTCATTAATGAGCGCGGTGCTCAAGAAGATTTCATCCGCCACAAGCGGTTTGAATGAAGCATTTACGAGTCTGCTCAGAGGCTTTGAGGTATGTAGTGAAAAATACACAATTTTTGGCAGTAAGGCACGCGCTAGGTGTGCTCCATATGGATAGTGGCCCCTGAGATTCTGGTTGCCCGCCCTAGGCGGCAAATGGAGGATCATTTTGTGTAAGTACTGATTGTGCTGTACATATGCGCAGGTATCTAAGGATCCGGCTGCTGAACAGTCCGTTGAAGTTGCCGAACTAAGGAGGCAAATTGGATCTATTGATGTCGATATCACACTGGTGAACGAGCGGCTAAATGAGTCACAAGGTATGTGCTCTGCTTTCCTTATTATGTTGTATAAGAAAATATGAGAGGGGCATAATATGAATGCAATATGCTTGGACTGCAGATGGTGCTGCTACCGTGGAAGCCCTGAGGGCGGAACTTGCCTAGGCCAAGGAACAAGCTCGGGCTAGCAATGCGGCTTCCCTGAAGGCGGCCGAAGAATTGAGAGCCGAACAGGCTGCTCATCGCCGAAGCAAGGAAAAGATAGCCGAAATGGCTATGGAGTTAAAAAACGCCGCTGATCAGTATGAACTCCTTGAAAAGGAGAATAAGGCTAGTTTGCCCAAACTGAACAAGGCACTTAATGCCACCAAGGAGTGCGGACCGAGGTCAGGGGTGTGCGGGAGGAGCTTCAACAGGCCTGTAAAATCGCGGCTGGGGGCTCCTACTTACTGCGGACGAAGTTTTTGGATCCAAAGTATGCTCCCTTGGATGGACGCTGGAGTCCTGCAGACGCATATGCGGACTTGGCGAAGAGTACATCTGCTACAGCCAAGTTTTTTGAGGATCAAGGTGATAAAGAAGTGGAGAAGCTTTTCTGGTTGCAATTTAATGCTCCCGCGCGCCCGCTGCCGCTAAGTGAGAAGATGGCTACTGAAGCGGAGCTTCATAGGCTGTCCGGGCTTGCGATGTGGTCTGTAATAGACCATCTTTGGCCGAAGGGGCCTAAGCCGGACAGTTACTTTGGTTTGGTGCAACAATTCCTTGGGGCCGTGCCTCAGATCGACTCCATGAGAAGGTCGGCGTGCATAGAGGGTGCACGAATGGCTCTTGCCCGTGTTAAAGCCTATTGGACAGATATGGAGGCCACCATTATAGCGACCCAGAATCCAGCGGGAGGCCAGTATCCAGCTGAGCACTACTTGGAGCAGGTAATAGAAGGTGCCCGCTTGATAGGGGCGCAGTGCTCGAAGAGTGTATTGTTCGAGTGACGAATCGAATCATTGTAAAAACAATGTTATTTTGGTTATAAGGCTATATTTATACTTTTTACCCGAAAGTATTATTGTCTCCTGTGTGGCCATTATATAAATATATATATATATATATATAATCCAAAAGTTAGCAGTCGTTGGCTTCAGCCCCCACGCATACAATGCGGGGGTGTTCGCAAAAAATATGCGTAATCACACTTGGTCCAACGTCTTGGTCCATTAAGGAGGTTATCGCACATCGAACTAGGCAACCGGACTATATAGCTGTAACACTTTTGCTTAGCCATGGGAGTCTAAGGGTGGGGCTACTATGTAGCCCCTGGTACCTTCGCGTGCATCCCAATACGGGCGCTTGTGTACATGACCGGGAAATGGTCCTTCGTTAATGCGGAGGGATCCGAAAGATTCCGATAAGTCTTCGAGTGGTTGAATAGTCTCTCGTTGTATTATGACAGTCAGTTTTCAGCTTTCTCTACTAAGGTGCTCATCCGGAATAACCAGGGCACAATCACAGCAGTTCTCCTTTGGCCGCCTTAGCCGATAAGAACGGAACATAAGGCGGCAAACCCAGGAGCCGGGCAAACCCAACATTTGACCAAAGACATGATTTGGAGCTGATGCATATCAGGCCAAACTCGTGACGCCGAACACTCCCGAAGGTATTTGGACTTTATGACAGAAAATGGGCTGAAGAATGCCCATTCATTATAAACCCTGTATTTCCAGGTACGTGCATTAGTCTGTCGTGGAGAAATGCCAATAACAGCAGTATCCTCTGTGGGTATGGAACCCATGGGATGTTTAAACAACAAGAGGCAATAGAAAAGGTTTACGCAGGGGCTTAATCTAAAAAGAAACCTTTTGAGTGGGGCCCTGCTGCACGTCTGCGCCTTTGTCTCTGTTGTGCCGTATCCTGGAAGGGTATCGCGCGAATGTTTTCTGTAAAAAAGAAAACTCGTGTAGGAGAGTACAACGTAAGCATACGATGGATAGTAAACGTTGGCCTGCCAATAAGGTTGAGCCAAGTATGGGGCTATATTAAGTATTTATAGCCCCTGGTGTCCTCTATGGGATTACATATACGGTGCCCTGGTTCAGTTTTATCCGGGCTGCCGAACTCGTCTAACCGTGTCTGTGGTCTTAATGACCAGTCATGTTTTCTGATATTGGAGGCCGCTTATAGTCCGGCCGCTAGGGCCATCACGTGTTCCTCTGCGCATGAAGAGCGCTCTATGTTTCCGTTAACGGTTATGACACCACGTGAACCGGGCATCTTGAGTGTAAGGTAGGCATAGTGTGATACTGCGTTGAAGCGGGCGAAAGACGTTCTTCCAAGCAATGCATGATAGCCGCTTTGGAAGGGTGCGATGGTGAAGAGTAGTTCTTCGCTTCTGGAGTTTCCTGGGGAGCTGAATGTTACCTCCAGTACAACGGAGCCCCTGCAGTAGGCTTCAACGCCAGGTATCACCCCTTCAAAGGTGGTGTTGCTTTGGCTAATTCTGGATGGGTCTATCGCCATCCTGCGGACAGTGTCCTCGTATATTAAATTGAGACTGCCGCCGCCGTCTACGAGGACATGGGTGAGATGGTATCCGTCAATTATTGGGTCAAGCACCAGGGCCTCTGATCCTCCGTGCCGAGTACTAGTTGGGCAGTCCGTGTGATCGAAGGTGATCGGACAAGCCGTCCAGTAGTTAGGTGTGGGTACGATGGGCTCTGTACCGTACGCATCTCTAAGCGCGCGTTCGTGCCTTCTCGTGGATGTGTGAGTCGCGTGGATCATGTTTACTGTTTTAACCTCTGGTGGGAATTTTTTCTGTCACCCAGTGTTTGGTTGACGAGGTTCATCCTCGTCTTCACTTGGTGTTTCCCTTCCCTTGTGTTCGACATTTAATTTGTTGGCCTGCTTGAAGACCCAGCACTCTCTGTGTGTGTGGTTCGCAGGTTTGTCGGGGGTGCCATGAATTTGGCATAGTCTGTCCAGGACTCTGTTCAGACCGGACGATCCCTCTTTACTGCCTTTAAGTGGCTTCTTTTGCTGATCGGGTCGAGAGCCCCTGAATCCGGCGTTTACCGTTGTGTTGTCCGGGCTCTCTTCCTTGTTTTGATGTTTGTTTTTATTACACCGTGGCTTCCCGTTGCCATCCCTTATTTCGGATGTGCTGGGATCGCTGGTGCCCTTACGGGCCAGCCAGCTATCTTCACCCGCGCAAAAGCGGGTCATAAGGCTTGTTAAGGCTGCCATTGTCCTTGGCTTTTCTTGGCCGAGGTGTCTAGCGAGCCACTCCTCGTGGATGCTGTGTTTGAATGCCGCTAAGGCTTCGGCATTCGGACAATCGACAATTTGCTTCTTCTTAGTGAGGAATCTGTTCCAAAGCTTGCGGGCGGACTCTCCGAGCTGTTGGATTATGTGACTTAAATTGTCCGCATCCGGAGGCCGGACATAAGTCCCTTGAAAATTGGCCCTGAAAGCATCCTCGAGTTCCTCCCAACTCCCAATTGAATTTTCGGGGAGGCTCTTCAACCAGTGTCGAGTTGGTCCCTTCAACTTGAGGGGAAGGTATTTGATGGCGTGGAGGTCATCCCCACGAGCCATGTGAATATGCAGGATAAAATCCTTGATCCAGCCCCTGGGTCTGTCGTTCCGTCGTATGCCTCTATGTTCACAGGTTTAAAACCCTGTGGAAATTCATGGTCCAGTACTTCTTCGGTGAAGCACAGGGGGTGAGCAGCCCCTCTGTATCTTGACATGATGTTGCATGCCGTCGGCTGTTGCTGTGTCCGGCGTTTATTCCAAACTGGTATTTGGATGGTCTCATCATTTTGGTGACCATAGTCTCTCGCCGGGGTGTGTCCTTTAGATCCGTAGATGGACCTGGCCGCGCCGGCTTTCTTATCCAGGTGCTCACGTAGATCGTGTGCGGCGTCGGTAGCCGCTCTGTTGCAGTTATGAAGCGGTACATCTGGCCTCCTGATCGTGTTATTCTTTGGTGGGGCTGCTTCGTCATTGAATTCTGGCAGTAGCTTGCATTTTGGATAGCTCTTTGTATGGCGATCATCGCCGTATCTTTCTTTAGTGTCTAGCACTTTATTCCATCTGCGAGTGAGCGTTTCGTGTGCGGCTTTTAGCCGTTGCTTTTGCTTCTTTAGACTTCTTGCTATGGCCATGAGCCTTCTGTGGAGGTTATCTCGTTCCACGCATTTTTCCGGGATGATGAATGCATCATCGTCCAGACTTTGTTCTTGTCCTGGGGCGGTTTGATGAACTCGTCCCTCGGGGTCATTGTGATCGGGCATCTGCTCCGAACTGGGTTCGGCGTGACCTGGCTCGTCCTGCTCCATCGCTGGGTCCATGTGGTTGTTGTTGTCTTCGGAGTTGACTGGTGTGTCGATCTTTCTGGCGCTCTTGTCGCTATTTTTACTGTTGCTAGACTTTGAGCGGCGTCTCCGCCGTTGTTTTGGCTTTTTCCCGGGGGTTTTATCTTCCGGATTGTCGCTGTCGTCC
Source organism: Triticum dicoccoides (assembly GCF_002162155.2). Taxonomy (NCBI): domain Eukaryota; kingdom Viridiplantae; phylum Streptophyta; class Magnoliopsida; order Poales; family Poaceae; genus Triticum; species Triticum dicoccoides. The sequence continues at coordinate 537,553,039 of NC_041381.1, read as the reverse complement.
TCCTTGGGCGTATCCACCATGTATATATCGTGTGACGAGGTAGTAGTCCAGCGCCCCAGAGATTCTAAATCTTCTCCTGCATCGTCGTCCATACCGTCGATGCCTTCAGAGTCGAGGTCAAGCGCGTCGGTTAAATCATCAACCGTGGCAATGAAGTGGGTGGTGGGTGGGAACGAATTCCTTCATCGCCTGCTTCCCACTCGAGCCGGACATAGTTCGGCCGAGAGTCTCCTGTCAAAGAGAGAGATTTTAACGAGTTCAGCATGTCGCCAAAGGGCGAGTGCTGGAAGATATCCGCAGCGGTAAACTCCATTACCGGGGCCCAACCTAGCTCGGCTGGCTCGAGAGTGCACGGACTGGAACCAACAACCGGATACGAGTCCAGGGGTCTGGAGTTACAGGCCTCCACAGAGGTGAGACCTATGTTTGGCTCCACCACCGATGAGTGTGCGGCCTGCGGGGCGGGGTCCATCCCTCCGTCCTTAGGCAACGCAGCCTGCTCCGGATTTAGGTCCGGGGCTACTACAGGGGTGATATCCCAAGTATTGTCCGACAGCAGGTCTAAGCCGTGCTCATCGTGACCGTCCTGTGCTCCTGGCACAGGTCCGAATCCGTCAAAGATCAAGTCTCCGCGAATGTCCGCCATGTAGTTCAGGTTTCCGAACCTGATCTGGTGGCCAGGGGCGTAGCTGTCGATCTGCTCCAGATGGCCAAGCGAATTAGCCCGCAGTGCGATGCCGCCGAACACAAAGATCTGTCCGGGGAGAAAAGCCTCACCCTGGACCGTGTTGTTGATGATTGAAGGCGCCATCAAGCCTTGCAGCAACGGCACAGAGGAACTCTCAATTAAAGCACCAATGTCGGTGTCAAAACCGACGGATCTCGGGTAGGGGGTCCCGATCTATGCGTCTTAGACTGATGGTAACAGGAAGCAAGGGACACAATGTTTACCCAGGTTCGGGCCCTCTCGATGGAGGTAAAACCCTACTTCCTGCTTGATTAATATTGACGATATGAGTAGTACAAGAGTAGATCTATCATGAGACCGTAGAGGCTAAACCCTAGGATCTAGCCTATGATGATTATGATTGTAATTGTGATCGGCCTTCTAAGGACCAACCTCTCCGGTTTATATAGACACCGGAGAGGGCTAGGGTTTACACGGAGTCGGTTGAAAGGAAGGAAATATAATATCCGGATCACCAAGCTTGTCTTCCACGCAAAGGAGAGTCCCATCCGGACACGGAATGGAGCCTTGAGTCTTGTATCTTCACGCTTCAATAGTCCGGACGATGTATATAGTCCGGCTGTCCGGATACCCCCTAATCCAGGACTCCCTCACACGGGCTTAGGGGGCGGCAGTGAGGACAGCGCTGGGAGGCCATGTGGCGCTGCGTGGTTGGTCGGGCGGCGGCGGCGATTTCGTCCGGCTCTAGCCGGACATGTCCGGCGGCACTGAGGGGAATTTTAGGGTTTCGGGACCCAAGATTTGGACGGGGTGCACTTATTTATAGGTAGAGGGAACTAGGAGACTCCAAATGGAGTGTAGTTTTCGCCCACACGATCGTGATTGAACGACCGAGAGGACGGGGGTGACTTGGATGGGTTATTGGGCTGTTTTGGAGGGGTGTTGGGCTGCACACAAAAGAGGCCTTTGCGGCTACCCGGTTAACCGTTGGAGCATCAAACGACCTCCAAATGGAACGAAACTTGACAGGTGGTCTACCGGTGGTGTACCAAGGCCGCTTGGCAAACCTCGGTCCATTCTGAGAATGTTTAACACTCGCTCATGAAAAGAGACAAGAAGGGGACGCCGGATGACATAGGAGTGCCGGATTGCAAAACGGACAACGGGGAAAATGCTCGGATGCATGAGACGAACATGTATGCAAAATGAGATGCAAATGATGACATGGCAAAATGCAACACACAAGCAAATGACATGGCAACACCAACGAATAACTGGCAGACACCACTGAGGGAGTCCTGGATTAGGGGGTATCTGGACAGCCAAACTGTGTACAACATCTGGACTATTGAAGCGTGAAGATACAAGACTCAAGACTTCGGCCCGTGTCCGGATGGGACTCTCCTTTGCGTGGAAGGCAATCTTGGCGATCCGGATATTATATTTCCTTCCTTGTAACCGACTCCATGTAAACCCTAGCCCTCTCCGGTGTCTATGTAAACCGGAGAGGTTGGTCCTTAGAAGGCTGATCACAATTACAATCATACCATCATAGGCTAGCTCTTAGGGTTTAGCCTCTACGTTCTCGTGGTAGATCTACTCTTGTACTACCCATATCATCAATATTAATCAAGCATGAAGTAGGGTTTTACCTCCATCGAGAGGGCCCGAACCTGGCTAAACATCTGTGTCCCTTGCTACCTGTTACCATCAGCCTTGACGCATAGATCGGGACCCCCTACCCGAGATCCCCGGTTTTGACACCGACATTGGTGCTTTCATTGAGAGTTCCTCTGTGTCGCCGCTGTCAGGCTTGATGGCTCCTTCAATCATCATCAACGACTCTGCCCAGGGTGAGACTTTCCTCCCCGGGCAGATCTTCGTGTTCGGCGGCTTCACACCGCGGACCTATCCGCTTGGTCATCTGGAACAGATCGTGTCAGGAGCGCCGGATAATTATGATGAGCATGGCTTAGACCTGCCGTTAGACGATGCTCGGGATATTACCCCGGTAGAAGCATCAGATCTAAATCCGGGGCAGGATGCGTTGCCTAAGGACGGAGGGCTGGACCCCGCCCCGCAGGCCGTACCCTCATCGGCGATGTGGCCGAACACAGGCCCCCCTGGGGAAGCTTATGACTCCGGGCCCCCGGACTCATATCCGGTTGTAGGCTCCAGTCCGTGCGTCCCCGAGTCCACCGAGCCTGGTTGGGCTCCGGTAATGGAGTTCACCGCAGCAGACATCTTTCAGCACTCGCCTTTTGGCGACATACTAAACTCATTTAAAATTCTCTCTTTGACAGAGAATTCAGGGCCGAACTATGTCCGGCTCGAGTGGGAAGCAGGCGACGAAGAAATTCGTTACCCACCCACCACCCACTTGATAGCCACGGTTAATGATTTAACCGATGTGCTTAACTTCGACTCCGAAGGCATCGACGGTATGGACGATATGCAGGAGAAGACTCGGAATCTATGGGGTGCTGGATTCCCGCCTCGTCACATGACATATACATGGTGGATACGCCCAAGGAAGACGACGGTGACAATCCGGAAGATAAAACCCCTGGACAAAGACCAAAGCGACGGCACAAATAGCATTCCAAATCCAGCAACAGTAAAAATATCAGTAAGAGTGCCAGAAGGATGGATACCCCGGTCAACCCCGAAGGCAACAACGACCAAATAGAACCAGCGATGGAGCAGGACGAACCAGGTCACGCCGAACATAGTTCGGAGCATACGCCCGAAGAAAACGATCCAGAGGGACGAGTTCATCAAACCGGCCCAGGACAAGAAGACAGTCCGGACGACGACGCATTCATCGTTCCGGAAGAACGCATGGAACAAGAAAACCTCCACAGAAAACGTATGGCCACAACAAGAAGTCTGAAGAAGCAGAAGCAACGGCTTTGAGTCGCACAGGAAACGCTCAATCGCAGATGGAACAAAGTGCTAGACATTGAAGAAAGATATGGCGACGATCGCCATACAAAGAGCTACCCAAAACGCAAGCTACTGCCAGAATTCGACGACGAGGCCGTTCCACCAAAGAATAACACGACCAGGAGACCAGGCGTACCACTTCATAACCGCAACAAAGCAACCCAAAGATGTGCACGATTTGCATGAGCACCTGGATAAGAAAGCTGGCGCAGCTAGGTCCATCTACGGATCTAAAGGACACACCCCGGCAGGGGACTGCGGTCGTTAAAACAATTATGACAACCAAATACCAGTTCAGAATAAACACCGGACACAACAACAGCCGACAGCATGCCACAACGCGTCCAGATACATAGGGGCTGCTCACCCCCTGTGCTTTACTGATGAAGTACTGGACCACGAATTCCCACGGGGCTTTAAACCTGTGAACATAGAGGCATACGACAGAACGGCAGACCACGGGGTCTGGATTGAGGACTTTATCCTACATATACATATGGCTCGTGGGGATGAGCTTCACGCCATCAAATACCTCCCCCTCAAACTAAAGGGACCAGCTCGACACTGGTTTAAAAGCCTCCCCAAAAATTCAATTGGGAGTTGGGAGGAACTCGAGGACGCTTTCAGGGCCAATTTTCAAGGGACTTATGTCCGGCTTTCGGATGCTGATGATTTAAGTCACATAATCCAACAGCCCGGAGAGTCCGCCCGAAAGCTTTGAAATAGATTCCTCACCAAGAAAAATCAAATCATTGATTGTCCGAATGCCGAAGCCCTAGCGGCATTCAAACACAGCATCCGTGACGAGTGGCTCGCCAGACACGTCGGCCAAGAAAAGCCAAGGACAATGGCAGCCCTAACAAGCCTTATGACCCGCTTTTGTGCGGGAGAAGATAGCTGGCTAGCCCGTAAAGGCACCAGCGACCCCAGCACATCCAAAATAAGGGATGGCAACGGGAAGCCACGACGTAACAAAAATAAACATCAAAACAAGGAAGAGAGCCCGGTTAACACAACGGTTAAGGCCGGATTCAGGGGCTCTCGACCTAATCAGCAAAATAAGCCATCTAAAGGCAGTAAAGGGGGACTGTCCGGACTGAATAGAGTCCTAGACAGATTGTGCCAAATCCATGGCACCCCTGACAAACCTGCAAATCACACGCACAGAGAGTGCTGGGTCTTCAAGCAGGCTGGCAAATTGAATGTCGAACACAATGGAAGGGAAACACCAAGTGAGGATGAGGATGAACCTCGCCAGCCGAACACCGCGGGACAGAAAATTCCCGCCAGAGGTCAAAACAGTAAACATGATCCACACGACTCATACATCCATGAGGGGGCACGAACGCGCCCATAAAGAAGCGCGCGATATGGAACCCATCATACCCACACCTAAACTACTGGATGTCTTGTCCGATCACCTTCGATCACCTGGACGGCCGAACTAGTATTCAGCGTGAAGGATCAGATGCCCTGGTGCTTGACCCAATAATTGACGGATACCACCTCACCCACGTCCTCATGGACGGCGGCAGCTGCCTCAATTTAATATATGAGGACACTGTCCGCAGGATGGGGATAGACTCATCCAGAATCAGCAAGATTAACACCACCTTTGAAGGGGTGATACCACGTGGTGAAGCCTACAGCAGGGGCTCCGTCATACTGGAGGTAACATTCGGCTCTCCAGGCAACTCCAAAAGCGAAGAACTAGTCTTCATCATCGCACCCTTCCCAAGCAGCTACCACGCATTTCTTGGAAGAGCGGCCTTCGCCCGCTTCAACGCATTGCCGCACTATGGCTACCTTACACTCAAGATGCCTAGTCCATGCGGCGTCATCACCGTTAGCGGAATAACAGAGCGCTCTTTGCACACAGAGGAACACGCGATGGCCCTAGTGGCCGGACTCTAAGCGGCCTCTAAACAAAAACACGACGGGTCGTTAAGACCACAGACACGGTTAGACGAGTCCAGCAACCCATATCAAACCAGGGCACCGTATGTGTAATCCTATAATGGATACCAGGGGCTAATAATAAAGCTCCACACTTAGCTCAACCTTATTGGCAGGCCAACATCTTACATTTTTACTATACATCGCATACTTACGTTGCACTCTTCTATGAGTTTCCCTTTTCTGCAGACAACGTTCGCGCGATACCCTTCCAGGATGCAGCACAACAGAGACAAAGGCGCAGACGTGCAGCAGGGCCCCGTTCAACAGGTTTCTTTTTAGATTAAGCCCCTGCGTAAACCTTTTATATTGCCTCTTGTTGTTTCACCATCCCATGGGTTCCATACCCACAGAGGATACTGCCTTTTTGGCATTTTGCCACAACAGATTAACGCACGTACCTGGAAACACAAGGTTTATAATGTATGGGCATTCTTGATCCCATCATCTATTATAAAGTCTGAATACCTTCGGGAGTGTTCGGCGTCACGAGTTTGGCCTTATATGCATCAGCTCCGAATCATGTCTTTGGTCATATGTTTGGTTTGCCCGGATCCTGGGTTTGCCGCCTTACGTTCCGTTATTATCGGTTAAGGTGGCCAAAGGAGAACTACTACAATTGTGCCCCGGTTATTCCGGATGAGCACCTCAGTAGAGAAAGCTGAAAACTGACTGTCATGATACAGCGAGAGACTGGTCAACCACTCGACGACTCACCAGAATCTTTAGGATTCCTCCGCATTAACGAGGGGCCATTTCCCGGCCAGGTACATACGCGCCCGTATTCGGATGCACGTGAAGGTACCAGGGGCTACATAGTAGCCCCACTTTAGAATCCCGCGGCTAAGCGAAAGTGTTACAGCTATATAGTCCGGTTGCCTAGTTCATCGTGCGATCACCTCCTTAACGGACCAAGACGTTGGATCAAGAGTGATTTAGCATATTTTTTGCGAACACCCCCGTATAGTATGCGTGGGGGCTGAAGCCAACGACTGCTAACTTTCGGATTGCATATTTATATATACATATATATAAATGGCCACACAGGGGACACAATCATATTTTCAGACAACCATTATAAATATAGCCTTACAATCAAAATAAACATTGTTTTTACAATGATTTGAATCATCACTCGAATAGGAGATTCTTCGGGAACTGCGCCTCTATCAGGCGGGAACCCTCTGTGACCTGCGCGAAGTAGTACCCGGCCGGATGTTTGCCCCCTACCGGATCCTGGGACGCTATCATAGTGGCATCCATATCCGTCCAAAACGCTTTAACGCGGGTAAGGGCCATCCGCGCACCCTCTATGCATGCCGACCGCCTCATGGCATCGACCCGAGGCACGGCCCCAAGGAACTGTTGCACCAAACCAAAGTAACTGTCCGGCCTAGGCCCCTTCGGCCAAAGATGGTCTATTACAGACCGTATTGCAAGCCCGGACAGCCTGTGAAGCTCCACCACATCAGCCATCTTATCATTCAACGGCAGCGGGCGAGTGGGAGCATTGAACTGCGACCAAAAAAAGCTTCTCCACCTCCTTCTCACCATGATCTTTGAAGAACTCCATAGCATCAGCCGTACTCTTTGCCAGGTCCGCGTATGCGTCCGGCAAGCTCCAGCGTCCATCCAGGGGAGCGTACTTCGGATCGAAGAACTTCGTCCGCAGAAAATAGGAGCCCCCAGCCGCAATTTTACCGGCCAGTTGAAGCTCCTCCCGCGCACCCCTGAGCTTGGTCCGTATTTCCTTGGTGGCATTAAGTGCCTTGCTCAGGTCAGCCGATTTATCCTCATGATCCTTCTTCAGGAGCTCATACCGGTCAGCGGCATTTTTTAACTCGATAGCCATTTCGGCTATCTTTTCCTCGCTTCGGCGATGAGAAGCCTGTTCGGTTCTCAATTCCTCGGCCGCCTTTAGGGCAGCCGCATTGCTCACCCGAGCTTGTTCCTTGGCTAGAGCAAGTTCCGCCCTCAGGGCCTCCATGGCAGCAGCACCATCTGGAGTCTGAACATATTACGTTAATATGTGCCACCTTAATATTTTCCTATGCAATGGAAAGACAGAACACATACCTTGTGATTTATCCAGCCACTCATTCATCAGAGTGATATCGGCATCAATCGACCCAATTTGCCTCGTCAGTTCGGCAACTTCAACGGACGGGCCGGCGGCCGGACCCACAGGTACCTGCACATATTTACAACATAAATCTTTGGTTTATGATCCCCCGTTTGCCGCCTAAGGTAGGCAACCAGAGTCTCAGGGGCTACTATCTATATGGAGCACACCTAGCGTGTGCCTCACAATTAAAGAAATAGTGGATTCTCCATTACATACCTCAAAGCCTCTAAGCAGGCTTGTGAATGCTTCATTCAAACCGCTTGTAGCGGATGAAATCTTCTTAAGCACCGCGCTCATTAATGAGCGGTGCTCCTCCGAGAGGGCAGCTCGCTCCAGCAAGCCCGTAAGTACGTCCGGCCGAACATCAAACTGTGCCGGACTCTTCCCATCACGCCCCATTGTACCCAAGTTCTCCGGGTGCAGGGCGGCTGACGAATTGACTACCAGATTCGGCAGATCCGGACTCCTCCGTGACGACACCTCGGTGTCGCCCGCTTCATGAGTCGGAGAAGGGGGTGGGGTCTCGCTCTCCATCATCTCCGGAGGAAGGTCCCCCAAAGACGAACCCTGTTGAGAGGAGCTGCTGGCCGGACTGCAAAAAATTGAATCCTGGTTACTGACCGAGGAGAAACGCAGTACCTTCAGATCGTAGATTGACTTACAGCTCGGTGGAGGGCTGGCCCGTTGGAGGGCATGGTGCGGTGAGGGTGCCCGTCGGGGCAAGGCCCCCTAGGGATGTATTTTTCCCTAATTTGGGCATCTCCGCCCCCAAATCTTCGGAGGCGGCCCTCTTCTTCCCGCGCGGGGAGGAGGCCTTAACCTCTCCTCCCCGACTATCCTCCTTGGGGGAGGTAACAATTCCTCAGGTTCATATGCGTAGCGTGTGGGGTTCAGATTCTTCATCCCTCCCCTTGGCTTTCCCCGAGGGCATCCTGCTGAGTACTCGGTCAAGCATCTTGGCCATGGTGGGGGCGGGCGAGCCTTCGGGAAGTGGCACCAGACACCTAATTCTCTCCGCCTTGCTGAGCCATTCCTGGACGCGGATGATTTTCAGAATAAACAATCATGACAAATACAAAACGGGGTGTCCGGTATCAAGGCTACTTACTCGAGTGTCTAGGCGATTGCAGCTTAGGCCCGCGTCCTCGGTGGTGTCCAGGCACATTACTTTCTGTCCGAAGAATAATTTGCACATCTCTTCGAGCTTCAGGCCGAAGAAGTGCTTGACAGTCCGCGGACCCTCCGGATTGAACTCCCACATCCGGAGAGGCCGGCGTTGGCACGGCAACATCCGCCGGATCAACATCACTTGCATTATGCTAACAAGATTAATGTCCCTTGCAAGAAGCTCCCGAATGTGATTCTGCAGTACTGGTATATCACCAGCGGGCCCCCAATTCCGCCCTACATCTGTCCAAGACGCCAAATGTGAGGGCCCGAGCGAAACTCGAGGGCAGCCACCCACTTTGTGCCTCTGGGAGCCGTGACATAAAACCACCTCCGTTGCCATACATCGGATACTTCTGGGAAAGAACCCTCTGGCCACGGGCATCGGTGTTTCTTCTTATTACGGCACCTCCGCACTCCACATGTCGCCCCTCGATCATCTTTGGCATCACATTGAAGGTCTTGAGCCATAGGCCGAAGTGCGGGGTGACGTGGAGAAAAGCCTCGCACACGATAATGAATGACGAGATATGGAGGATGGCATCTGGAGCCAGATCATGAAAATCCAAGCTGTAATAGAACATGAGCCCCCTCACGAAGGGATGGAGGGTGAATCCCAAACCGCAGAGGAAGTGTGGGACGAAAACAACACACTCATTGGGCTCCGGCGTAGGGATGACCTGCCCTGGAGCAGGAAGCATGTGCTGGATATCGGCGGTCAGGTATCCGACCTCCCTAAGCTTTGCAATGTCCTTCTCTTCAATTGAGGAGGCCACCCACCGGCCTTGAGGGCCAGATCCGGACATATTGGAAGATTCCGGAGGGGTGGAGCTTAGGTTTTGGGTGTTAGAACTCGAGGTGCGAGAAGGCGCGATGAAGGTGAAAAAGAGGCGTAGGTCTCGACCCCTTTATAAAGAAGGTGAATATCAAGAGTCCCCTGTGTGGCCGTTTGAGGCTTGTCTAAAAACACACGGGGTTATACCAACGGCCGTCGTGGGGTGACGCACGCTCATATTGATGGAAAAGCCCGTAATAAGAGGGACACGATCTCTGCCTCGACGGGACGTGCCAGTAAAACCACCTCGTAACACGAGTCGAGGTGGAGTAGGAAACATCGGTTCGCGTTGGACCAGGCCATGATGCAAGGGCACGACGCCCGAAAATTGCCAGCAAATCAGATCTATACCATGTGAAGATCATCTTGTGGATCCAGACACGATTTGAGTGTTCGATAACCACTTTGGAGTATTCGGAGGAGGAACCCGCCTTGCAATGCCGAAGACAATACTATGCGCCGGACTCATCGTCATTAAAGCCTGGTTCAGGGGCGACTGAGGAAGTTCTGGATTAGGGGGTATCCGGACAGCCGGACTGTGTACAACGTCCGGACTATTGAAGCGTGAAGATACAAGACTCAAGACTTCGGCCCGTCTCCGGATGGGACTCTCCTTTGCGTGGAAGGCAAGCTTGGCAATCCGGATATTATATTTCCTTCCTTGTAACTGACTCCATGTAAACCCTAGCCCTCTCCGGTGTCTATATAAACCGGAGAGCTTGGTCCTTAGAAGGCCGATCACAATTACAATCATACCATCATAGGCTAGCTCTTAGGGTTTAGCCTCTACGATCTCGTGGTAGATCTACTCTTGTACTACCCATATCATCAATATTAATCAAGCAGGAAGTAGGGTTTTACCTCCATCAAGAGGGCTCGAACCTGGGTAAACATCTGTGTCTCTTGCTTCCTGTTACCATCAGCCTTGACGTACAGATCGGGACCCCCTACCCGAGATCCGCCGGTTTTGACACCGACACCTGGCGCATCGGATCCGGGGCGTTACACCCTCTCAGGATGGGCTCGGGGGATCTCCTCTGGAGGGCCTCAGACCTAGCCCATGTCACGAGAGTGGCGCTCAGGCACCATCTGGAGGCGCTCTTAAGAGAGCGCTTCCCAGGAGAAGGCAGCAGGCGTGAGGCACCAGGCATTCAGGAGTTCATCAGCGAAGCGATCGAGGAGATTCAGGAAGGAAGGGTTCTGCAAGGCGATCGTCGCCTGCCGCGAGGCGGTGCTCATTGCCCTAGCGAGGGTAAGGAGTTCCGCGTCTGCATCGACATCCCTGGGCTCAATAGGGTCACGTCTCGGCAACTCATGTGGCCATCTTGTGTCGGCCGATGCGAGGGACCGCCTCACAGCTACGTCCGCATGCCTTTTGGCCTGGCGGGCGTGGCTGAGGCGTTCCAGCGCTGCATGGGGGACGCTCAGGTGGCCAGCGAGGCCAGGCGCCAGGCGATCCTGGTGGAGATGGAGGAGCACCCTCAGGAGCCTTCCGGTCCGTCCAAGCCTCCTAAGGCCCGGCTCCGGAGCGGCTCATGAGGAACGGCTTCAGCAACATGCGTTTTTTGGCTACTTCAACAACTCTTCGGCAACGGTACCAGGTGACATCTCCCTAGTTCATTCAGTTTGGGGGAGCCCTTTGGGCTGCTTCATCCCCAGGCCGTGTGGGTCCGTCCCTACGACGTGTATCGTTTTGCACTCACCAGGATTATCTAATCGTTTCCGTGGATTTACCTATGATTGTCACCTCGTGACCTATGCCTCGCAGACCTGATGCATCTGACTAACTCCATTCCGCACAACCCACACATCATCACGGCGCTTGTGCTCGGGTCCGTCCCTGCAACACTGATAAACTTGGGGACCGAGCTCTGGTTCGCGGCCCGCTTCGCATGACACCACCTCACAGGGTCCTCGGTGCCTCCGTCTCATGCCCAGGGCTCTTGGCCCCCCTTTGTCATCTAACTTGCAGGATCACCCTACAATGAGCCAAGGGTCAGCTCGGACAACCACCGTCCAGCCTCACGAGCCGCTTGCACGTTAAAGGGGGGGGGGCGAGCATCGCGTATCGGGAGCTCCTACTGGCTCTCCAGCCCTCACCCCCTGGCCTTGACCACGGCATCGCGACCTGGCATACCAGCGGCGGCTGAGATCAGTCGAGGGCCGGGTCCCGAGGATGTAGAGCACCTTGGCAAACGAGGCAGGAGGGTGGACAAGACGGGCTGCGCCTGATGGCACCGCGGGCGCGACGGCAAGCATTTCCCCTCCGATGGGCTCAGACCGCAAAAGATAAGTCTCGACTCGCTATGGCACCTGTTTCGCTCCACACGCTTCGCCCCGCAGTTCTACTTGGGCAGTTCAGCTCCCCTTTTCAACTCTCTGCGCAGCTGCTTGCATGCCAAGGGGGACCTCGTGAGCATCGCGTCTCATGAGCTCTTACTGGACCTCGGGCCGCTCACCTCCTAGCCTTGACCACGGCATCACGACCTGACATACTAGCGACGGCTGAAGCCTGCCTGGGGACTGGGTCCTGTCGGCGTAGAGCGCCACGCTGTCTAGGGAAGAGAAAAGGGAGGAACACAGTCGGACTGGAATACACGCGTTCATTACAAAGTCAAAAGGAACAAACGATACTGTTGAATACATCTCGGCCTTACAAGCCCCACGGGGGCTGATTTTCATCTCACGCTGGAGAAACAACCACAGGGCCCTACGATGTCACTGACGATGCCGGGCGACAGCCGCAGCAGCACTCCGACCCCCGGCGGGAGCTCAGCGGCACGTAGCTGTCGTCGCTCGACTCAGGAGAGTCGCTGGATTCCCAGGAGTCGTCGCTGCTGTTGGACGAAGCACTGAAGGGGGCAGTAGCATATCTAGCACCATGACGGCATCCCTCGAGCTGTCTCCTCCGGGGCAGCACTCCAGCCGCTCACCTCGCTTGTTAAAGACCTTGAAGAACAAGGTGGCCGCACCGTCATACTTGAAGTTGATCGCCAGGGCTCCCTCCGCTCGGCAAGCTTGGGAGACCTCGCCCCATCCTCGCGTCATGAAGACGTCTTCGGACGACACCACCTCGACCTCAGCCCCAGTGGCTAGGCTGCTGCACCCCGCGTGCTGCAGCCACAGCTCCACCGGTCCCCTCGGAGGCAGTTCGCTGGCGAAGAACCACGGGAATCGAATCCAAGTATCGGGAGGCATCGCCGCCCACACCACGAACTCGCGTGAGCTACCCTCAGCGTGGATCCGTCGTGCGGCCGAGAGGGCAATGGCGGACCTCCCATCTTTGCAAGGCACCGCTCGGCAGTGCACTCCTTCACCTTTCGCCCGAGCGTACAAGGGGAGGGGGAAGCCAGGCGGAGGCCTCGATTGCCAAGGCCTGACCACCTCTCGCCTCGCGCCAGCATCGTCATAAATGAGGAGTCGCTTCTTCGGCAGGAGAGGGTCCGGCCCCTCCCTAGGAGCCTTCCCCTTCTCTGCCGCAGAGAACCTCCTGATCGGCGCCATGGAAGCGAGGAGAAGAGGAGGAGGAGCAAGCAAGAGCAAGATGAAAGAGAAGTGAGCAGGGGCTCCACCCGCTCACACGTTTATAGCCGGGAGAAGGTAAATCGTCGGCCTCCCACGATTTCTAGTAATGATGAGCCTTTCTGCATGCAGCATGCAGTTGTCAAGTCGAGCAGTTGCCGAGGCTGCGTGGGGAAGCGGAGTCGCCACACGTCATCAAGGCCGCAGGCGGTTAGGGCCCGCGGTGCTCCGTCCTTGCCCTTTGGCTTCGCTTGGAAGCCAAGTCCGAGCATGCCTTGGGCCCAGGGGCTACTATTGGTGTCCTGGACTTGGGGGTATCCAGTCCTGCCTGCCTACGGCCCACCACACGCGGCTCCCACTACAAAAAAATACACTTCCGTGATGATACGTGTTTGTCATAGTAGGTCGTGTTTTTTGTCATGCATGTACATCCATGACGATTTTATGACAGAATCAAGATAGTCATACTTGTGCTGTCGTAGAAGTGTTCCATGACATTACCAAAATTATCATCACGGAGGTGTCCACTTCCATGACGATAAATCGTGCATCACAGAAGTGCTTTCGTCAAGGGTGACCGACACGTGGCATCCATCATAATGGAACGCCGTTAAGCTATCGGGTCGGGTTTTGGATCCGATAACCCGTTAACAGCCTCGACCAATGGGGATTTTCCACGTGTAAAATCATCATTGGCTGGAGGAAACACATGTCGGCTCATCGTTGCGACTGATGTCATCCACTCATTGGACAGAAGGCGCCTATGGTACGTCGACAGGTGGCACGGCCCAACAGAGGCCCATTCCTGTGAAAAGGCTGGCCCATTTGACTTAGTCAAAAGGTGGCGGGCCGGCCCATGGGAAGCCTGTTAACGGCATGTTAGCATATAGCCCATTTACAGCCCTCTAACCCAAGGCCCGTTACACCATATCCGAATTAGGCCCAGTAGCGTCATCTGGGCCATCCAATATGATTCCAACCCATTTTCACTTCTGGCCCATGTATGGCCCATGATATCTTTCGGCCCATATGAGGCCCTTTGTAACTCTTGGCCCATTAACGGTCCGTGGTGAAACTGGCCCCTAACGAACAGTGTATCACTTTACACCCATTAACGGCCTGTGCTAAAACTGGCCCATAATGAACAGTGTATCACTTTATACCCATTAACGACCCATTATTCCGTTGGGCTGTTTCTAGGCCATGTTACCTTTCGGCCTTCTCAAAGCACATTTATTCTTGGGCTCATTTCCATCATTCGTTTACTTACGGCCCATTACTGTCATTTCCTGGCTTGTGGTCCAAATTCAGCCCGTGGTTACGGTCGGCCCGTTTGTGGTCCGTTAATACGTTGGGCCGTTTTCATAGCGTCATCAAATACGGCCTATTAACGATGGCCCGTTATGGTCGGCCCATGAACGAACGATTCCAACTCCATACCGTTTACGGCCATAATGTGTTCTGTTTGGCCCATGTTTGGCCAATCGATCATACGACCCGTATAAGGCCCATTGATGATACGGCCCGTAGAAGGCCCATTGTTTCTATGGCCCGTAGAAGGCCCATTGTTTCTACGGCCTATAGAAGGCCCATTGTTTCTATGGCCCGTAGAAGGCCCACTGTTTCTATGGCCCGTAGGAGGCCCAGTGTTACTACAGTAAATATTAGCCCATGGTTATTATGGCCTAGTTTTAAAAAATAGGTTATTGCATCCACTAGCAAACCACGGAAAAAGAACTGCAATGACTACAAGCAAACAAATAAACAAGACAACAAGGAAATAAATAAGCAAGCAACTAACACTAGGCTATCACAGCTATTACACATATTACATCCACTGGGCATCAAAGTTCGCCACCAGTGCAAATATAGGGAACAATGCAGCATATCATATAAACTGGTTGTCAAAATTGGCGACCAGCGCAAATAAACGCCGCAGCAAAACAAATCCAGAACTGAAACCACTTCAGAAGATCTCAAGAAACAATATCCTGGGTACCCATAATGCTGGCAAGATGCTTAGCAAGCTTATTAACTTTCTCTTGTTTGGCGCTTAAATCCTCCAGCGCTTGTTGTTGCACCAGGAAATATGCATCTGAATTCTGCAGGGACTTCCTCAGTCCTTCAGCTTCCTATCACAACACATCTGATCGATGTCTTTCAACTTGAAGTTGAGACTCAAGAAGACGAACCGATTCAGGCAGCAAGTTCGAAGAGCTTGTGCCAGCAGTAGTGGCCAGTAACTCGAACACTACATCAAGACAGGACTTTTGGGTTCTCTCACTGTCGTCAAGATAGTTTTTATCAGCTTTCTTGGAGACCAACAGGGATGTCTCACTATCTTGAACCTTATCTGCATTACTTCCTCTACCATTGCATAACGTGGTACTGTTCTCCAATATTTTGTCCGCATTCTAAAAGAGAAACAAGCAGACACATCACAGGTTTACCATGTTGTATATGAAACTCATTTTGGTAAATGAGTTCAGTAGTAAAGTGGACAGGATAACAGCATGAAACAAACATATATCTATGTACCATGGTCAATTTATGGTCTATATCATTCTAGTTTTTGTTGCCAAATCGAGATAGAGACACAGTTCAAATAATATTGGTTCAAGAAAAAGCAGAATAGACAGAATATAAGTGTGGGAAACTATAGGGCAATAACAACACTTTTAATGTGCATGACATGAGAACATAATTGTTTATTCAATTGAAACTGAAATCAACATAGAGCAGGTTACAACAGCAAACCAGTTAAAGAAACAAGTTTGAAACATACCTGTTGCGCCACTGGAGTTTTAATTCCATCCTTAAAATTTGAAAATAGTTGGTATGAGTAAATACAGTAATGCAAGAGCAAAGGAGTATGAACCATAGCTACAGAACCTGACCTGAGAACAAATCTTCTTCTCCTTTAAGCGTTGAGTTGGGATTCAGAGTGGTGGTCCTCGTGCTTTGGGCACTACAGTTCCCTTACTAAATGCTCGTGTTTGGGTGCTCTGTGGTGGAGACGGTGCTGTGTCAACTAGAACTGAGTTACTATCTGCCGGGGTTGGGGTTAGAAGGGGTGTAGCTGGTTCTCTATCCACTGGGTAGGGGTGCAATCTGCGAGAGTCTGGGTTATGTGTGGTGGATCTGGTCCTTGGGCAAGTACAACCGTGGTTCTATCTGCATCAACTGGTAGCACTATGTTTTTTGAAGACCGTGTTGTTACTCCCTTAGATACTTCCATCACCCTCTCCAATTCAAATGGCTGATAAACAAGAAAAGTAATTGAAAGTATAGACATTGTATGATAGACAGGTGCAATAGATAGTGGGGAATAAAAGAGGGAATGAAATAATTCATATTTATGTTGTCTAACCAAACAGGATAGCATGACACAATTTCACATATATGACGGCTAAATAAACAGGATATCATGACACAATTTCACATTATGATGGCTAACTAAAAAAGATGGAAAGACATAGTTCAAAATATGATGACTATGTAAACAGGATGACATGATATAACTATATAATGTGTTTATTAAATAGGCTGGCATGCCATAATTCCCATACATTCACGGGTAGAATTCCATAACTCAAAATATGATGACTGTAAACACTAAACAGGATGAGATGATATAACTATATGATGTCTTTATTAAATGGGTTGCCATGCCATAATTTAGATAGATGATGTGTATGTACTATGTAAACATGATGGCATGATATAATTCAAATATATGATTTATATAGTAAGCAAGTAAGCAGATGGCAATCCATATATGATGTAAAAACTAAGCAATGCAAGACAACATGCATGACATGGGTAATATAACCCAGCCAAGTTTGAGCATAGACCTCATGGGGAAATAGGACTAGTCATCAGTCTCTGAATCCTCCTCTAAGGAGCTCTCTGTAACCAGCAAGATGTCTGCTTCAGCATGTAGCATTATCTGCTCTGAATACCTTGTTTTCACTCCAGATACTTCCATCACCACTTCAAATGGCTGATGCACAGGAAGAGTAGTTGAATATACAAACGTTGTCGACAAATGGAACACATAATACAAAAAAATGATAGCATGATATTATTCACATACATGATGATTGGATAAACAGCATGGCATTGCATAATCCACATATATAATGCCTTTGCAACAAGATAGCATTGTATAATTCACATATATAATGTCTTGCAACAAGATGGCAATGCATAATTCACATATATGGTAATTAGACACTGAATAGGTGGCATTCCCACAAAGCATGTCTAAGCTAATCAAATGACATAGCAATGCGAGACACCATACGCACGATATGAGCAACATAACCCTGGCAAGTTAGAGCATACACCTCGGGGGGGATAGGACTGGTCATCTGTCTCTGAATCCTCCTCTGAGGAGCTATCCATAACCAGCAAGATATGCGCTTCGTCATATAGCATAGTCTGCTCTGAAGACCTTGTTTTCACTCCAGAATTTGCCATCACCGTGTCAAATGGCTGATGCACACAAAGAGTAGTTGAATGTACTAACATTGTTGACAAATGTAATATGTAACAAAAAAAGGATGGCCTGATATAATTTACATATAAGATGACTGGCTAAGTAGGATGGCATTGCAAAATTCACATATATGATGCCTAGCTAAACAAGATGGTGTTGCATAATTCACATAAATGATGAATAAACTAAACAGATGGCATTCGCACAAAGGATGTCTGAACTAAGCAGATGAAATATTTGATGTATAAAGTAAGCAATGCAAGGCACCATATGCATGATATAAACCAACATCAGCATGCCAAGTTAGAGCGAAGACCTCTGGGGGTAAATAGGAGTTGTCTTCTCCTTCTGAATCCCCCTCAGAACATATATCTTCCTCTTGATTACAATCCGAAATGCATGGAGGGGGGACTGCCTTTGCGCCTACCATGGAGCGACGTCTGCATGAAATTTTATTGCCACGCAAGGCTCATCTCTTTTGCTCTACATGTTCAGTTCCATTGTTTACAATAGCTGTCATGCATAGGAATAAAACATAGTGAGATTATGTAAGGAGTGCATGCAGAAATCCAGAGTGATGGTAGCAATCTATGGATAGACCCAAAACCAATAATAGCAGGCAGATAATGGCTTCTGTTAAAAAATACAGATAATGGCTTCTTTATTGTTTGTTTCCCACCTAACATGAAACTCATAGTAGACACCGGAGATTAACCAGATAGTAGATAGATACTATTGATTGCGGCCCCGATATGTACCCCACAACCATTTAAAAACTCAAGTTTGACATTAGTTTGGAGCTGACTCAGAGTCTAATCGATGAACATGACGATAAAGTAGTATGTAATATTAAGTGATGCATAACGTAAGCAGACACGAAAGAGTGCGACCTCTCTTGCGGACCCGTGTAGTCCTCGAGGTCATCTGCTTGGTTGATGATGGTAATGCAGTTTTCATGGCTGCCAGCGGTGGGGAAGAAGCTCTGAGGCGGCGAAAGACAGTTTGGAGGCCGGATCCCTATTGTGCTGGACCCTTTTGTCGTTGGAGCAGCTGAGCTGGGGTGGACGATGGTGCAGCAGGAGCAGCACAAACCACACAAGGTTTTCTTTGACAACTCTCTGTAAGAGAAGTAATTCTGTAAGGGCTCGTTTGAACTGGAGGATTCCAACAATGCAGGGATAGGAAATAGATAGGAATAGGATAGGAATGCACGTGCAAAACAGAGAATTTAAAAACACATGATTTCTGCCAATCTGGGTGTTTGTTTCACAACAATTGGAAGATCACAGGATGCAAAGAAGCATGGTGAGATTAAGTCAAACCACAAGAAAATGTACGGTTATAATGCTATTATGCTACTATCTCTTAGTCTTGTGCTTCATGAATAGGAATTTGAAAAGGAGGACAAGTGAAAATTAAAATTCCTACGTTTTTTCTTTCAAGGAGACACTAAAGGAACAAATCATACAGTTTTCCTTTGCTCCATTCCTTTGAACCAAATTCATGAATAGTAGTACCATAGGAAACTTCCCAATTCCTATGTTTTTCATTCACTTTTCCTTTCCAAGCACTGGCGATTCTAGTAGGCAGGCTTGAGCAAGGAAAAGCCTACACTAAAAAAAATGTTTTTGTGCTACTTCTATTACTTTGGACCCAGGCCACTGCCCTACTAGCTCAACTCCCAGGGCCATCGACAAATGCACAGCTCAAACGCGCAGAGATAAATAATGATGGCGTTCAAGAGAGTCCACCACGGAAAGCTAAGTTGCCTGGTACCTCACTGCTTGTCATGTAGTAGGATAAAATAATCGTATTTCCCGTTACTACGTGTGCTCAGTGGACAATATATATAACATGTAGAGTAAAAAAGAGATGCAGCAAGTGTACAACCTCTTTGGCGAAGCCATGTCGATCTCAGCGTGATTGTGTTGGCCGGTGAGGATGCTCTGGCTGACTTGGCTGTCGGAGGAGGGGAAGAAGATCTTAGGCGTCTGGAGATGGAGCCCGAGGTACTGCTCCATTGTGATGGAGGGTTTCGTCGTTGGAGCAGCTCCGGTGAGTTGTACGACGCCGAGGCTGAAGCAGGACAAGAGAGACAATGTTAACCTGAGTGGAATTCTAATAGCATCTCCAATACATGATGTAAAATACATAAACATAAAGTGCTAGATGTAAAATACATCAGCCGCTCATCTCTGAACTTAACTGTCAAAACTGAATTTAACTATCGAAACTGAACTTAACTGTCGAAACTGAACTTAACTGTCGAAACTAAATTTTGCTGTCGAAACTGAATTTTGCTCTCGAAACTAAACGCACTAGCAAGGTGAGGCTACACGTCGATCGACTGACTTTTTCATCTCTGGTCAGTCGATTTTGCAGCCGTTGGATACGAAATCAAGGGCCTGCAGTTCATCTTCAACCTCCACCCCCGTGAGCCGCCAGCCACCACCGGCCAAACAGCAGTCCCCCGCCGTCCGCGGCAGGTGGTGCGCCGTCCCGCCCGCCCCGAAAACACTCCCCACCGCCGGTCCGCCGGTCCGCCGCCGCCCCGGCCATCCCTCTAGGCCCCCCGTGCCGAGCTTTTTCTCCGGCGATCCCCACGCCACCGCCCCGCCACCGCTGGCGACCACCGCCCCCACCCTGAACCCTAAGATAGATAGTGGGGTACCTCTCCAGTGAGCCCCCTCCCCG
>NC_041381.1:537522096-537532214 GCF_002162155.2 Triticum dicoccoides | reverse complement strand
CCAAAAGTCGATTCAGTCGACTTAAGTGTAGCTAAATCAGAGCAACATCGCAAGCAAGAGCAAGAGAGAGAACAGCAGCGCGAGCAAGAGCAGACCAGGCAGGGGACCGCGAGCAAGAGCAGAGCAGCAGCGCGAGCAAGAGCTAAAGCAGCGGCAGCTCCTACTGATGTGGACGTCACCGCCGAGGGAGCGACGCCGTGGAGGAAGTGGCCAGCGACGCCACCGTGGATGGAGCTGCATCGTGTCGGCTCGGGACCGAGCACCGGCAGCACCGTGAGATCGAATCAAGAAGACAATGCGGTGATTAGTGTACAACCTCTTTGGTGGCGCCGATTAGGCCACAGCTTCATCCAAGGAAACGGTGATGATGATGCTCTTCCGGTGGTGCAGGTGAAGACGGCGGTGTGGGAATGGAGGTGGCGCGAAAGACGAGGGGAACGTCGGGGCAGCTCCTTGGAGGTGGAGGACGGGGTGGCTGAACCGGCGAGACGACGAGATCGACGACGGATCCTCATCCGGTACAGTAGACGAGGGACGTCGAGGTGTTGCTGTGGACGACGTTGTCGGGGAAGAGGCTTGCTACGTCTTGAGCTTGCGTTGGTTTTCCACGAAGAGGACAGGGTGATGCAGCAAGTGTAGCGTAAGTATTTCCCTCAGTTTTGAGAACCAAGGTATCAATCCAGTAGGAGGCTCCTTGAAAGTCCCACACACCTACACAAACAAACTGAGAACTCGCAACCAACGCAATAAAGGGGTTGTCAATCCCTTCACGGCCACTTGCGAAAGTGAGATCTAATAAAGATAGTAAGATAATATAAATATATTTTTGGTATTTTATAATATAGATGCAAAAAGTAAAGATGCAAATAAAAGTAGATTGAAAGCAAATATGATAAGAGATAGACCCGGGGGCCATAGGTTTCACTAGAGGCTTCTCTCAAGATAGCATATGTATTACGGTGGGTGAACAAATTACTGTCGAGCAATTGATAGAAAAGCGAATAATTATGAGATTATCTAGGCATGATCATGTATATAGGCATCACGTCCATAACAAGTAGACCGACTCCTGCTTGCATCTACTACTATTACTCCACACATCGACCGACTCCTGCCTGCATCTAGAGTATTAAGTTCATAAGAACAGAGTAACGCATTAAGCAAGATGACATGATGTAGAGGGATAAACTCATGCAATATGATATAAACCCCATCTTGTTATCCTCGATGGCAACAATACAATACGTGCCTTGCAACCCTTTCTGTCACTGGGTAAGGACACCGCAAGATTGAACCCAAAGCTAAGCACTTCTCCCATGGCAAGAAAGACCAATCTAGTAGGCCAAACCAAACTGATAATTCGAAGAGACTTGCAAAGATAACTCAATCATACATAAAAGAATTCCGAGAAGATTCAAATATTATTCATAGATAAACTTGATCATAAACCCACAATTCATCGGATCTCGACAAACACACCGCAAAAAACAGTTTACATCGAATAGATCTCCACAAGAGAGGGGGAGAACATTTTATTGAGATCCAAAAAGAGAGAAGAAGCCATCTAGCTAATAAATATGGACCCGTAGGTCTGTGGTAAACTACTCACAACTCATCGGAGGGGCAAGGATGTTGATGTAGAGGCCCTCCATGGTTTATTCCCCCTACGACAGAGTGCCGGTGAAGGCTCCAAGATGAGATCTCGCGGATACAGAAGGTTACGGCGGTGAAAATTGTGTTTCGTGGTGCTCCTGGATGTTTTCGGGGTACATAGGTATATATAGGAGGAAGAAGTACGTCGGTGGCCGCTCGAGGGCCCACGAGACAGGGGGCGCGCCCTACAGGGGGGGCGGCCTCCTATCTCGTGGCTTCCTTGGAAGCTTCTTGACTTGCACTCCAAGCTCTCCGGATCACGTTCGTTCCAAAAATCACACTCCCGAAGGTTTCATTCTGTTTGGACTATGTTTGATATTCCTTTTCTTCGAAATACTGAAATAGGCAAAAAAACAGCAATATGGGCTGGGCCTCCGGTTAGTAGGTTAGTCCCAAAAATGATATAAATGTGTAAAATAAAGCCCATAAACATCCAAAAAGGGTAATATAATAGCATGGAACAATCAAAGATTATAGATACGTTGGAGACGTATCAAGCATCCCCAAGCTTAATTCCTGCTCGTCCTCGAGTAGGTAAATGATAAAAAGAGAATTTTTGATGTGGAATGCTAGCTAGAATAATTCATACTATAATTTTCTTTATTGTGGCATGAATGTTCAGATCCAAATGATTCAAAATAAAAGTTCATATTGATAAAAGAAATAGTAACACTTCAAGCATACTAATCAAAGTAATCATGTCTTCTCAAAATAGCATGGCAAAAGAAAGTTCATCCCTACAAAATCATATAGTTAGGCTATGCTTCATTTTCGTCACACAAAGATGTTCCCAACTTCTATACCCACGATGACAAGCCAAGCAATTGTTTCATACTTAAATAATCTCAAACTTTTTCAACCTTCACGCAATACATGAGCGTGAGCCATGGATATAGCACTATGGGTGGAATAGAATATGATGATGGGGATTGTGTGGAGAAGACAAAAAGGAGAAAGTCTCACATTGACGAGGATAATCAACGGGCTATGGACATGCCCATCAATTGATGTCAACATGAGGAGTAGGGATTGCCATGCAACGGATGCACTAGAGCTATAAATGAATGCTCAACAAAAGAAAACTAGTGGGTGTGCATCCAACTTGCTTGCTCACGAAGACCTAGGGCATTTGAGGAAGCCCATCGTAGGAATATACAAGCCAAGTTCTATAATGAAAAATTCCCACTAGTATGAAAAAGACAACTTATGAGACTCACTATATGAAAAACATGGTGCTACTTTGAAGCACAATATATGAGACTCACTACATGAAGAACAAGGTGCTACTTTGAAGCACAAGTGTGGAAAAAGAGATAGTAACATTGCCCCTTTTCTTTATTTTCCTTTTTTTTCTTTTTTTTCTTTTGGGCCTTTCTTTTTTGGCCTTTCTTTTTTTTCTTTTTTTTTCTTTGGGCAATGTTCTAATAATGATGATCATCACACTATTGATTACAACATAAGAATTACAACTCGAAACTAGAACAAGATATGACTCTATATGAATGCCTCCGGCGGTGTACCGGGATGGTGCAATGAATCAAGAGTGACATGTATGAAAAATAATGCTTGGTGGCTTTGCCACAAATACGATGTCAACTACATGATCATGCAATGGCAATATGACAAAAGTAAAGTATGTCATGATGATGATGAACGGAACGGTGGAAAGTTGCATGGCAATATATCTCGGAATGGCTATGGAAATGCCATAATAGGTAGGTATGGTGGCTGTTTTGAGGAAGATATAAGGAGGTTTATGTGTGATAGAGTGTATCGTATCACGGGGTTTGGATGCACTGGCGAAGTTTGCACCAACTCTCAAGGTGAGAAAGGGCAATGCACGGTACCAAAGAGGCTAGCAAAGGCGGAAAGGTAAAACTGCGTATAATCCATGGACTCAACATTAGTCAAAAGAACTCATATACTTATTGCAAAAATTTAGAAGTCATCAAAAACCAAGTACTACGCGCATGCTCCTAGGGGGATAGATTGGTAGGAAAAGACCATCGCTCGTCCCCGACCGCCACTCATAAGGATGCACAAGCCAAGTACACTTCATGTTTCAAATTTGTTACACAACTTTAACCATACGTGCATGCTATGGGACTTGCTAACTTCAACACAAGCATTCTTTAAATTCATAATCACCAAACTAGCATGACTTTAATATCACTACCTCCATATCTCCAAACAATTATCAAGTAACAAATTGATCATAGCATCCAATTCACTTCCTATGATAATTTTTATTATACCCAACTTGAATGCCTACCATTCTAGGACCAACTTTATGATAATAGCAAATACCATGCTGTTCTAAAAGACTCTCAAAATAATATAAGTGAAGCATGAGAGACTAGTAGTTTCTTCAAAATTAAGACACCACCGTGCTCTAAAAGATATAAGTGAAGCACTAGAGCAAAAACTATCAAGCTCAAAAGATATAAGTGAAGCACATAGAGTATTCTAGCAAATTCTAATCAAATAGGCTTCTCCCAAAAGGTGTGTACAGCAAGGAAGATTGTGGTAAACTAAAAAGCAAAGACTAATATAATACACGACGCTCCAAGCAAAACACATATCATGTGGCGAATAAAAATATAGCTCGAAGTAAAGTTACCAATGAACGAAGACGAAAGAGGGGATGCCTTCCCGGGGCATCCCCAAGCTTAGGCATTTGGCTATCCTTGAATATCTTGGGGTGCCATGGGCATCCCCAAGCTTAGGCTCTTGCCACTCCTAATTCCATAGTCCATAAAAGCTTTACCCAAAACTTGAAAACTTCACAACACAAAACTCAACAGGAAATCTTATAAGCTCCGTTAGCGAAAGAAAACAAAACCACCACATCAGGTACTGCAATGAACTCATTCTTTATTTAATTTGGTGTTAAACCTACTGTATTACAACTTCCTTATGGTTTATAAACTAATTTATTAGACATAGATGCATTGAAACAAGCAAACAACACACGAAAACAGAATCTGTCAAAAACAGAACAGTCTGTAGCAATCTGTAACTAACGCAATCTTCTGGAACTCTAAAAATCCTACCAAAATAGTAAGTCCTGGACAATTTGTTTATTGAACAGCATCAAAAAGAATCAACACAAAAGCACGTTTCTGTGATTTAACAAAATTATATTCGTGTGCGCAAAGTTTCTGTTTTTCAGCAGAATCAAATCAACTATCATCGTAGGTTATCCTATAGGTTCTACTTGGCACAAATACTAATTAAAAGATAAAACCACATCTAAACAGAAGGTAGATGCAAGATTTATTACTAAACAGGATCAAAAACAAAAAAAATAAAGAAAAATTGGGTTGCCTCCCAACTAGCGCTATCATTTAACGCCCCTAGCTAGGCATAAAAGCAAAGGTAGATCTAACGAGTGTCGTCTTTGGCACTAAATTCATAAGTAGCATGCATGATAGATTCATAAGATAATTTGACTTTATTTCTTGGAAAGTGCTTCATGCCTTTATTTAAGGGAAATTGGAATCTAATGTTCCCTTCCTTCATATCAATAATCGCACCAATCGTTCTAAGGAAAGGTCTACCAAGAATAATAGGGCAAGAAAGATTGCAATCTATATTAAGAACGATAAAATCTACGGGCACCAAATTTCTATTTGCAACAATAAGAACATCATTGATTCTTCCCATAGGCTTTTTAACGGTGGAATCCGCAAGGTGCAAATTTAAAGAGCAATCATCAAGATCATGGAAACCTAGAATATCACATAAAGTTTTCGGAATCGTGGAAACACTAGCACCCAAATCACACAAAGCAAAACACTCATAATCTTTAATTCTAATCTTTATAGTAGGTTCCCACTCATCGTTAAGTTTTCTAGGTATAGAAACTTCCAAATTAAGTTTTTCATCATAAGATTGCATCAAGGCATCAACAATATGTTTGGTAAAAGCTTTATTTTGGCTATAAGCATGAGGAGAATTAACAATGGATTGCAACAAGGAAATACAACCTTTTAAAGAGCAATTATCCTAATTAAATTCCTTGAAATCCGAGATAGTAGGTTCAATATTATTAGAAGTTGAGGATTCTCCAATCTCACTTTTACCAAATTTAGCATTAAGATCTAAAGACTCCAAATTCTTGGGACGCCTTCTAGGCAAAGTTGATTCATCATCAGTTCCATAATCATCAAAATTCATATTGCAAAACATAGATCTAATAGGAGATGCATCAATAACTTTAAGATCCTCATCATTATTTTCATGTAATTTTTCTGGTTTAGCGGCCATCTTATTGAGTAAGGTGGCTTGCTTGTCAGAAATCTTGGCTATAGCATTTTCAAGCCAGGTGATTTGAGCGTTAACATCATAAAATTCTTTATTCATATCATCAAGCTCTTTGTTCATAAACCCCAAAAAACTTTTTTGTTCCTTAAGTTCATTTCTAAAGAAATTATTGTGCTCAAATTGCAAATTCATAAAGCTTCTAACATTTGATTCAATCTCATCCATCCTTCTGAGAAGGTGGTCAGGACCCTTAGGCAAAGCCATAAGGACAAACAGGCACACAAGCAAGCAGAAAAAGGCAAGTGAAAAAAGAGAGGAGGAGATTTGGAAAGAGAGGGCGAATAAAACGGCAAGGGTGAAGTGGGGGAGAGGAAAACGAGAGGCAAATGGCAAATAATGTAAATGCGAGGGAGATGGGTTTGTGATGGGTACTTGCTATGTCTTGACTTGAGCGAAGACCTCCCCGGCAACGGCGCCAGAAATCCTTCTTGCTACGTCTTGAGCTTGCGTTGGTTTTGCTCGAAGAGGAGAGGGTGATGCGGCAAGTGTAGCGTAAGTATTTCCCTCAGTTTTGAGAACCAAGGTATGAATCCAGTAGGAGGCTCCTCAAAAGTCCCACGCACCTACACAAACAAACTGAGAACTCGCAACCAACACAATAATGGGGTTGTCAATCCCTTCACGGCCACTTGCGAAAGTGAGATCTAATAAAGATAGTAAGATAAGATAAATATATTTTTGATATTTTATAATATAGATGCAAAAAGTAAAGATGCAAATAAAAGTAGATTGAAAGCAAATATGATAAGAGATAGACCCGGGGGCCATAGGTTTCACTAGAGGCTTCTCTCAAGATAGCATATGTATTACGGTGGGTGAACAAATTACTGTCGAGCAATTGATAGAAAAGCGAATAATTATGAGATTATCTAGGCATGATCATGTATATAGGCATCACGTCCATAACAAGTAGACCGACTCCTGCTTGCATCTACTACTATTACTCCACACATCGACCGACTCCTGCCTGCATCTAGAGTATTAAGTTCATAAGAACAGAGTAACGCATTAAGCAAGATGACATGATGTAGAGGGATAAACTCATGCAATATGATATAAACCCCATCTTGTTATCCTCGATGGCAACAATACAATACGTGCCTTGCAACCCTTTCTGTCACTGGGTAAGGACACCGCAAGATTGAACCCAAAGCTAAGCACTTCTCCCATGGCAAGAAAGACCAATCTAGTAGGCCAAACCAAACTGATAATTTGAAGAGACTTGCAAAGATAACTCAATCATACATAAAAGAATTCGGAGAAGATTCAAATATTATTCATAGATAAACTTGATCATAAACCCACAATTCATCGGATCTCGACAAACACACCGTAAAAAGAGTTTACATCGAATAGATCTCCACAAGAGAGGGGGAGAACATTTTATTGAGATCCAAAAAGAGAGAAGAAGCCATCTAGCTAATAACTATGGACCCGTAGGTCTGTGGTAAACTACTCACAACTCATCGGAGGGGCAAGGATGTTGATGTAGAGGCCCTCCATGGTTGATTCCCCCTTCGGCAGAGTGCCGGGGAAGGCTCCAAGATGAGATCTCGCGGATACAGAAGGTTACGACAGTGGAGATTGTGTTTCGAGGTGCTCCTGGATGTTTTCGGGGTACATAGGTATATATAGGAGGAAGAAGTACATCGGTGGCCGCCCAAGGGGCCCACGAGACAGGGGGCGCGCCCTATAGGGGGGGCGCGGCCTCCTATCTCTTGGCTTCCTCGGAAGCTTCTTGACTTGCACTCCAAGCTCTCCGAATCACGTTCGTTCCAAAAATCACGCTCCCGAAGGTTTCATTCCGTTTGGACTCCATTTGATATTCCTTTTCTTTGAAATACTGAAATAGGCAAAAAAACAGCAATATGGGCTGGGCCTCCGGTTAGTAGGTTAGTCACAAAAATGATATAAATGTGTAAAATAAAGCCCATAAACATCCAAAAAGGGTAATATAATAGCATGGAACAATCAAAAATTATAGATACGTTGGAGACGTATCAAGGCTCCGGCTGGGTGGCGGACGGAGCAGGGTGTGGGGCTTCGTCGCAGGTTTTCGCAGCCTCGGTGTATGAATGGGTGGGCGGATGGGATGGCAGTGCGGAACCATGGCTTAGGGACGCGCTTGTCCAAAATGTGGGGTAAGTTACGAAAGTACCCCCACCGATTTGAGGCGGTTCTTTCGGTTCAGGGCTACCACGGGCATTTCGCGTGTCGGGATTTCATAGGAGGTGGGAGTTTTCGCGTGCGTTGTAATTTCGGAATAGCAAGGCGCAGGTTGCGATGGAGGGAGTTGTCGGAGCACGACGAGACAAAGATATATCTTAAATATTTCGGGCTAACAAGGCGCGGGTTGAAATTTTCGGACAAGCCTAACGTGTATTGTACCAAATCAATGCCCACTACAAACGTCATTCAAAACTTTGAATTCATGTTATGTTCAATTAAAATATTTTGCTACGTGTATAATGCATGCAACCTACTACTCAAACGAACGTTTTAGTGCATTCCAAACGTATATACTACCGCTTCAATATGAACTAAATTTGAATTCGTTTCTCTATTTGAATAAGATCTACAGTAATGATTGTTGTGAAGTCAAAGCATTTGAATTCGTTTCTCTGTTTTAATAAGATCTACAATCATCATTATTGTCAAGTTAAACCATCATTTGTGTATTATCTTCACAGCACACCACATGATTAGTCTCGAGTTACATATGAAATATGTGTACTATATGAACTCGAACTCGATTTTTTGAATCCACTTTATGTTGATTTCAAATCACATTACATTTCTAGCTCTATTTTCTTCATAATCTAAACCATGTCTCATATGTATAATGTGTTTATCACATTATGTATGGTGCCCCGCCCCCTATTCCTACAAGTATTTAGATGTGAGTTGCAAACACCACACATTACCACAAATTCAAATAAAATGTGAGAATGTTCGATATATAGTATTGTTTAGATTGTTCGATATTTAGTTGTAAGCTGCAAACGCCACACATTATCACAAATTCAAATAAAATGTGAGATTGTTTAATGTATAGTATGGTTTAGATTGTTCGACATTTAGCTGTGAGTTGCAAACGCCATGCACTATCACATTATGGTATAACATGTGCACAGCACGTGTATCACCGCTATATTCATGCATGCATATGTTTAAAACACTATGATCTCCTATTCAAATATATGAATCCGCTTTCATATCAAATTATGATCTTTGTTAGTCTCTTACACCCACACAATCCTCTGACCTTTGTAGCTACCACTAACTTTCTCTCGTGCATGCACACGCCCTCCTCACCCTCCCCCTCCCTCGGTGTTCTATCCACTGGGCACATTCATTTTTTTCTTTAGGTCGTTCTCCCAGAGTCTCCACAACTCCTTTCCGACACACACCGATTGATAAACCTCTCCAGCGATGCCTGCCTACAACATACACACGCACCTTAAATCTCCTCCTTTATGTGTCCTTGCCTCATGTCTCTCATACGGTCACACACACATGTAAACTCTCACCCCTCTTTTCATCGATCTCACAACCGCACACTCCTCCCCCTATCTAGCTAGTAGTTGGGCCTCTCGCACCACCTCCTAGCTCCATTCTCTTTGTCTATCCGTCTCGCTGGGCCTTATTTGCCTCTAACAAATGGACGTACACCGAGTGATATCTCGCTATACATATAGCTAGCTAGGTCCTTATAACTCGTTTTTACCCATGCGTCGATTGATCTACCTCATAAGTTATGTCTCTCCCTTCCTCTGACAAACAACAATTGGTCTACTCATCTAGTTAGGTTTGCTTACCAAACACATGGTTCCCCTTCATCATCCATGGATGCGTCCCAACAGATCTATCACGCACAGGCACACACAGAAACACATCCCCACTCTTATTGATAACATTGCAGTTCCACCCTCAGTTTGTCTAGTAGGCCTCTCCCACCATCTTCGAGAAGCAACTCCATCACCCATCCAGCACTCTACCCCTCTCCCTCCCTCTCTCTCTCTCTCTCTCCCATCATATTTCTCATCCTTCAGTTATGTATGGATGTCGACCAATCTCCCTCAAGACATAGCTGGGTCTCTCCTTCTCAACACATATACGAGTCATTCTACCTCTATAGT
>NC_041381.1:537486603-537521346 GCF_002162155.2 Triticum dicoccoides | reverse complement strand
CAAAAAACACTCATGAACGCGGTCTGTATCTCTCACACACACCCACGTAGGTGGGGGACGTGCACGAAGAGAAGAGGTGCATGCACGGCGCACGTACTCCCGTCTCTTTCCCAGTCACACCCGCGCGGGTACACGGTGGAGCTCATTTCTGTACGAAAAAGGCAGCCCACGTGGTAATTTGGCACGTGTATTGGTTGTACACTTGGTGGAGGGAGGATCGTCTACCACGGGTGAACAAAAAAATTGCGACTTGACGCGTTATGTTAAAAAAAGAGGCAAACCATGTGGGGCCTACCTTAGAGGCAAGGCTCTATGCACTGGAGTACTTTTGATGTGTCCTGTCAACTCGCAGAACGAGGAGAAGCTTGCTTAGTACGTCGTCTCC
The DNA here is from genome assembly GCF_002162155.2 of Triticum dicoccoides. Lineage (NCBI taxonomy): Eukaryota > Viridiplantae > Streptophyta > Magnoliopsida > Poales > Poaceae > Triticum > Triticum dicoccoides. The sequence goes on along the minus strand of NC_041381.1, from coordinate 537,520,961 downwards.
CCCGCCCACGGGCGTGGTGGCTCGCAGGATGAGGTGAAGCTTGCTTAGTACTGTCCGCCTTACGCCCGCTCCCTCGCCCATACGCGCGGTGGCTCGCAGGACGAGGAGAAAAATTTACTACTCCCTCCATTTACTCCTCGTCCCTACTACCTTTGTTATAGATATTATATCATATTGTTTGGAATATATATGTCCTTCAGTAGATTTCAATATGAACTAGTAGTACATACTCCAAACACTGATGTATATAGACGTATTTTAGAGTGTAGATTCACTCATTTTGCTCCGTATGTAGCACTCTCCCTCGCCCCTCGACCCTCGCCCACGTGGTGGACGTGCAGCAATTCATTCAGTCTCATATAGCCAGAACGATATACACTGCACTACCATTATTGCTTGACTTCCCGAAGAGGCGAAGAGCCAATCGCAAGGTTAATATTTTGGAGATGCCAAGCGCAAGGTTATAGGAGAACGAGTAGTAGGTGCCGCGTCATTTATAAATAAAGTTTTTTTTTCTTCAGTGGCACGTACGCAATATGATAGGTTCATATGGATAGAAAAGGAAACCGCTCCACTATATACATAGTCAGGACGGGCCAGCCTACACGGTTGCTTGCTGGGGTTGCTCTCTTCACACTCTCTCGCACAAAACGACTATGGCCACATCTCTAACATCCCGGCGGATCACGTCTCCCAGGGGAAGGGGTGGATGCTTAGTGTAGATGCGGTCGCCGTCGCCGACGGCGAAAACCCACTATCGGCACGTCCCGATCAGGGGTCCCCGCCGTTCTCTCTCACAAAGCCGGTGAGGTTGCCTTCATCCCTTGCTCTCACTGCCGCGACATGGGCAGTTGCCGCCTCCCGCCGCCCTCCTCAAGGTTGAGCTACGTCCCTCAGGTACAACTCCCTTTACAGCCAGCTTGCACCACTGCTCCAGCTGCCCACATCACTCCATGTGGATATTTCTCTACTTCTTTGCCCCGCACATACCTCTACTGGCTTCTATGTACTGTATTTGTGATGAGTTTATGTCTCATCAACTAGTCCCAGTAATCTGACTCCAATCACACTTCTTCAATTTCTTTGCCACAGGGATGCTCATCTCGATTTTGGTGAAACTGCACAAAATGATCCGATGGTCAAAAGGTTGCAAACTTCATTTCTTAGGAAGCTCAAACGTTGCCAACAAATTGAAGCCTGGTTAGGGTTCACGGTTCAAGGGCTAGGGACTGCATGGATTGTTTTTTTCTTTAGCTGCCTCTGTTCCAAAATAAGTGCCAACTTTAGTAGTAGTACAACTTGGTACTAAAGTTTGCATAAAGTTGAGACACTTATTTTCGAATGGAGGGAGTACATATTTGCTATGATCTGTCAATCATTGAGATGCAATAGCATGCATGTTAGTCTCCTTTGTATTTGATGAAATGTTGCAACGGGTAACCTTGGACGCAAGATACATGTAACAGAAGCTGGAAGCTTCATAGCATTGTACAAATTTATCTCGCTAATAAATTACAGTATGTACTATACTAGTACTTCCTCCGTTCCTAAATACAAGTCTTTGTAGAGATTTCACCATGAACCACATGCGGATGTATATAGATGCATTTTAAGTGTAGATTCATTCATTTTGTTTCGTATGTAGTTCACCTAGTGGAATCTCTACAAAGACTTATCTACTAGTAATAGCTAGCCCCCACTACTAGGAATTCTCTATCCTCTCCTTGAGCCACATCATCAAAATTAATGTAGCCATTAGATGAACTAAATCAGTCCATAATAGCCGTCTGATCTAGACGTTGAGAGGCTCCGCACTAAGCCACATGCAAGCATGCAGAAATACCGTGGCATGCATGTGAGTGGGTTTTAAATCACATCAACATGTCTTCACGCAAGCATGCACCGGTAGCATGCATGTAAGTGAGCTTTTAAGTCCCATTAACATGTCAAAAAGAAAAATATAATCCCATTATGCAGTAGGAGTTGGATGATCTTTTTTCCTTACGTGGGATGATCTAAATGATGATGGGAGTTTTCTTAGTTTGGCTACCACATTTGTCACGCGGTTATAGAGTTTTTTTTAGTTCTATGAAATCGGTAATTTTATGCAGAGAGATATACGGCTGTTCCGCGGCAACGCGCGGGGACTCATCTAGTATTTAGGAACGGAAGGAGTACTATGTAAAGAGTTAGGTGTCGCATGGTGTCCAGAAAATATGGTGATAGTGTGAGGTGGGCCATGTAATCACTGAGCCTGCGTGTTTTCACTGCTCTTGCACTCCTCCACTTTAAGAATGGAGAAATTGTAATCTATTAGTACCTCATTTCACCGAAAGCATGGGACATCCAGCAGTCCTACCACCTCAGTAATAAAGACCAATGAGCCGTCAAATCACATAGACCCAGCAGTAAGTTGGATGGACGAAGCAACCATCACTCTTGCGCCAGTGAGAGGTCACGTCCGCTCTGCCCGGGCATGAATGCGGCACCGATTCTTTGGAGTGGCGCTGACCGTTTCGGGCAGGAAGCGTGCGTGGGCGATGGAGGGGCTTTGGGTGGGCCAGGCTGGTCAGGAGCGGGCGTGGCAGTTGTCCGCCTGTCCCTACCAGACACGCCCGAAAACAAGAGGATGCACCGACTCTCGCGGCTAAAATCGTACACTACACACCATCTCTCTGTAGGAGTAGGTCGATCTGTCGCTCTCTCTAACACACACATGTTGTTAAACACACACACACACACACACACACACACACACACACACACATTGGTCCCGCTGCACCTTCTAACGTGACTTATTACACCTAGACGGAGGGAGTAGTAAGTACGAGATACGGTGGCACACTGACTTAGGTCGAATACAAGTGCCCAAAATTGTGTGCATGTTATAATAAGGATTCACTTAAAATAGTACGTGAGCGAATAGAGGGATCAACTGGACAGTGTTCCCGAGCAGTAGCGAGATGTGTGAGGTAAGATACACCGCTAGCGCTTTTATTTTTTCTTATTAATTTGTTTATTTCACCCTCTGACTGATGGGACCCAACATACTACGTGGAGAGAGGTAAGGTGACTAAGGCTGCATTATTTCTGCACCACTGTGGATAGTCTTACCACCAAAGCCACATGACACGATTATGATTTAAATCCCAATGACTCCCACACACACACACACACAAAACATGGCATGCTTGTCACACGAATGCAGGAATGTATAAAAGGTTATTTCCTCTCGTTGAACATAACGGGAGGGTTGTGTAGCTGGTTAGCCTCTTCGCTCATCAAACTTGAGGTCTCGGGTTCCACTCAAAAAAGAAACTTGAGGTCTCGGGTTTGATAACTACACTTGAGCATAATTTGTGCCAGGAGGATTCTTTGACTGGTCAAAATGGATGGATGCGGAGCTATACGATCTCGTAGTGACCATATAATCACCTCATCACGTATAAGTTGCAACCTCGGCGCTTGTTTTCTAGGGTTTGCACGCTTCACACTCTCTCTCCAGTATATATATACACGCTGGAGCCTCAGCGCTTGTAGTTGCTCTCTTCACACTCTCTCACCCTCTCCAGATCTAAACAAGACTTCGTTGGCCTCTCTCTCACCCCTCACTACTGCTCAAAGAGCCAGTAGGATCTGTCCGCCGGGAAGGGAAGGAGGCTTAACGCTATCGCTGTCGGCGAGGGAGGGAATCCACTACCGGCGCAGCTGTTCACTTTCACCCAGCGGTGACGCGGGAGGGCCTCCGACCCCTTCTTCTTCGCCGCCGTCCCGTCGCCCACCAAACCACGTCCCAAGAACCTTAAGGTATAATTTACTTATTCCACATGCATTGCTCTAGCTGCATGTATACCATGAATCTAGGACATGGTTCAAAGAGGAAAGGAGTGGGGGAAAGTAGTGGGAAAAGTGGTTCAAAGAGGAAAGGAAGGGGGAAAGTTGTATAGCATGAATCTAGGACGTGGTTCAAAGAGGAAAAGAATGGGGGAAAGTAGTGGGGAAAGTTGTATCGCATAAATCTAGGACGTGGTTCAAAGAGGAAAGGAAGGGGTGAAAGTACTAGTACAGACTGGCTATCCAGCACCTATGTTGGTCGAAAAGGGAAAACAATGACAAACGCAGTATGCACATTTCTAACAAACTGATCTTTTGTTTTGGGGGACAAGGCTGTAGAGTTTGAGCAGGACTAGATTTGCTGCGCTCACATAGAGAAAGGTGTCTAAAGATAACAAAACTCGGACCAACAAAAATATGCTCCTTGGTTGTTTGTTCTTTGTTGCAACAGACTGTGCATGACCATAGTACATCGGTAGATGCACATGGTGCTGGTGCGTCCACTGTCCCGTGCAACTCTTTAGCTGTTGTTAATCTAAGGCCCTGTTTGGTTAAAAACTCCCTAGTCCCTACCTGCTTGGTTCCAAGGACTAAACATGGACTAGTGGTTATTAAATGACATGCTAAAAGACCATGTTATTCCCTAGTAATGAACTAATAGAGACAAGGTGCGATGCGTGGCAGGAGCAACTGTTGGAAAAAGTCCCAAAAAGACTCCCTCGGGGTCTTCTTTCTTTAGTCCCAAAAATGCCCACTTTTAGTCCCTAAAAGCCCCTCCTGTTTGGTTTAGATGGGACTGACACGGAGTTTTTTAGTCCCTACACCAAAATGTCCCTGTAAACAAACACCCTCTAATAATGCTGCTGGAAAATTGATGCAATGCCACAGTTAAAAGCAAATTACATGTTTAACGAATTTTATTGTTAATATAATCTCTATGTTAATATTAATCAATGCCACCATTTGGGAAATGCTACTGTCTGGCTTTCTTTCCCATTTAGATAAGGTAGATGCTTCTTTTTGTTGGCTTCTGTGTCATCCACCGTTATTGACCACTAGTGGTTTCCTTTGCACCTCTGTGTAAACAGGGTTATCTACTTCACCTCATTGCCATTGTGACCTTTTGTTGCACTGCACAAAACACTTTTGTTTTAAGAGTGTTTTGTGCAGTTCAACCAAAATGTCACACCGACAATGTTGCTTGATTGCTTGATCTTAGTGGAAATGCACAAGAGGAGATCTTACTTCCTATCCGTGTTGGCAAATTTGGTTCAGATCTTCGTCTTGTGAGTTGTTTGAATTTCCGCATCATGAGAGGTCAGTACTAGCCTTCTTTCACATGATTCTGCAGTGTGCTTTCATATGTTGTGCTACTTGTATGGTAATGTTGCTTGATTTTAGTGACCTGCACAAATGGAGACACGACTTCCAATCTGTATGTGCACCGTAATATCCCATTGAGGTAAGATAAGGATATTTCACAATCGTTGGCCTGTATTTTGCCACTTTCATCAGAAAATTAATGTCATTGTTTAGTGCTATACTTGTGCTCCCTAATTGACATGCCAAATCTTACATTGAAGGCGAAGCTTATCTGTTATTGAACCAAGTGATGAAGGGGAAGAACAAGTGGATGAAAAACAAAAATCAACTCCCGGTGCTGTAATGAAGCACTGGAACTGTGATGACACAAGTAATGATATAGTTTTGCATCTTAATTTATTGCTATGGCTGGAACGAGCAATTGTTTTGCCACTGATTTGATGACACTCTTAATGTAATACGTGATTATCTCTACTTGTGCAAACAGGGATCTTCTTTGAAGATACCATATATTTTAGTGGAACTGCACAAGAAGGTGTTGGAAACATTAAACTAATTGAGGAGTATATAGTAAGCATGGCCACCATAGTAGATAGCAATAGATGGTTCTGGAGAAGTGCTTCATCTGTATGCTCTACACAGTAAGCCTCCTGATAAAGGTTGGTACTCGCCCACTGATTTCATCCTTATGATTGAGCTTTGTCATCTCTATTGGTGTTGTGCTACTGTTTAGATACTGTCATGAAAAGGTGGTATTGTACTTGAGAAGTGCTTCATCTGTGTTGTTTTAAATATTTCCTTTCCTTTTTTGAGCAAACAGGGATGCTAGCATTTAGTTGTCCTCTTGTCTTTGCACAACAGGATCATCTTCCTCCGAAGAAGAATATGGAGTACGTGAAGTGACTAGTTCCGATTATGCCAGGATGAAGAAGCCCTGTCTATCTTCTCATCAGAAGGAGCAGTTGAAGGATGGTTACATTACTCCCCATAAGACCAAACTAACTTCAGCTCAGAAGGACTGACAAATCTCCATTTTTTTGCTATGATGCGCGAGTACAATGTTGTTCTAGGATTATTTTTGGTGAGTTCCATTTTTCTAAAAGTGTGCTCTACATGGACCATGTAGGTGCCTGTTTAAACTATCAATTCATAGTACAGTTTCCTTTATACTAATCACTCTTTTTGTATTTGTGCAAACAGGGGTGCTCAGCTTGATTTCAATGGGAACTGCACAAAATGTTCATGAATACATTGAATCATTCATTTCCACCACAAGAAAGGAGGTGCCGATAAGTTCAAGGCGTTGCAACATATAAGGGCGAAATCATACAAGCTACGCGCGAATTTGGTTGATTTTGGTGGAACTGCACAAAAAGAACAGCTGGTTTATTTAGCACGAGGTGCCATGTCAATGCCCGAACTAATGGAAAACCCTGCCCACTCCACAATCGTGGGCATTTGATATTTTGGAATGGGACAACCTTGTCAAATTTTGCTCATTGATTTTAGCAAGACATGCGTTTGATATTTTCGAATGGGACGCCCTTTGCTGTCAGCAGCGTTGATCAATTTTTTCTTTATTCTTTAGTTGTGAAGTAAATATTGCCTCTGACATGTGAGTCGCTGAGATGCATAATCATCGATTGTTTTGAATGTTCTCTATGAATTGCCAGCCCTGTGTGTTTGATTGCAATGTACAGAAACGCTAAAAAGCTGCTCAAACTCTTTGTACTCCTTCTGTTCCTTTTTACTTCGCACATTGTAAAAGTGCATACTTTTTTCTATAAGATTGGTCAAAGTAGAGATACTTTGACTGCAGACAAAACTTGTATGTAGACTAGAAAGGACTGGAGGGAGTACATGTGAAACTGCTGCAAACGAGGTGATCACCCTAGGAATAATGCTAGTACGTATTGTTTTGCATGTTCATCCAATGCCAGTGATACAGGAATTCAAACTAATCGAAATAAATTCATTCATACACGGTCGGATTTCATATAAACATGCCAGACTTCACTACATTTCATACATTCTTCAACTAAAAAGGGGTGCACTGGACGTATAATTAATTAACCGAAGCTACCCACCTGTGTCCCGCTGAACCGAACAAAAGCTTCAGTGACTTAACTGCAGGTGCAGCTGCGTAACTGACATGTGGCCTGTTGGGACCATGTGTCAGTCAGCCAACTGCACCAGTAGTTAAGTAGAAGCAGCATTCTTCTCCAACACAGCTCTCCGACTCCACGTCACCGCCAAGAAGCTAACCGGCCTTCAATGGTCAAGCCGCCTAGCTTGGCTTCAACCGGAGGGTAGCAGTGGTGGCCTTACTAGGACTCGAGCGGCGGCGACCTACCGTGTTCTACTCTTCCTCATTTTCTATGTGGCGCGGCCTCGTTGGCAGCGAGGCGGGGCCTCGGCGGAGCCGATGATGTCCTCTGTCTCGTTGCCGGCGGGCGGCGCCTCGGCGGAGCGGTGGAAATCATCCCCCTCGTTGCCGGCAGGGTGGGGCCTCTGCTGAGCCGGTGATGTCCTCTGCCTCGTTGTTGGCGGGGTGGGGCCTCGGTGGAGCCGGCGGTGTCCTCTGCCTCGTTGTTGGCACCGCGGGGCCTCGACGGAGCAAGGCCTCATCGACGCCAGCGGAGTGGGCACTCGTCGGAGCTAGCATTGTCCTCTGCCTTGTCCTTGGTCTCGCCAAACAGCGCCTCGCCCGCTTCATCGCCCTCTTTGTAGGCGGCCGCAGCCTCCACCACCCGCATGTGGTACCGCCAGCGCTCGAGGCGGCCCTCGCGGGCGGAGCGGTATGAGTCGAGCAGCGCCTCCTGCTCCGCCCGCTCCGTGGTGATCTGCTCCTCCGCCTGCAGGTGCTCCTGGAGGAGATGGTGATTGCAGGCGGCGTCGGCCTGCGCCTCCCGAACTGCTCCTCATGCATCTGCCTCACTGTGTCCATGTATTGGGCGCGTGTCTCACCGATGGTCATGGTGCAATGCACCGGCGAGGATGGCGCGGGGGAGGGGGTTGGTGCCGGATCGTCTACTACCATGTTCTCCATTAGGACGTCGTTGTCCTCCGGCTGCCTGCCGGCCAGCCGGTCAGCAACAATGGCTGCCATCTCCTTGTGGTTCATTGTCCGCCCGTCCCGAAGAGCGCAGGAGCGCGAGGAAGCCATGGTGGGCAGTAGTGGTGTGGACAGGAGAAAGGGAATGTATGCGGATGACTACGACTATGGCCGGCGCAGCAGTTTATATAGCAATGGTGGGCGGCGGAGGGACGGACGTGTGGCGCCGGAGTAGCCGCCTCGGCAACCGCGTATCATTAATGTGGGCGGCAGATGGACGGACGGACGACACTTGTGTCATTTGAAGGCAGGGCAATCGCCTGCACCGAGAAGCGGGGCGGGCGGCGCTGACTGTTTCAGGCGGAAAGCGCGCGCGGGCGAGGAGATGACTTTAGTTTGAGAGGATGACAATGGGGACCCACCAGGGCCATAGCCTCACGTACGCAAGTGCCTTCTTATTATATATATAACTATAATTTTTTTTGCTTCCTCCTGGTTTCCTGACATCATGATCCCACACCATTGTCAACCTATGTACTTCCTCCTTTCCGGTTTATAGGGCTTATCTCAAAATTTTAGTTTTTCCATTTTATAAGGCTCAATTTGGTTGTTTTCCATCACATGTTCAGATTCCAATGTGCATTAAATCATTGCATACAATTATTAAGAGAAAATTGACCAATGCATGTACTTTATGCATGCATGCATTGCAATTAATGCATTGATAAATATAATTTTTTGAGGAAAACAAGAGCATTAATTAGGTGCTTTTGCAAAACTACAAAAAGTATTCCACCACTCGCCATCTACCTTGATTGGTGAGATTTTTGAATTGAGCACTATAAACCGGAAAGGGGGGAGTAGTCAATAGACGATAGAATTGCACAAGAAGCGGCCGACAGCTGGGACCAAGCAGCTCGAGCAGTATTTGTGTTTTTGAGGTGTGAGCACTATCGAGTTTTTCGATGTTTAGCCCAGATATTAATTTTTCTCCACTGAACAACAACGAAAACATCGTTGCGGGTATTAACTGGGCGGGCTGTGGCCCGTCTAGTCCAGGCCAGATATCCAGCCCAGATATTAATTTTTTTCAAGATGAAAATGGCTAGCCCAGCTATACTTTTTTTAGGAATACCCACGCAAGGTCAAGTTGTTATTCTCCGCCCCGCTGGGCTGCAAATCTTTCCTAGGAGGGATGCATTAGGCTTAACAAGAAAATGGGCTTTAAGAAATAATAAATGGGATGTAATTATAAAAACTGGGCAGTAACTATAAAAAATGCACCAAACATGTAATTACTTTATAAAATATTATTTTTGGTATTGAAAATTTTCATTTCTTTAATTGTTGCGAGCGCAAGTTTCATTAGATTTTTACGTAATATAAATTAATATTGAAATTATATTTAATCTGACTAGAAATTTCGGGATAAAAATATTTCGGATCCCATCAAAATGTGGGAAATTTTATTGAATTCTGTTTTGAACGGTTGGTTGAAATGGGCTGTACTTTTAACAAACTGTAAATGGCCTGTATTAAATTTCATTAGAATTCAAAAATGGGCTGCACATTCTTACAAATCTCAAATGGGCTATAAGTTCTCTGCCACACACTTGTGGCCTTACTAAGTTGACGCGTCCCCTAAAAAAAGAGAGTTGACGCGTATGCAAGGCTTTGTCAACTTATAGTCAACACACGGTTCTAGTAGCAGTGGCCGTTGGATGTCCATCCAACGGATGTCGTGCTTCTTCTTCAATTCGGATATTCTAGCTTCACCCGCCCAAAAAATGATTCCTCCCCCTGACATATGGGGTGCACCATTTCGGAAGCTGACCTGTGGGCCTACTAAGTTGACGTACCAAGGGCTTTGTCAACTTAGTCAATATAAACGATTCTAGCTGCAGTGACCGTACGATGTCCATCCAGCGACCGTCGTGCTTCTTCAACCTCTGGTCTTCTTGCTCCAGCCGCCCAAAGCAGCGCTAGTCGTGCCGCCTGCTCCTGCCTCCTGTGGCCGGCTGTGCTGCCGCGGAGGCCTCACCGCCCCCTACTACTCTCACCGCTAGCCAGGCCATCCCTCCACTCACCCACACCCCTTGTTATTCTGCGGCGACGGTAGCCTCACACCACAGCCGAACTAGTGAACCCTCGTACTCCTCTCTGCGTGGGCATCCATTGTCGCGTCTTCCCCGGCTCGGCGTCATCCCCTTCCTAGGCCTCGTCGTTGTCCACCGCCGTGGTGCTCTTGGCGCGGCGTGGTCAACGTGGTCAAGGAACGACTTCCATCGGACGTGGACTGTACGTGGAGAGGCTGAGAGCTGGGTCCACGGCCGTATCAAGGAAGTGCCTCCTTATTACGCGGAAAATAATGATTCCTCCACCTGACAGCTGGGACCCACCGGACGGGCCACTATATTTCACGAAAAAACCTTTCCCCCTGACTGCTGGGACCCACCAGCTACATCTTCGCACGCAAGGAAGTGCGTCCAAAAAAATGATTTGCCCCCCCTGATTGCTGGGACCAACCAGCTACATCTTTGCACGCAAGGAAGTGCCTAACAGTCGGGACCCACCTGGTCGAAGCGTACGTAGCGTTGTCATTCTGGTCGCGAACGTGTACATACATACCGGTCGATGTAGAGGCGCGCACGTGTCGTAGTAGAGGTGCACGTGTCGTAGTAGAGGTGCGCACGTAGCATGTACACGTACGTACAGCGGCCAGTGTGCAAGAAAGAAAATACGGCCACGTATGTGTACATACCGGCGGGGTCTCGAACGCCTACTCGCGCATACGTACGGCCAGGGCTCGTGCACATGGCTGGGTCGGAACGGAGAAACAACGTCATCGTCATATTCATGGGGAGCCAACCGGCTGGGTCGGAATGGAATGCATCGTCGTGTTCATCGGGATGGCTTGGACGGAACAGGCGATGGAAACGAGGCCTGGCGTACCGCAGAACGGAGGAAACGGCCTTGTGTTCGACCGGCCACGTTCGAAATGAGATCATGTTCATCGGGAGGGATCTGGCGTACCGCAAAACGGAGGAAACGGACCTCCTACGATCGAAACGGTGGTCCTATTGATCGGGAGGAGTGTAATGTACCGCAAAACGGATGAAACAGACTTGTGTTGGAGCGCTACGGTCAAAACGGGGGTCCTGTTCATCGGGAAGGGTGTGTCATACCGCAAAATGGGACACCACGGGATACTGTTCATCTCCACCGTCGACCTCCTCCAGCCTCATGGGCTACTATTCATCCACCGTCGACCTCCTCCAGCCTCCACGGGCTCCTGTTCATCCAACCTCCACCGCGCGCTACTCCACCGGCTACTGTTCAACCACCCCTCTCCATGGGCTCCTGTTCAACCACCCCTCCACGGGCACCCCTCCACCGTCTACTATTCATCCAACCCTCCACGGGGTCGTCCTGTTCATCCAGCCCTCCACGGGTTCCTGTTCATCCAGCCCCAACCGGCTTGATCGATCGGGGTCCTGTTCATCCACCCCCACTGCTCACTGTTCATCCAACCCCCCCCCCTCCCGGCAAAGCTCGCTGTTCATCCAAAGGCAGCATCGATCGGCTTCAGTTAACAGCAGTCGCAAAGGAATGCTCGATCTGGTTCAGTTAATAGCCATCGATCGATCGCTCGGGTTCAATAACGCGTAGCCTGCAGTGCAATCGCTCAGGTTCAGTTAGAGCCCAACGCCTCGCTCGGGTTCAGTTAGAGCCAACGCCTCGCACACACGCGCGTACATGTACGAGAGAAACGCGCATCGCTCGGCCCCCGACCTCCCACCGTAACCGGGAACTCCCCGAAATTTTCCTCGCCCTCGCTTCTACCATGGTTTTTTCCGTCATGGACGTCCCAAAGAATGTCATGCAGCTGTGTCTCCGGCCCGCCCAGGATGAAAAGCCCATTTTCTATCATGATTTTTTGTCATAGAAGTAGGAGCCCACCACATCTATGATGATACCGGGTTTTGTCACAATTATCATCATAGAAGTGTCATAAGTATGACCAGATTTTTTTTGTTCGGCCCAAAATGTCACGGATGTGTCTTTTTTTTGTAGTGTCCATCGACGGCCTGGTACGGCCCAGCCTCAACAACGACGCAGCAAGACCCTCGCGAGGGGCCAAGCCTCGCGAGGCAGACGACGCCAAGACCCCTGAAGGAGTTGGCCTCCTTAGGAGGGCTCCTGAGGGGCGGAGAGATCTATGCAGCTACCTCATGAGGCTCAGCTGACGTGAGCCATGACGACCAAGGCCAGGCGGGCGCCAGGCGGGTGTAGAGCGCAGGTTTCCTCTTCGGTGCAAGGGAGGCAAGCCACAGGCGCGGAGTCCCGAGGAATCAGCCAAAGGTTTCCATTCTAGTGCAACAAGACCAAGACCGCCAGGACGGCAAGACAGAGGTCATCACCGAGCCCACCGCAGCGTCACGGCCAGAGGCTTTTCGCAGGAGAAGACTACTTTTGTCAGGATAGACTATACTACTTGTCCCCTTTCAAATCCCGCCATTATGGAATCCCTTCCCGCTCATATTTGGGAAGAGGACCAAGGCAACTATATATAGGACTTAGCCACCACCATAGCGAGGGGGAGAGATCCATTCCACACCGAGCACCACACCAGGTCAAGAACACCTCACCTCCTGAGGCTTGTTCATCCTTGTAACTAGCTCATCCATAGCCCCTCGAGGCAATCCACCACACCACACTAGAGTAGGGTATTACACCACAACGGTGGCCCGAACCAGTATAAATCTCTGTGTCTTTGTGTCTCTGTGAGCTCTTCGCGCTAGGCTAGGGAGGATCGCGAGTAGGCAAGCTGGGTAGGTTGAGATCTCCGCATGCACCCTAGTGTTCGAAGCTCTCACGGGTTGCCGGATCCCGAAATCCGACAATATTCAAATGTATTTTCCATGCTTTATATATATATATTTAAATGATGTGCAAAGCACGTACAATTTACTAGTACTGATAGCATGCGAACCCTTACTTAACTTGATGACTAACTACCTTATATGTGTTGCAGGGAAACAATGGGAAGCACTGAGGTTTACAAGATGGTACTAACTATTATACCTTGCCTTTTTTATTCCTTTGCCCCATTTCCAATATAGAGAAGATATTTATGCACATCCTTGTTTTCAGGCCTTTCCAAAGCAGCTCACTGATGATTACCTCTCAAACCACCTCTATGGTCAGGAGGCGAGGAAAGTTTTCATACAACACCCATGGTTCAATATTGAAGTGTTCCTGAAGAGGACGAAGGATGGACGATCAATCATCCACAGGCACTGGCCTAAAGTTGCAAAGACCTTCAACATGAATGAAAGCTCAATATCCGCCTTCCGCTTCAGCAGTTTTCCAGATGAGATGCATATGCCTATGTACCGTCTATGAAGCTAATTTCTAAAGGTTCTAGATGTTGCATGTGAAACTTGGTGCTGGTGCAGTTGTGTAATGGGGTAGCTGAGTGCTGAAGCTATATCATGTTGTACTCGGATGTATTTCAATTATGAAATCCCGCTTCCTTAATATAGAAATGAAATATATTATGTGCTTAATACGAATGTCAATTAGATTAATAAATGGATTATTAATAATAGGGCAATTAGCCTGCTAATTAGCCAATTAGCTTGCTAATTGGGTTTTCCTATTGCAAAGGGTTATTGAGAAAACACCATGGACAATGACCTGAGGCAACGCACACAGTTTCTAGGAATAAATCGTGTTGGATCAATGAACAATCACACACGACATTCTCTTGAAAACTGTTTGCGTTACGCCATCTTGCGCAAACGTTTTCCTTGGAGTGACTGTGTGGGATGTATATACGAACGGAAACGTTTAGCGGGGACTGACTGTGTGGGATGTACTTACGACCGAAAACGATTTCGCCTGTATAATTGTATTTTTTTAGCACTACTGTACATATAACCATATTTGGTCGCTTGCCGATCGCACACGACCTCATTTTGCCGAGCGTGTGTGCCAGGAGGTCATATCCCCGACGGTTTCTAGGTCGTGTGGGAAGGACCCCCCTATCGCAGTTACTCACTAGGTGACAGTTCTTAACACCGTCGCGGAAAGGGGTTAAAAACCGTTTGTATAGCACCGATGCGTACCAGTGTGTGGAATTATCTTAGGCAATTGTTAACAAGACCAATAATCACTATTGCAATTTCATATGAGGGAGAGGCATAAGCTAACATACTTTCTCTACTTGGATCATATGCACTTATGATTAGAACTCTAGCAGCAAGCATCCGCAACTTCTAAAGATCGTTAAGGTAAAACCCAACCATAGCATTAAATTATCAAGTCCTGTTTATTCCCATACACCATGACCCACTTATCCGTGTTTGTGTTTCAGTCACTCACGCAATGCAGACAATAAGCAAACCATGAACATATTGCAAACCCTACAGCGGGGATCCCTCACGCTTGCGTGACACGGAGGGCACCATAGGACATCACCAATAATAAAATATGCAACTCAAACCAATCTAGATCATCAATCAACCCAAAGACAAAGGAAATCTACTCAAAACATCATAGGATAGAAACACATCATTGGATCACAATATGTGGCATAAAGCACCATGTTCAAGTAGGTGATTACGGCAGGGTGCGGAGAGTGGACCACGTAAAAGAGATGAGGATGGTGATGATGATGAAGACGATTACCGTGGCGATGATTCCCCTCCCGATGGCACTCCAGCGACACCAAGAGAGAGGAGGAGAGGTTCTCCCCCTTGTGCTTCCTCCTCCATGCATGGCCTCCCCTTGGATGGGGAGAGGTTCTCCCTCTAGTCCTTGGCCTTCATGGCAATGATGGCCCCTCCGAGATCCTCCCCCATGGCCTCCGGTGATGATGGCCCCCTTCGGCAGGGTGCCAGAGAGGGCCTAGATTGATTTCTCATGGTTCTGGAGGCTTGCGGCGGCGGAACTTCCGGTCTCCCTTCTGTTCTGGGATTTTTAGGATTTATAGGAGGGGTTGGCGTCAGTTTCACGTCAAGGGGGCCCACGGGGAGTCCACGAGGTAGGGGGCGTGCCCTAGTGGGGCGCCCTCCACCCTCGTGGTGGCCTCGGGACTCCCCTCCGGTAGCTTTTCGTTCGAATATTTTTTATATTTTCCAAAAATATTCTCTGTTTTTTCTAGCGCATTACGAGAACTTTTATTTCTGCACAAAAACAACACCATGGTAGTTCTACTGAAAACAACGTATGTCCGGGTTAGTTCTAATCAAATCATACCATAATAATGTAAAATATATTATAAACATGGCATGAATACTTCATAAATTATAGATACGTTGGAGATGTATGAGTGAGCAAACAAATCTTGTCTTGAATTGGGAGAAGTGCCACTTTATGGTTAACAAAGGTATTGTTTTCGGCCATAAAATTTCTGAAAGAGGTATTGAAGTGGACAAAGCCAAGTTGATGCAATTGAGAAAATGCCATGTCCTAAAGATATCAAAGGTATTCGTAGTTTCCTTGGTCATGTTGGTTTCTATAGGAGATTTATCAAAGACTTTTCTAAAATTTCTAGGCCTCTTACAAATCTTTTGCAAAAGGATACTCCTTTTGTTTTTTATGATGATTGTTTAGAAGCCTTCGAAAAACTCAAGAAAGCCTTAATTTCTGCACCAATTGTTCAACCACCTGATTGGAACTTGCCTTTTGAAGTCATGTGTGATGCTAGTGATTATGCTATTGGTGTTGTTCTAGGACAAAGAGTTGATAAGAAACTAAATGTTATCCACTATGCTAGTAAAACTCTAGATAGTGCTCAATGAAATTATGCTACTACTAAAAAAGAATTCTTAGCAGTGGTGTTTGCTTGTGATAAATTTAGATCCTACATTGTTGATTCAAAGTGACTATTCACACCGATCATGCTGCTATAAAATATCTTATGGAAAAGAAAGATGATAAACATAGACTCATTAGGTGGGTTCTTCTACTACAAGAATTTGATTTGCATATCACTGATAGAAAAGGAGCAGAGAACCCCATAGCTGATAACTTGTCTAGGCTTGAAAATATTCTTGATGACCCACAACCTATTAATGATAGCTTTCCTGATGAACAGTTATCTGCAATAAATGTTTCTAATAGTACACCTTGGTATGCTAACTATGCTATTTATATTGTTGCTAAATATGGACCACCTAGTTTTACATACCAACAAAAGAAAAAAAATCTTCTATGATTTAAGACATTATTTTAGGGATGACCCACATCTTTATAAAGAAGGAGTAGATGGTATTATTAGACGTTGTGTACCTGAGCATGAACAAGAACAAATCCTACGGAAATGTCACTCCGAAGCTTACGGAGGACATCATGCGGGAGATAGAACTGCTCATAAGGTATTGCAATCTGGGCTTTACTGGCCTACTCTCTTCAAGGATGCCCGTAAGTTTGTCTTATCTTGTGATGAATGTCAAAGAATAGGTAATATCGGTAAGCGTCAAGAAATGACTATGAATTATTCACTTGTTGTTGAACCATTTGATGTTTGGGGATTTGATTTCATGGGACCTTTTCCTTCCTCTAATGGGTATACTTATATTTTGGTTGCTGTTGATTATGTTACTAAGTGGGTAGAAGCTATTCCAACTAGTAGTCCTGATGAGTGATCACAACACCTCTATTAAAATGCTTAAGGAAGTTATTTTCCCAAGGTTTGGAGTCCCTAGATATTTATGACTGATGGTGGTTCACACTTTATTCATGGTGTTTTCCGTAAAATGCTTGCCAAGTATGATGTTAACCATAAAATTGCATCACCCTATCATCCTCAGTATAGTGGTCAAGTTTAACTTAGCAATAGGGAAATAAAACTAATTTTGCAAAATACTTTCAATAGGTCCCGGAAGAATTGGTCTAAGAAATTAGATGATGCACTTTGGGCTTATAGAACAGCATATAAAAATCCTATGGGTATGTCTCCTTATAAAATGGTTTATGGAAAAGCTTGTTATTTGCCTCTTGAGTTAAAACATAAAGCATATTGGGCAATTAAAGAACTGAACTATGATTTCAAACTTGCCGATGAAAAGAGGTTATTTGATATTAGCTCATTAGATGAATGGAGAACCCAAGCTTATGAAAATGCAAAGTTATTCAAAGAAAATGTTAAAAGAGGGCATGATAAAAGAATCCAAAAGCGTGAGTTCAAGGTTGGAGAATATGTTATTTTGTACAACTCTTGTTTCAGATTCTTTGAAGGAAAACTCCTCTCCAAATGAGAAGGACCCTATGTTATCAGGGAGGTTTATCAATCTGGACCCATCAAGATAAATAATGTCGAAGGTACTAACCCAAAGGTTGTTAATGGGCAGCGAATAAAACATTATATGTCAGTTATGCCCATTAATGTTGAAAGTAATATTATCCAAACTATGACACCAGAAGAACACATAAAAGAAAGCTTCCGGAACACTACAGAATGGTGAAAAAGAGGAGGTACATGATATGGTAAGTAAACGGACTCCGAGCAATCCGCAAAAATATATTTTGGCAGTTTTGGAATATTTAGAAAATTAGGAAAATAAGGAACTACTAGGAAGGTGACCCTGGTGGTCATAAGACACCAAGGTGCGCTTGGCTTGCCAGGCGCGCCCAGGTAGGTTGTGCCCACCTCGGGTACCTTCCGGACTCCATTTTTCTTCTATTTTGCTTGTTTCCCAAGATAAAAAATCTTTACATACCCCCTAAACCTATTGACCTCCGTATCACGGAGAAATCTCATGCTCTCTTTTCTCGTTGTTTTTCTGTCATATTTGTTAAGCCAGGCATCATGTCTTCTTCTTCCTCTAACAATGTGGAAGAGGATGCTTGGTTGATGAAGATCGAGCTGAAGAGGGAAGAGCCCGCTGGAGCCTCCAAGGAGGAAAAGGGCAAGGAGGCTACCGGAGATCAAACATCGGTGATCAAGCAAGCACTGCCCGCCGAGGAGGAGGAAGAAGATATCCTTAAACCTTACTATGATCATCTTACCCCCACTTAGATTGAAGCCTTTCGGATCTTTGAAACAGTTCGTGTGCAAAATAAATATCTCACTTGTGAAAATATTCTGCATCAAGAGCACATCACTTTCCTCTGGAGCGTCATCCATAGATTGGAGAACCTCTTTATCCTGAAGGACAGGATCGCCACTACTTCATCACCACCACCTACTTCTTCACCACCAAAAGAAAATTGAGTATCAGGTATGGGCACTCCCCTTGGCTTTCGCCAAGCTTGGGGGAGGTGCCCCAGTATCGTATCACCTCCACTACCTTTTGCCTTTACTTTTCTTAGTTCGATCCATAGTTATCTTTTGCTGTAGATGAATAAAAGTTTAGTTCGATCCTCTCTTTTTGAGAGTTTGCTTAGTAATCTATCCTTGCAATTGTGTGCGAGATATATAATAAAGTTTAGTTTGAGTCTTGCTTCTTTTACTTTCATGTTTCAATAAAAAGAAAGGAAAAAGTTGAAAAAAATCATATGCTAATCTTATGTCACATAAGGAAAAGTATAAGTAGAAAATTTTATTGTAGATTGACAAACATAGCATTGGTCAATGATGCAACTCGTGAAAGAATTAATAAGGGAAGAGAAGATTCACATGCAAATACACTATCCTGGAAATCTTTTGTGATTGTGAGCACCCATCAAAATATTATATGCCAAAATTGTTGATGTTGGACAAAGAAGACAACATAATGATTTATGTTTGTTCATATTCACATAGAAGCTATATTGTCATAGATCCTTCAACATGTGGTGTTTGCCCCCATCTTTGCTAGCCAAAAATTCCGCACCAAGTAGAGATGCTACTTGTGCATCCAAAACCCCTTAAACCCAACTCTTGTTTTGAGAGTCCACCATACCTACATATGGATTGAGTAAGATCCTTCAAGTAAGTTGTCATCGGTGCAAAAGGCAATAAAAATTACTTCTAAAGTGTTAGATCATTTAGTGTAATAGAAAATTAAGTGTTGTACGAACTTGTGATGGCGAAGTATAAAAGCGACAGACTACATAATAAAGGTTGCCATCATAAAGGGCAATATAACGTGACGTTCTCTTGCACTAAGGGGTCGAGCATACAAACAAAAAGCACTGGCAACCTCTGCTTCCCTCTGCGAAGGGCCTATCTTTTACTTTTATGTATTTACCTTCATCCAAGAGTCAAAGTTCTTCTCTCTATTCCTTTTTATTTTCTCTTTTGGCAAGCATCATGTGGTGAGGAAAGATCTAGGCACATATATCCAGTTGAATATGGGTAGCATGAATTATTATTGTTGATGAAGGAAATATGCCCTAGAGGCAATAATAAAGTTATTATTTATTTACTCATATCATGATAAATGTTTATTATTCATGCTAGAATTGTATTAACCGGAAATATGATACATGTGTGAATACATAGACAAAACTATAGTCACTAGTATGCCTCTACTTGACTAGCTCATTAATCAAAGATGGTTATGTTTCCTAACCATAGACATGTGTTGTCATTTGATTAGTGGGATCACATCATTAGAAGAATGATGTGATTGACATGACCCATCCCGTTAGCCTAGCACTTGATCGTTTAGTATTCTGCTATTGCTTTCTTCATGACTTATACATGTTCCTGTAACTATGAGAATTATGCAACTCCCGTTTACCGGAGGAACACTTTGGGTACTACCAAACGTCACAACGTAACTGGGTGATTATAAAGGAGTACTACAGGTGTCTCCGAAGGTACATGTTGAGTTGGCGTATTTCGAGATTAGGTTTTGTCACTCCGATTGTCGGAGAGGTATCTCTGGGCCCTCTCGGTAATGCACATCACTATAAGCCTTGCAAGCAATGTAGCTAATGAGTTAGTTACAGGATGATGTATTACGTAACGAGTAAATAGACTTGCCGCAACGAGATTGAACTAGGTATTGGATACCAACGATCGAATCTCGGGCAAGTAACATACCGATGACAAAGGGAACAACGTATGTTGTTATGCGATTTGACCGATAAAGAACTTCGTAGAATATGTAGGAACCAATATGGGCATCCAGGTCCCGCTATTGGTTATTGACCGAGAATGGTTCTAGGTCATGTCTACATAGTTCTCGAACCCGTAGGGTCCGCACGCTTAACGTTTCGATGACAGTTTTATTATGAGTTTATAAGTTTTGATGTACCGAAGTTTATTCGGAGTCCCGGATGTGATCACATACATGACAAGGAGTCTCGAAATGGTCTAGACATAAAGATTGATATATTGGAAGCCTATGTTTGGACATCGGAAGAGTTCTGGGTGAAATCGGCATTTTACCGGAGTACCCGGAGGTTACCGGAACCCCCCGGGGGGTTATTGTGCCTACATGGGCCTCGAGGGAGAAGAGGGAAGGAGGCAGGAGGGGGCCGCGCGCCCCTCCCTTCCTAGTCCGAATAGGACAAGGGAAGAGGGGCGGCGCCCCCCCTTTCCTTCCCCTCTTCCTCCTCTTTCCCCCCTTCTCCTACTCCTACTTGGAAAGAGGGAGTCCTACTCCCGGTGGGAGTAGGACTCCCCCCCTTGGTGCGCCCTCCTTGGCCGGCGGCCTCCTCCCCCCTGGCTCCTTTATATACGGGGGCGGGGGGGCACCCCATAGACACACAAGTTGATCTACGGATCGTTCCTTAGCCGTGTGTGGTGCCCCTTCCACCATATTCCACCTCGGTCATATCATCGCGGAGTTTAGGCGAAGCCCTGTGCCGGTAGAACATCATCACCGTCACCACGCCGTCGTGCTGACGGAACTCATCTCCGGAGCTCGGCTAGATTGGAGGCCGGAGATCGTCATCGAGCTGAACGTGTGCTGAACTCGGAGGCTCCGTACGTTCGGTGCTTGGATCGGTCGAATCGTGAAGACGTACGACTACATCAACCGCGTTGTGCTAACGCTTCCGCTTACGGTCTACGAGGGTACGTGGACGAACACTCTCCCCTCTCGTTGCTATATCGTCACCATGATCTTGCGTGTGCGTAGGAATTTTTTTGAAATTACTACGTTCCCCAACAGTGGTATCAGAGCCTAGGTTTTATGCGTTGATGTTATATGCACGAGTAGAACACAAGTGAGTTGTGGGCGATACAAGTCATACTGCTTACCAGCATGTCATACTTTGGTTCGGCGGTATTGTGAGATGAAGCGGCCCGGACCGACATTACGCGTACGCTTATGCGAGACTAGTTTCACCGTTACGAGCACTCGTGCTTAAAGGTGGCTGGCGGGTGTCTGTCTCTCTCACTTTAGCTGAATCGAGTGTGGCTACGCCCGGTCCTTGCGAAGGTTAAAACAGCACCAACTTGACGAACTATCGTTGTGGTTTTTTGATGCGTAGGTAAGAACGGTTCTTGCTAAGCCCATAGCAGCCACGTAAAATTTGCAACAACAAAGTAGAGGATGTCTAACTTGTTTTTGCAGGGCATGTTGTGATGTGATATGGTCAAGACGTGATGCTATATTTTATTGTATGAGATGATCATGTTTTGTAACCGAAGTTATCGGCAACTGGCAGGAGCCATATGGTTGTTGCTTTATTGTATGAAATGCAAACGCCCTGTAATTGCTTTACTTTATCACTAAGCGGTAGCGATAGTCGTAGAAGCAATAGATGGCGTAAACGACAATGATGCTACGATGGAGATCAAGGTGTCGCGCCGGTGACGATGGTGATCATGACGGTGCTTCGAAGATGGAGATCACAAGCACAAGATGATGATGGCCATATCATATCACTTATATTGATTGCATGTGATGTTTATCATTTATGCATCTTATCTTGCTTTAATTGATGGTAGCATTTTAAGATGATCTCTCACTAATTATCAAGAAGTGTTCTCCCTGAGTATGCACCGTTGCGGAAGTTCTTCGTGTTGAGACACCACGTGATGATCGGGTGTGATAGGCTCTACGTTCAAATACAACGGGTGCAAAACAGTTGCACACGCGGAATACTCAGGTTATACTTGACGAGCCTAGCATATACAGATATGGCCTCGGAACACGGAGACCGAAAGGTCGAGCGTGAATCATATAGTAGATATGATCAACATAGCGATGTTCACCATTGAAACTACTCCATCTCACGTGATGATCGGACATGGTTTAGTTGATTTGGATCACGTGATCACTTAGATGACTAGAGAGATGTCTGTCTAAGTGGGAGTTCTTAAGTAATATGATTAATTGAACTTAAATTTATCATGAACTTAGTACCTGATAGTATTTTGCTTGTCTATGTTTGTTTGTAGATAGATGGCTCGTGCTGTTGTTCCGTTGAATTTTAATGCGTTCCTTGAGAAAGCAAAGTTGAAAGATGATGGTAGCAATTACACGGACTGGGTCCGTAACCTGAGGATTATCCTCATTGCTGCACAGAAAAGTTACGTCCTGGAAGCACCGCTGGGTGCCAGGCCTGCTGCTGATGCAACTGACGACATTAAGAACGTCTGGCAGAGCAAAGCTGATGACTACTCAATAGTTCAGTGTGCCATGCTTTACGGCTTAGAACCGGGTCTTCAACGACGTTTTGAACGTCATGGAGCATATGAGATGTTCCAGGAGTTGAAGTTAATATTTCAAGCAAATGCCCGGATTGAGAGATATGAAGTCTCCAATAAGTTCTATAGCTGCAAGATGGAGGAGAATAGTTCTGTCAGTGAACACATACTCAAAATGTCTGGGTATAATAATCACTTGATTCAACTGGGAGTTAATCTTCCTGATGATAGTGTCATTGACAGAATTCTTCAATCACTGCCACCAAGCTACAAGAGCTTCATGATGAACTATAATATGCAAGGGATGAACAAGACTATTCCCGAGCTCTTCGCAATGCTAAAAACTGCGGAGGTAGAAATCAAGAAGGAGCATCAAGTGTTGATGGTTAACAAAACCACCAGTTTCAAGAAGAAGGGCAAAGGGAAGAAAAAGGGAAACTTCAAAAAGAACGGCAAGCAAGTTGCTGCTCAAGAGAAGAAACCCAAGTCTGGACCTAAGCCTAAAACTGAGTGCTTCTACTGCAAGCAGACTGGACACTGGAAGCGGAACTGCCCCAAGTATTTGGCGGATAAGAAGGATGGCAAAGTGAACAAAGGTATATGTGATATACATGTTATTGATGTGTACCTTACTAATGCTCGCAGTAGCACCTGAGTATTTGATACTGGTTCTGTTGCTAATATTTGCAACTCGAAACAGGGACTACGGATTAAGCGAAGATTAGCTAAGGACGAGGTGACGATGCGCGTGGGAAATGGTTCCAAAGTCGATGTGATCGCGGTCGGCACGCTACCTCTACATCTACCATCGGGATTAGTATTAGACCTAAATAATTGTTATTTGGTGCCAGCGTTGAGCATGAACATTATATCTGGATCTTGTTTGATGCGAGACGGTTATTCATTTAAATCAGAGAATAATGGTTGTTCTATTTATATGAGTAATATCTTTTATGGTCATGCACCCTTGAAGAATGGTCTGTTTTTATTGAATCTCGATAGTAGTGATACACATATTCATAGTGTTGAAACCAAAAGATGCAGAGTTGATAACGAAAGTGCAACTTATTTGTGGCACTGCCGTTTGGGTCATATTGGTGTAAAGCGCATGAAGAAACTCCATACTGATGGGCTTTTGGAATCACTTGATTATGAATCACTTGGTACTTGCGAACCGTGCCTTATGGGCAAGATGACTAAAACGCCGTTCTCCGGTACTATGGAGAGAGCAACAGATTTTTTGGAAATCATACATACAGATGTATGTGGTCCGATGAATATTGAGGCTCGTGGCGGATATCGTTATTTTCTCACCTTCACAGATGATTTGAGCAGATATGGGTATATCTACTTAATGAAACACAGGTCTGAAACATTTGAAAAGTTCAAAGAATTTCAGAGTGAAGTGGAAAATCATCGTAACAAGAAAATAAAGTTTCTACGATCTGATCGTGGAGGAGAATATTTGAGTTACGAGTTTGGTCTGCACTTGAAACAATGCGGGATAGTCTCGCAACTCACGCCACCTGGAACACCACAACGAAATGGTGTGTCCGAACATCGTAATCGTACTTTACTTGATATGGTGCGATCTATGATGTCTCTTACCGATTTACCTATGCTTTAGAGACGGCCGCATTCATGTTAAATAGGGCACCATCAAAATCCGTTGAAACGACGCCTTATGAACTGTGGTTTGGCAAGAAACCAAAGTTGTCGTTTCTTAAAGTTTGGGGCTGCAATGCTTATGTGAAGAAACTTCAACCAGATAAGCTCGAACCCAAATCGGAGAAATGTGTTTTCATAGGATACCCAAAGGAGACTATTGGGTACACCTTCTATCACAGATCTAAGGGCAAAATTTTCGTTGCTAAATTCGGATCCTTTCTAGAGAAGGAGTTTCTCTCGAAAGAAGTGAGTGGGAGGAAAGTAGAACTTGATGAGATAACTGTATCTACTCCCTTATTGGAAATAGTTCATCACAAGAAACGGTTCCTGTGACAACTACACCAATCAGTGAGGAAGCTAATGATATTGATCATGAAACTTCAGATCAAGTTTCTACTGAACCTCGTAGGTCTACCAGAGTAAGATCCGCACCAGAGTGGTACGGTAATCCTATTCTGGAAGTCATGTTACTTGACCATGATGAACCTACAAACTATCAGGAAGCGATGATGAGCCCAGATTCCGCAAAATGGCTAGAGGCCATGAAATCTGAGATGTGATCCATGTATGAAAACAAAGTATGGACTTTGGTTGACTTGCCCAATGATCGGCAAGCCATTGAGAATAAATGGATCTTTAAGAAGAAGACTGACGCTGGTGGTAATGTAACTGTCTATAAAGCTCGACTTGTTGTGAAAGGTTTTCGACAAGTTCAAGGGGTTGACTACGATGAGACTTTCTCACCCGTAGCGATGCTTAAGTCTGTCCGAATCATGTTAGCTATTGCTGCATTTCATGATTATGAAATTTGGCAAATGGATGTCAAAACTGCATTCTTGAATGGATTTCTAGAAGAAGAGTTGTATATGATGCAGCCAGAAGGTTTTGTTGATCCAAAAGGTGCTAACAAAGTATGCAAGCTCCAGCGATCCATTTATGGACTGGTGCAAGCATCTCGGAGTTGGAATAAACGTTTTGATAGTGTGATCAAAGCATATGGTTTTATACAGACTTTTGGAGAAGCCTGTATTTACAAAAAGGTGAGTGGGAGCTCTGTAGCATTTCTAGTTTTATATGTAGATGACATATTATTAATTGGAAATGATATAGAATTTCTGGATAGCATAAAGGGATACTTGAATAAAAGTTTTTCAATGAAAGACCTCGGTGAAGCTGCTTACATATTGGACATCAAGATCTATAGAGATAGATCAAGACGCTTAATAGGACTTTCACAAAGCACATACCTTGACAAAATTTTGAAAAAGTTCAAAATGGATCAGGCAAAGAAAGGATTCTTGCCTGTGCTACAAGGTGTGAAGTTGAGTCAAACTCAATGCCCGACCACAGCAGAAGATAGAGAGAAAATGAAAGATGTTCCCTATGCTTCAGCCATAGGCTCTATCATGTATGCAATGTTGTGTACCAGACCTGACGTATGCTTAGCAATAAGCTTGGCAGGAAGGTACCAAAGTAATCCAGGAGTGGATCACTGGACAGCGGTCAAGAACATCCTGAAATACCTGAAAAGGACTAAGGATATGTTTCTCGTATATGGAGGTGACAAAGAGCTAGTCGTAAATGGTTACGTTGATGCAAGCTTTGACACTGATCCGGACGATTCTAAATCGCAAACCGGATACGTGTTTATATTAAACGGTGGAGCTGTAAGTTGGTGCAGTTCTAAACAAAGCGTCATGGCGGGATCTACATGTGAAGCGGAGTACATAGCTGCTTCTGAAGCAGCAAATGAAGGAGTCTGGATGAAGGAGTTCATTTCCGATCTAGGTGTCATACCTAGTGCATCGGGACCAATGAAAATCTGTGACAATACTGGAGCAATTGCCTTGGCAAAGGAATCCATATTTCACAAGAGGACCAAGCACATCAAGAGACGCTTCAATTCCATTCAGGACCAAGTCCAAGTGGGAGACATAGAGATTTGCAAGATACATACGAATCTGAATGTTGCAGACCCGTTGACTAAGCCTCTCTCACGAGCAAAACATGATCAGCACCAAGACTCCATGGGTGTTAGAATCATTACTATGTAATCTAGATTATTGACTCTAGTACAAGTGGGAGACTGAAGGAAATATGCCCTAGAGGCAATAATAAAGTTATTATTTATTTCCTCATATCATGATAAATGTTTATTATTCATGCTAGAATTGTATTAACCGGAAACATGATACATGTGTGAATACATAGACAAAACTATAGTCACTAGTATGCCTCTACTTGACTAGCTCATTAATCAAAGATGGTTATGTTTCCTAACCATAGACATGTGTTGTCATTTGATTAGTGGGATCACATCATTAGAAGAATGATGTGATTGACATGACCCATCCCGTTAGCCTAGCACTTGATCATTTAGTATTCTGCTATTGCTTTCTTCATGACTTATACATGTTCCTATAACTATGAGAATTATGCAACTCCCATTTATCGCAGGAACACTTTGGGTACTACCAAACATCACAACGTAACTGGGTGATTATAAAGGAGTACTACAGGTGTCTCCAAAGGTACATGTTGAGTTGGCGTATTTCGAGATTAGGTTTTGTCACTCCGATTGTCGCAGAGGTATCTCTGGGCCCTCTCGGTAATGCACATCACTATAAGCCTTGCAAGTAATGTAGCTAATGAGTTAGTTACAGGATGATGTATTACGTAACGAGTAAAGAGACTTGCCGGTAACGAGATTGAACTAGGTATTGGATACCGACGATCGAATCTCGGGCAAGTAACATACCGATGACAAAGGGAACAACGTATGTTGTTATGCGGTTTGACCGATAAAGATCTTTGTAGAATGGTTCTAGGTCATGTCTACATAGTTCTCGAACCCGTAGGGTCCGCATGCTTAACGTTTCGATGACAGTTTTATTATGAGTTTATAAGTTTTGATGTACCGAAGTTTGTTCGGAGTCCCGGATGTGATCACGGACATGAAGAGGAGTCTCGAAATGGTCGAGACATAAAGATTGATATATTGGAAGCCTATGTTTGGACATCGGAAGAGCTCCGGGTGAAATCGGCATTTTACCGGAGTACCGGGAGGTTACCGGAACCCCCCGGGGGGTTATTGGGCCTACATGGGCCTCGAGGGAGAAGAGGGAAGGAGGCAGGAGGGGGTCGCGCGCCCCTCCCCTTCCTAGTATGAATAGGACAAGGGAAGGGGGCGGCGCCCCCCCTTTCCTTCCCCTCTTCCTCCTCTTTCCCCCCTTCTCCTACTCCTACTTGGAAAGAGGGAGTCCTACTCCCGGTGGGAGTAGGACTCCCCCCTTGGCGCGCCCTCCTTGGCCGGCGGCCTCCTCCCCCCTGGCTCCTTTATATACGGGGGCGGGGGGCACCCCATAGACACACAAGTTGATCTACGGATCGTTCCTTAGCCGTGTGCGGTGCCCCCTTCCACCATATTCCACCTCGGTCATATCGTCGCGGAGTTTAGGCGAAGCCCTGTGCCGGTAGAACATCATCACCGTCACCACGCCGTCGTGCTGACGGAACTCATCTCTGGAGCTCGGCTAGATCGGAGGCCGGAGATCGTCATCGAGCTGAACGTGTGCTGAACTCGGAGGCTCCGTACGTTCGGTGCTTGGATCGGTCGGATCGTGAAGACGTACGACTACATCAACCGCGTTGTGCTAACGCTTCCGCTTACGGTCTACGAGGGTACATGGACGAACACTCTCCCCTCTCGTTGCTATATCATCACCATGATCTTGCGTGTGCATAGGAATTTTTTTGAAATTACTACGTTCCCCAACAGTTGACATCACCTTTGAGGTGAGTTTGTTGGGAGGCAAATCTATAAGACTCTATCTTTCTATGTGTCCGGTTGAAACGTTTTTCTCATGTGTACGCGGTGAGTGTTCGCAATCGTAGAAGACTATATGATGGTTGAGTATGTGGACTTGCCTAACGGCTCCGATACGTGACCCTTCCTGAAAAGATGATGAATTGTAGTTGCAAAGTGGACTGAGAACATAGTTTGTTGGTTTCCAATAGAGTTTATACTTTATACTTCGATGTTGTGATGAATTGTTACTTATTCATGAGAAGTCTACATAAAAGTTTTATGTTAAAGTTTGTTGCTGTCATAATAAGTTACATGATGCTTCTATGTCCGTATTTTGTTTTTATCAACACCTCTCTCTCTAAGCATGTGGACATGTTTTTCAATTTCGATTTTCGCTTGAGGACAAGCGAGGTCTAAGCTTGGGGGAGTTGATACGTCCATTTTGTATCATGTTTACCTATTGTTATTTATGTTCTTTTATTGCATAATAATGCTTTTTGGAGTAATTCTAATGCCTTTTCTCTCATAATATGCAAGGTACACACAAAGGGAGAGAATTCTAGCAGCTATAAATCTGGACCTGAAAAAGCTATGCTAGGCTACCTTTTCTGCACAACTCCAGATGAGCAGAAACTTCATGAGGATTTTTTTATGAAATAAATGAGAATTATTGGAGCCAATAAGTACCAGAGGGGGCCCACCAGGTGGGCACAGCCCACCTGGGCGCGCCAGGGAGCCCAGGCGCGCCCTGGTGGGTTATGCTCACCTCATCCCACCTCTGGTGCCCCTCTTCTGGTACATAAGTCATTTTGACCTAGAAAAAACAAGGAGAGGATTTTTGGGATGAAGCGCCGCTGTCTCGAGGCGGAACCTGGGCAGGAGCACTTTTAACCTCCCGCGGAGCGATTCCGCCGGGGGAACTTCCCTCCTGGAGGGGGAAATCATCGTCAGCATCATCAGCAACAACTCTTCCATCTTGGGGAGGGCAATCTCCATCAACAACACCATCTCCTCTCAAACGCTAGTTCATCTCTTGTGTTCAATCTTTGTACCGGAACTATAGGATGGTGTTTGTGGGTGACTAGTAGTGTTGATTACATCTTGTAGTTGATTACTATATGGTTTATTTGGTGGAAGATTATATGTTCAGATCCATTATGCTATTTAATACCCCTCTGATCTTGAGCATGATTGTCATTTGTGAGTAGTTACTTTTGTTCTTGAGGTCACGGAAGAAATCATGTTGCAAGTAGTCATGTGAACTTGATATGTGTTCGATATTTTGATGATGTGTATGTTGTGATTCCCTTAGTGGTGTCATGTGAACGTCGACTACATGACACTTCACCATATTTGGGCCTAAGGAAATGCATTGTGGAGTAGTTATTGGATGATGGGTTGTGAGAGTGACATAAGCTTAAACCCTAGTTTATGCGCTATTCCATAAGGGACCGATTGGATCCAAAAGTTTATTGCTATGGTTAGAATTTATTCTTAATACTTTTCTCGTAGTTGCGAATGCTTGCGAGGGGGTTAATCATAAGTAGGAGGTTTGTTCAAGTAAGAACAACACCTAAGCACCGGTCCACCCACATACCAAATTATCAAAGTAGCAAACACGAATCAACAGCATGATGAAAGTGACTAGATGAAATTCCCGTGTACCCTGAAGAATACTTTGCTTATCATAAGAGACCGTTTTGGCCTGTCCTTTGCTTCAAAAGGATTGGGCTACCTTGCTACACTTTTGTTGCTACTACCGTTACTTGCTCGTTACAAATTATCTTGCTATCAAACTACTCTGTTACTTACAATTTCAGCACTTGCAGACATTACCTTGCTGAAAACCACTTGTCATTTCCTTCTGCTCCTTGTTGGGTTCGACACTCTTACTTATCGAAAAGGCTACAATTGATTCCGTATACTTGTGGGTCATCAGCAGCACATCTTCTCCTTCGGGCGGACAACTGGGAAGCATGCCATGGGCTCGGGGAAGCCTCTTGGTTCTCCCATGCCAGACTTTCCTGGGACCCCGGACGTTGAGGTCCTTGATGGCCCTGACAAGCCCTTCAAGAAGCCGTTCGACAAGCCCTTTGACCCCGTCCATGATAGGAAGAGGAAGAGAGGGGGCCTGATGGAGGAGGAGATCAATGTCTTTTGCAGCATGGCTGAGGCGGTGAAGGAGGTGGCAACAACCATCAGGGAGTGCAGGCCCCTCGACGTCCACCCTGACCTGTATGGCACTGTCATGACCCAGGGTGGCTTCAGCGACGAGGCTCTCATGGAAGCTCTCAGCCACCTGCTTGATAACAAGGCCCATGGTGTTGGGTTCGTTGCCATGGCAAACGCTCACAGGGTGTTGTGGCTTAGGAGCTGGCTGGGCAAGCACTACTACTAGAGTAGTGCTGCCTATGAGCGTGCATGATCCCCGACGGCGATGGCGGTGGCGACGACGACGATGATGACAATGACGATGACGACGTACACTTTGTGTAGCTAGGGCTGGAAAACTATTTGTTGGTCTGTATATTTTGGTGAGGTGGTATATATTAACCCCTCACAATGATGGTGAACTTGCGGTGATAGTACGACACCCTCTTTTGGATGTGGTGGTAGGATAACACCATGGTAGTGCTAGGTAGAACTTGCTATGCCGTATGATCATGCATGCTTCTTCTCTTCTGCTTCATTGTGGTCTGTGTGCTACTTTGCTTGCTACTTGTGTGCTCCATTGATTTGCTGCTTCAACTCTTGCTCTTGGGCATTGCTAGGGCAAGTGGTATGCCGTGTTCATCGGTAAGGCTCTAGGAGTTTACAGTTCATGGGAAGAAGCCAGTGCACAAGTGGCATCGTATAGCAACATCAGCCATATAGGGTTCAAGACTAGGCAAGCAGCAGAACAAGCTTAGTCCGACTGGGTGCGAAAGCATGGAGGCAGCAGTGTTGACAGTGGCAAGGTTGGAGGTGTCAAAGTGGAAGGTGCTAATGTGGATCGTCAGTTTGGGCTGAAGCTGAAGAACTTCATCATCTTCGCCCAGTTCATCGCCATTGATGTGCTGTGGCGTTGGTGTGTTAGGTGTGATCATTGTGGGTAAGCTCACCAACTAGGATACAAGGTAAGCATACCATGTACGCCGTATGCAACCAAACACCATGTTCATGTGCCGCTTGGGCCAATCCAGGCAACCAAATAAAGTGCACTTGCGTATTACCTAATGCAGGGACCCTAGATGCAGGCAACCAAACAACTTGCTGATGACGCATTTGGGGCTGTTTTTGCTCAACTAGGCTGGGTTGAGATGTGTATGCAATGCAGCTACTGTTCACAACTTGAACCAAACACGCCCTAAGGTAGAGCTCGGCCTTTCTAATGACATGTATCAAAGTTTTTTTTTGTTTGCGAGTGACATGTATCAAAGTTTCAAATGAACCGTTTTTAATGTTTTATTAGTGACATTTCGTTGTTCCAAAAGAAGTTACAAAAAGTCGAGTTAAGTAGTCACACAATTATTTTGGTCAATTTTAGATATTTTCAGTTATTTCCTTCATATCTGGTCAAAATCAGGACATTTCAAACATGTATCGACATTTCATTGTTTACAAAAATATGTACTCATTATTTTTCGAAATTGTATTAAATATTACCATTTTTGAAATATTGGGTGCATGTATGCAAACTAAAATTGATTATGACTAAAGTACATAAAGATTGTGTGAAATATATGTGAATAGTTATTGAAATTGGTTGAAATATGACTCAATGATTGAAATATGTGTGAATATTCATAAATATATATAAACATATTTTAAGTAGTGAATATCGATGAAAATGAAAACAATAAAGAAATAACATTTCACATAAATGTAGCAAAAATACATTAAATGTCTTTTTTTGAAATGTCACTGAATGAATTGAATAAATTTGAATGAAACTACCAAGAAACCAATATCAAAATCTCTTTGAACATTTGTGAAACATGCATTTTTTCCTAGAATTTGAAACATTGGTAGGAACCACCAAGTATATTATAACAAATTAGACGAGGAGTGTTATTTGGGCTACCATATTGTTTTTTAACATAGTACAGTTGCATATGCCCACATATACACATATGTGCTCACTCAACACCCTATCCTTATGAGTACCTCCAAGATACTAAGGCGACGTCACATCTTGAGATTGACGAAATCACTACATGCATCTCGTAATCGACGGAAACGTCTTCTTTCACTTAATAAACATTGCTGAAAAGTCTGAAATAAATCTAGGAAAATACGAGCATAAGCGCCAAATTTAGGACTTAGAACCTGGTGATCATCTGAGCTTAGTTCACTAGCTACCTTATTATTGCCTCTCGTGCTTGATTACAAAATAAAACAACAAAATGGTATGAAATTACCACCCAACATCTTTATCCCTAAATGGGATTCTCAGGTTTTCAATTGGCAGCTGAAAGTCCGGCTCGTCAATCTTAAGATGTGATGTCGGCTCAATTTTCTAGTGGGCCACATATGTGCATTCATAATGATGAGTTTATGTGTGTGTATATTTTTTTGAAACATGTGCGTGGATGTGAGCATCTACGATTGTCCCGAGTAGGTGTTCATAATGATAGGGTTTGTGTACACGGGAGTTTATGTGTATATATGTTTTTTTTTCGGAAACATGTTTTTTTAGGCAATTTTTCATAAACATGTGCATGTATGTGAAGAGAAAGTTCCGGTTATCTTTTTTTAGGGGTAAGTTTCCGAAATCAATAATTAAGGAGTACTTCTTGCGGAGATCACTCCAACTTCCCTAGGTTGCGACAAGTGGCGCGCTGCATGTGCGCCACTTGTCGCAACCTGGAAGTTTTCCTTTTTTCGTAGATTCGTTTATTCAAAACATTTTATCTCTTAAACCGTGCGTCCAAATCTCAAACCGCTTTCGCCGTTGGATTTCTTGTGTCGAGATCTTCAAAACTAGATCCCATGTTGATAGGTTTTGACGAACTTTTTTTTCACGAAAAAACCGTACTAAAAAAAACAACGAAAAAACCGAACCAGGAACACGGTTTTTTTTCTTTTCCAAA
Source organism: Triticum dicoccoides (assembly GCF_002162155.2). Lineage (NCBI taxonomy): Eukaryota > Viridiplantae > Streptophyta > Magnoliopsida > Poales > Poaceae > Triticum > Triticum dicoccoides. The sequence continues at coordinate 537,487,662 of NC_041381.1, read as the reverse complement.
AGAGGCACGCCTGTGCCTCTAACGAAATCACAACCGTGCCTCTCGCGGAAGCAAAACCGTGCCTCTAGTGAAAGAAAAACAAACAGAAAACGCGTTTTTTTTTCTTTACGAAAGAGGCACGCCCGTGCCTCTCGCGAAAGCACACCCGTGCCTCTAACGGAAGCAAAATCGTGCCTCTCGCGAAAAAAAAAATAGAAAACACATTTTTCCCTTTCCGAAAGAGGCACGCCCGTGCCTCTCGCGAAAGCACAACCGTGCCTCTCGCGGAAGCAAAACCGTGCCTCGCGCGAAAGAAAAAAAAACAGAAAATGTGTTTTTTCCCTTTCCGAAAGAGGCACGCCCGTGCCTCTCGCGAAAGCACAACCGTGCCTCTCACGAAAGCAAAACCGTGCCTCTCGCGAAAGAGAAAAAAAAACAAATAACACGTTTCTTTTGTCGTTTTCAAGAGGCACAGCCGTGCCTCTCACGAAAGCACAACCGTGCCTCTCGCGAAAACAAAATTGTGACTCTCGCGAAAAAAATGCGTTTTTTTGCGTAAAAAAGTTATTTTCTTCGGAAAAAAAATTTGGTCGAAAAGATAGGGAAGACCGGTAGAAAATCAAAACGTCAAAAAAAACCCGAGAAAAAACCCGTTTAAAAAGCCGAAAACGTGTGCGGAAAAATAAAATCTTGCACCGTTTAGTTACGACGGAGCGTGCCTAACCAGTACATCTACTACAAACTAGTGATTAATTACAGCGCGAGCTATTTAACAACAATACTAACCGCACTATTTCTGGTACAAACAATTTAGAAAGACGTGATTTTTTGGAAAAGAAAAAAAATCACGAATTAGAAAAAAGTTCATGTCTTCAAAAACTTTCACCAAATTTTATAAAAGATCACCGTGTATTACATAAAATTTCATTGTATTAAGAAAAATGTCCATTGTATATTATGAAATTTGTTCACCTTTGCATATAAAAATGTTCGTCGTGTATCATAAAAATGTTCATCGTATATTACGAAAATTTTCAACGTTTTTACTAAATGTTGAATGCATATTCAAAAATTGTTCGA
>NC_041381.1:537440272-537486252 GCF_002162155.2 Triticum dicoccoides | reverse complement strand
TTGGTTATTCAATGAGTATACAATTTTTCACTATGTTTCTTAATTTTGTTCAATATATATTACACAATGTTCAATGTGTATTCGCAAATTGTTCAACGTATTTTCACAAAATGTTTAGTACGTGTCCGAAAACTCTATGTATGGTGAACAATATTCAAATACACATTGAACATTTTTTTAAATACGATGAACTCCTTTTGAATGTACCCTGAACAAAATTTCTATACATGATGAACATTTTTTATACACACTGAACATTTTTCAAAGTTCATCAAATTTGACAATAGTTCATCAAATTTGAAAAATGTCCATCAATTTTGAAAGAAAGTTCATCAATATGAAGTAAAGTTACAAAATTGAAAAAAAATCTCGCGCTTAGCAGAAAAGAAGAAAGAAAGAAAAAGAAAAGAAACATGGTTCTCGCCAGAAAGTTTTTTGCGTTTTCAAAATCAGAAAAAAGAAATGGGCCGGCCCAGTGCGGCGGGAGAGTGTGCGCCCGATTGCATCTATGCCTAAAACGGGCGCTTAAGGCGCCGTTTAGGGGGAGCGCCTGTACGCCGCCCGTGTGCGTCCGATGTTGCGACTTCGCTGAAGCGACGCGCACACGGGCCGGCCCAATCATCTGGCTGTGAGCGAAAAAACGAAAAAAGAAAAAGCGTATGCGTGGGATCGAACCGATGACCTCATGCTCGAATCAAGTGAGGCTAACCAGCCGAGCTAGCTATCAAGACCATTCTACAAGCAGCGCCAACCTTAAAGTAGAATGTACAGGGGCAAATCCTTAAAAAAAGGTTCAACATTTTTATAATATATTTTGAAGAAATTTTAAAATACAGTGAACGTTTTTGTAAAAAAATACTGAACAAATTTAAAATACTAAAATGGACATTCGATGGATATGCGCTAAACAATTTTTTAATATATGATGAACAAAACTTAAATACACAATGAACATTTTCTAAATATATGTTGAACAATTTCATAATATACAATGAACATTTTTTGAAATACACAATGAACATTTTCTAATATACGTTGAACAATTTAATAATACATAATGAACATTTTTGTAATACATAATGAACATTTTCTAATATATGTTGAACAATTTAATAATATACAATGAACATTTTTGTAATACACAATGAACAATTCTACAGTGCAAGGTGAACTATGTCATAATATATGATGAGAATTTTCTTAATACATTGAAGATTTTTGTAACACACGGTGAACTTTTTATACAAATACACAATAATGAGAAGAAGAACAGAAACAGGAAATAAAAAAGGAAACGTAAATGAAAGAAAATGAAAGGACAAAAAGGAATCAAAACAGAAAAAATAAAAAACCAGAACAAAACAACTGAAAACTGGCCAAAACCGTCAAAAAACTGGAAGCAACAAAACCATAGAAGAAAAACGAAAAAACCCGCAAGAAACAAGGAAAACAGCAGCGAACGAAATCCGTACCTGGGCCGGCCCAAGTGGCGACTTGCTTCAGCGAAGGCTCCTCCTTTTGACGCCTGCGGGCGTCAAATAGGATTTGCCCCGTTTAGGATCTGCCTGCTCCCGTAAGTTTCAGTTACCGAAAATTTGAAGAAAACTAGCGTTAGGGTGTAGGCCCATTAATAGTCGTGGCCCAAGGCCTGCTGTGCGATGCCTCTGGCCACAACAGCCGAACCGCCCGCCACCACCCCCGCACGCCGCCAGCGCTAGGGCCACAGCTGAGCGACGGCCGGCGGAGGGACCCCTACTCGCCGGCTCACCGCGACGCCTCCGCTCCGCACCACCCGGCCTCGCTAGCGTGCCGCCGTCGGTGCTAACCCTCCTCGTCCGCTCTCCACTCCTCGTCCGTTCCTTCCTTCCCCTCGTCTCCGCCGGTGCCGCCAGCCGACCCCGACCGTTGCTCAGCTCCAGGACGACAGGACTGCGGACCCCGGGGCGAGACCCGACAGCAGCTCGGCAGCGACCGGCCAAGTATGTCTTTTTAGCTGACTATATCAGTTTACAGTTTTTTAGTGCAAGAAAGAATCCGGTTTTCAGATATCACTGACCGTGCCTCCTCCCCAGGCCACCAGTCCTCCTGTCCCACCTTCCGCGCCGCCAGCCACCAGCGCGCATGGTTTGCGCCGCCATCTCAGTAGCCGGCGGACCTGCCACATCCCTCTCCCGTCGGCCAGCACCCGGCCTCCGTAGCCGCCGCCTGCTCTGGGCTCGCGCGACGAGTCAATATACAATGAGCCGGGTTGCGCCGCGGCTGAGCTCTGCCATGGTTGAGGCCCCCACCCCCGACCATGACGAAGCACGCATAGGTGCGCAAGGAGGTAATGGTATTGGCTTTGATATGATTATCATAGGAATTTGGAATAGTCACATTGGATATTACGTACTTATCAGATTCGTAGTAGCTTATTCCTTCTACCAGCGGATTCAATGTAAAATAGGTTGTTCAACTGATGAATTAATATATATGCTAATAATCCATCACTTTGTTCTCCTTCCTACCTGTGTTTTGATGTGATATCACTTCCTACTTGCAACCAACCACTTGTTGAGTTGACTAAATTCCTAAGAACGTTTTGTATTGGTTGTTTAGTTCTATCCGGAAAAGATCTGTTGTTATGTGCTAATCGATTAATCTTGTTAGAACTCATGTGTTTAAGTATTCAAGTAACATGGGTCCTAAGAGTTGTATATCTCTTCATTTAACTTTTTCTTGTGCATAACATATGGAAATGCTTGAAGCAATGAACTAATGACAAGTTCCTACATCAACAGGAGTGAAGCAAGCACTCATATCACTGTCGGATAAAACAGACTTGGCCAATCTTGGAAACGGTCTTCAGAGCTTGGGGTAACTCTTTCGTGCTGTGGGATCCCCATGCATCACCATGGAGAATTATGTTGTACATCAATGCCTACTTCAGGCAGTGCTGATTTATCATATATAATGTCTTTCCCAAAGTTATGCATTGCTCACAGTAGCCTTCTTATTAGCAAGTTAATTTCTCCTAGCCACATGCTTTTATAGGCTGACCGTTTGTGCGAGGGTTAGTGTTAGTATTTAACTATTTATGAAGCTTAATATTGTACAGGAAGAAGCATTCTCCAGCTTAGATTTACCAATGCTACTTTTTTTTTCTCTGTTCTAGTTATGTAGGGTCTTATGAAGATTTTTTGCGCCTGTAGGTTTTCTATCATCTCCACTGGTGGTACAGCATCAAGCCTGGAAGCAGCTGGAGTGAATGTTACAAAAGTTGAACAGATTACACATTTTCCTGAAATGGTATAGCTTAATTTATTGTTTAGCTGCTGCAGCATTTCTTGAAATGGTTTTATCCAGGCATGATTTACCATAGTCAATAAAGACATAAAGTAGTTCCTGAATCAAATTTGTTGCAAGTGTTGTAAAATTTCATTTAATGAAATGTTTCTGTAGCACGTTATAGTTGATATAGTTCGCAAGTGCGATGTTCATTCGTGTAAAAGGTGCATGTGGGTATGATATAATCATCATTCTTTATTTCCAATTCTCTTCTCTTTGAAGTTTCTTGAATCCTCACAATAATAATTGTTGAATAATCGACATACAACCTAATTATTTTCTCTTGTCATCCCACTTTAGCCTACCTTCTGCTTTGCCTCTGGCTAGTCATTTAGAGGATATTGGGTATATATTTTTCTTTTCATCTCCATTTAGATTTCTGTTTTGGTGATTGCAGCTTGATGGAAGAGTAAAAACATTGCACCCCAGTATACATGGTGGTATTCTTGCCCGAAGAGACCAGGAGCATCATCTTAAAGCATTGAATGAGCATGGCATCGGTGAGAGTCCATTTTTTTTTAATCTTATATTAGTTGACCATTCATGCCATTAAAGAACAATCTTGTCTTACATTGTCATCTAACTAGGACATTTGTTTGGGCACAGGGACATTTGATGTGGTTGTAGTGAATTTGTATCCATTCTATGGTAAGGTCACCTCTGGTGCAATTTCTTTTGAGGATGGCATTGAAAATATTGATATTGGTGGGCCTACATTGATCCGGGCTGCAGCGAAGGTAACTGTGTTTATCATTTGAAAGTACATACTTAGAGACTGGTTGCAGCTATAAGATGTTTTGGTAGGCTAAAATAGCCTAAAAACGTCTTATAATTTGGGACGGAAGTAGTGTCTGCTTGATGTTTATTGAAAAACTGTTTTATGTTCATTTATACTCGTGGGGTCAATGTAATAGTTCTGTACAACTGATGTATGGCTTAATATTGATATCTTTGTTGACCTGACAGAATCATAAGGATGTTCTTGTTGTTGTGGATCATCATGATTACCCTGCTCTATTGAAATATCTACAAGAAAAGCAAGCGGACCCGCAGTTCCGCAGGATGCTAGCATGGAAAGCTTTCCAGCACGTCGCTTCTTATGATTCAGCTGTCTCAGAGTGGTTGTGGAAGCAATCGAACAGTGGTATGATCCTTCTTTTGGTGAATGGTCCAATACATATCTGATAGTTTCATCTGCTACTTTTATTGGATATCACATTGTCATTGTCATATGTATGTAGGAGATACATTTCCCCCAAGTTTTACTGTTCCCCTCTCGATGAAGTCTGCACTTCGTTATGGTGAAAATCCTCATCAAAAGGCGGCATTTTACGGTGACAGGAGTCTTTCTCTAGTCAATGCCGGTGGTATTGCAACAGCAGTTCAGCACCATGGAAAGGTTAGGACACCATGCATTTATTTTCCAGTTCGTGCTCCAACTAAGTGGCCCACAAATTATCCAAAAATATACAAAGAGCAATCTCTTCTGACATGGTGCCACGAATTCCATGTCTCAAATTTAGCATTTAGTTTGTTCAGTACACATACAACTTGTTTCTGGATTTTCCTGCTCCTTGTGAACTCATCCTGTTGGAAAGTTCGGCGATGCTTCTTTAGAGGTTTTCATAACTGGCATGCTTGCTCTTTGCAGGAAATGTCCTATAACAACTACTTGGATGCTGATGCTGCATGGAATTGTGTGTCAGAGTTTGAGAACCCTACTTGTGTTGTGGTTAAGCACACCAATCCGTGTGGTGTTGCATCCCGGCAGGATGTTCTTGAGGCATATAGATTAGCTGTAAAGGCAGATCCTGTGAGTGCATTTGGGGGAATTGTTGCATTCAACACCACAATTGACGAGGTATGCACTAGACTCTGATCTTATGTTTCGCAAGCTCTAACGTTTGTGTAGTTGTGTTGCTACCCATGACATGTTCTTGCAAGCTCATCATGCACATCTCAATTAGTCGTGAGTTATGAGAGGGGCAACTAATAATCTTATCTTGTGTAGGATCTTGCAAAGGAGATCCGTGAGTTTAGAAGTCCTACAGATGGCGAGACACGGATGTTCTATGAGATCGTGGTGGCACCAGGATACACAGAGAAGGGCCTCGAGGTCCTCAAAGGGAAATCGAAGACGTTGAGGATCCTTGAGGCGAAGAGAAGTGGGAAAAACATGTTGTCGCTCAGGCAGGTAAGTGGTGGTTGGCTAGCTCAAGAGTCGGACGATCTAGCCCCAGAAGACATCACCTTCATGACGGGTTCTGAGAGAGCTCCGACAGACAGCGAGCTCTCGGATGCCAAGTTTGCCTGGCTCTGCGTGAAGCACGTCAAGAGCAACGCCATTGTGATTGCCAAGGTTAGTCTACATTTCTCAGTGTGCCAAGGAAAAGACAGGGCGAGTAAATTTCAGTTTGCAACACAACCGTCACAAACAAACAAAAAACAACACCTGCTGCTGTCAGTATTTGTACTCCACAACTCACAACTCACTGACCTGCCAAGTTTGGTTCAGTGAATTGACCTGGCTGATCCTCTTGTGAGTGCAGGACAATTGCATGCTGGGCATGGGAAGCGGGCAGCCAAACAGGGTGGACAGCCTGAGGATCGCCTTCAGGAAAGCAGGGGAAGCTGCCAAGGGAGCCGCTCTGGCCAGCGACGCCTTCTTCCCATTCGGTGAGAACAAAACAACAACCCCATTCGATTCGACCAAGTGAGATCTTACATGCTGATAAACTGACTCGCGTGAGTGGAACTGCAGCCTGGAAGGACGCCGTGGAGGAGGCGTGCGAGAACGGCATCGGCACGATCGCGCAGCCCGGCGGCAGCATGAGGGACAAGGACGCCGTCGACTGCTGCAACAAGTACGACGTCTCCCTCCTCTTCACCGGCGTCCGCCACTTCAGGCACTAAGCCTAACTTGAGTGCTTAAGGTCATCGCCGGTCTACCGTCAGTCTGTCCGCCGTGGAAACTCGCGGATATTTTCGCAATAAGACGGACGCAGGTGGTTTTGAGTCCAGCTAGGAATAATAGTATTGACAGGGGCGAGATCGTTTTGCTATGTTGTATCACATTGCTGAGCCAGCAGCGAGTGGGTAGTAACTAAGGTCAGAAAACCAGGGCCAACTGAGCAGAAACTGTGTTTGCATTCAGACCTCGACATGAATCAAACTTGTGAGGCCATTCTGACCTTTTCAGATGCCAGCACGTGATCTTTGCTTGAAGATTTGTGATCACCAGCAACCTTCAGATGCTGGTTTGTAGAAATATGATAATTCTGTGGATGGGTAAAGGGTATCACATGCTGCCTGAGTGTAGGTAGCTTCCGGAGAACGAAGACTGAATGATCGTTTTTGTCCTTCTGGAATTCAGATGGATATTTTGAAATTTAGAAGCATTCTTCGGAGAGGAGCACCGAGAAGCAGAATGAGATCTCAATCTACTGCAGATGCATTTGCAACTGAACAATGTCCTGGCACGAGCACCCAGCGCCGGCCTGGAGGAGCAGGTCCTGGGCGCCATACCGGTCGCCCTGCGCCCCTGCCACCTGATCGAGGCCGGCACGGAGCTGCAGCTGGCCACGCGGGCCCCTGGCGACGCCATCGAGGAGGAGCTCCCGCCCCTGTCCATCTGCAAACGGCGGAGGGCAATGTTGAGCGTGAACTCCTCGTCCGACGCGGACGAGCTCGAGCCCTCCCTGGCAAGCGCCGTCCAGTCAATGTCGGACTCGCTGCCGGATCCGTTCCCGACCATGGTGGAGGGGTGGGTAGAGGGCCGGGAGGGAAGGGGAGATGGCAGTGGAGCCGAGAGGTCGAGAGTGAGGTTTGACTAGGGTTTTTTTTTTCTTACAAAAGTTGGATATGCCTTTATTACTGTTTTTTCCTTAAATCTCTTTTCGCCTAAAAACAATTATATATTTTTATTACCAATAACCGATCACAATGGTGTTTTCACTACCATTAGAGAAACCATTGCACCCAAAGAATTTAGAATAAACGGATGAGAAACCAGAGTCTACTCGGTTTGAGATGCGACTCATACCTCTAAACAATAAACAAACAGGAGCAAACAATTTATCACAATATATTGTACCCCCTCTTCAGTGATCTAAACGTTCTCATATTCCTTTACGAAGGGAGTATTTCCTATTTTCTCACCAGGCAGAAACTCATGATCATTTTTCACTATCTTGGTGATGGGCAAACACTACATGGCAGTCAAATGACAAGAGAAACATCAGTTAAAATCATGGTTTCCATATGCTTGCACATGGCAACAGCAAGACCAGCTCCACTGATCACTGCACCAGTATGATCTTCAAGTAATCAGTTGTGCACGGTAGACAATTAGATCTAGATGAAATTTACACAAATGAACACGAAGGTGTCAATGCTGTAGTTGCCAGAAAAATGACAGTATGGTACTCTAAGAGTCTACCACTATTCTCTATACAGAACGCATCATACAGATGAGAGAACACATTGACATTGACTAGACGACATGAATGTCAACACAGTTCAATATAAGCTGGTTCGGTCAGCTTGTCCATCAAATGCAGTAGTCGGGCCATCGCCCAGAGTCTTGTCAGCTTCTTTAGTTTCCTAATCCGCTGGATTGGCTGCAATCTCACCTTCCGCGGTTTCCTCAGCTAATGGTTCAGCAGCAGCTAAATTTTCTAGCCTCCCCAACAGGCATTTCAACTGTTGACCCCCTCGATTCCCTGGAACGCGTACTCATCCCCCAAAGACTGTTTTGGTACATATCCGGTAAAAGCTCGAGCTCTCAGGTCTCGAGTCTCATCCGTATTATCAACTTCCATGGTATCTTCCAAGGCCTCGACAACACCATGTACACACACAAGTTTGTGTTTTGAGGTGTCATCTACAATTCCAGTTTGCATGGTATCTGAGAGAACATCAGGTGACTCTTCATTTCTGCGTCCAGCATGTAAAGCACGCTCGGTATTGCCTTCATCTTGTCCTGCAAGCTTGACCATCTCAGTGTGTTCAACTGATGGATTTTTTACAGTTTCACCTTTGCCAGCTTTGTCGATGATGTCAATTTGCACAGAATCCAGTGCACCTCCAGACAGCCTACAAGCTATAAGAAAACACATGCAAAAGGTACTGTAAGCAACTAAGCATATTTAACTCGCTGGATTTTACAAATTTAAGAGAAAGAATGTTTACCAGGAATCTCCATGCTACTATCTTCAGGGTGTAACTTAGGATAATTCAATTCAGCCGTTCTTAGAGAAAATGGCATATTCGCAAGACGAAAACTTTGAAGTGAAGGTCCAAAAGAACCAAAGTTGCCAGCAACACTGAAAGCCCTTTCAGCATCGACACGTTTCCTGAAGACAACTTTAACAGTATTTATGTTCTCGTGCACTTCAGTCTCGGTCTCTTTTAGTGGTCCATAGCGACTGAACACCCTAATAAAATCCATTTCTGAAGGAAGAGCAATTGACTTGCCAAAGCACAAAATAAGTGCAGTGGGGTTTACGTCATGGACCATCTTCTCGTCAACGTGGATAATTGATCTTTTTATCACTTCTATCTTCCTGTTAACATCCAATGTTTCAGGCTGCATATTCTGTACAGGGGAAGAAAGATCTGATGAAGGTGCACATGTCCGTCGCGTCGGTCTCCGCCTACGTATCGGCCTTGTTTTGCCACTTGCCCCTTTGAGGCTATGAGTGGAGACAGTATGTAAACTCAGTCCAGACCAGTAGGCATCCTGCATATGGTCCGTTGTTTCTTCCTTAGGACAAGGCAAAATTTTCCACTCTTCACTCCTGTCCCCTTCAGTTTTCCCAATCATGCTCATTTCAGTAGAAGCTGCCATCCCAGATAATAAGTCCTTGGTGTCCACACCATGGCGCCTCTGCACACGCCTCCTTTTTGCTGGCTTCTTCACAGAGATGTCAACTTCACCACACTCTGTTTCACCAATATTGTTATGAACTATCGGTTCATTCTGAGGCTTCACAATGGGCCTTCCCTCTGCCAACTCTATGTTATCGTCAGGCTTTCGCTTACGAGGTCTTCCCCTACCTCTTTTGGGCTTCACATGACTAGGCTGCACTTCATTGGTGACAGTTGTGTCGATGCCATCCTCTGCCCATGCACTGCCAGATTGAAATGATGCAATTTCACCGTATCCCTTAGAGCGATAGAAAGACATAAGTTGAGAGCAAGCAATCACTAAATCCTGCAGAACACCTCCTTGGCAAGGGGACAGAGCCAGCAGCTTCATATAATGAAGAAGGTGTTCTGGACTGAAATATTGCAATATCTCAGCCTGGTTAACCTTAGAGCAAGTAACTCCAGCCTTGAGCCCAAAATTCCCACGCAGATAACACATGCCATTCTCAGAGAGGTATTCTGGGAGACAAGAGCAACTCGTGGCCGTCAATATCCGCGTTGAGAGTTCTTGAAGCGCAGAGTTAACTGCACTGGTGAAGGCATCAGAATTGCCTTGTTTCTCCATCTCTATACAGTTGTCCATGAAAGGCTTCAACTGGGATTCATGACACCACGCAAAAGAACCGTCGCCAAAAAATGCTACCAGATGGTGGCCCTCTTTCTGATGCTTCAATGCCAGCTCAGATGCATCTGAAGGATCAAAAATTGCACCAGGCCACCAGGGATGACCTTGCAATTTACCCCAGACAAGATCAGAAACTCGAAACCCATCTTTATCAAGGGGAGGAAGATGGTATCTAGTACGCTGATCATCTTCGTTCAATTCTGCAAGATTACAAAAATCAATTAGTCCGTGATGCCATACAAGTCGAAGGAACAAGGGGGTGGAATCAACATGCAGTAGATCAAACTAACCAGAGTCTGATGTCAGAGTATGCTTACCGGCTTCAGCATCATGTTGAGGTACGGCAGGATCAGAAATCTCCGCCGTGTCGGCGGCAATATTCTGTATCTGCGCCAGGCTACTACTCCCCTCCTCCTCGTCCTGCACCCCACCAGATTCCACCATCATGGCATCAAAATCTGCTTCGCCGAAACTCCCCTGCGCCATCGCCTCCCCGTCCGTAGCGGCATCCACCGGCGGCAGCTCGTCCCGCCCCTCCGGGTCCACCCCTCCCTCCACCCCCGAAAGCCAGATCATCGCGGCGAACCAACCCCCGGCGCTCCCTACTCGAATCTGTGGAATTGGGGCGGAGAGGTTAGTCGGCGCAAATTAAAGCCTCGAAATCCCCAATCGATCTCGCCGCCGCGGGAGGGGAGGGCGAGATACCTCGTGCACGGGCCGGCGGGAGCGGGAGGCCGGGGAGGGAGCTAGCGCGAGCGCGTCGGCCTGGCGGGTGGAGACGGAGGCTCTAGGGTTTGGTCTTCCGGGTGGCTTCGGCCTCTGAGGCTGCGCGCGCGCGGGCGATTTGGGTGGTGATATCGGCGAGCTGAGGAGCCGATTGGGAGGAGGAGACGGGGTGGGAAGTGGCCGAAAGGCCGGGCTTATGGGCTGGACCAACGGGCCTGCCGAGGGGTGGGCCGTGAGGTTGGTTCGTGGGCTGGTTTTGCCTAACTGGGCCGTGGGGTGTGCGTGCGTTTATCACGGCGGAGTGTGAGGCGCGGTGGGACTGAAATGTAGGGACAGGAACAGACGCCAGCCAGCCAGTGGGTCCGCGACGGCCTGACGGGGAGTGGACGTGCGTCAAGGCGGTTCGCCGTCGTTGACGAGGTTGCAGGCGGACGTGTCCGACTCCGGCGGCATCGACGGCATAGAGGGCGAGCCGGCAGAAGACAGAAGAAGGCTCTTTGAAAGAGGTTCACATTTTTGTTTTGCTCGATCTGTGGCAATGTTGATTGATGCTAGTTTTGCTGCCGTAAACATCATTAGATTTCCACTTGTTCTTGATGATTTTTGCATTTTGTCATCACACCGATAGGCGAAGAGCGCGGAGGGGGGCAATGGGGAAGAAGGTGAGGTGGTTTGACGCCGTGCAGAGGATCCTGAGCTCGTCGGAACCTGATCGCGAGGAGAAGGAAGGCAAGCAGGTAACTGAAACCGTGGGATTCTCTTGTCTTCATCGAATTCCAGTCGATGCAAATAACCGATCCGTATCGATGTTGTCGATCCAAGAAGCCGGCCGAGAGGCCGACGAGTAAATCGAGCTTCAAGAAGCTATGGCAGTTCGGCAAGTCCAGCACGTCCACTTCTTCCTCCTCCGCGACGCCGGAGACTGCTCCCGCGGCCCAGCAGCAGCCTCCTCCGCAGCCTGATCAGCAGGACGCTGTGGAGGCCAAGTCCGCCGGCACGACGAGCGAGCAAAACGATGGTGGACTCCGAGCCGCGGCGCTCGCCGCGCCGGTGGCTGCGCAGCAGCCGGCAGAGGCCACGGCCGTCGTCACGCCAAGAGCGCCCGCGCGGTCGAAGGAGGAGCTTGCCGTCGTCAGGATTCAGACGGCTTGCAGGGGCTACCTGGTAATGCATCAGCCATTGCCAAGCTTGTTTCTCTTGGGAGGCCAAAATCTGAATAGTTATCCTGAACGTTCAAGGATAAAAGAAAATTGGGCCATGCTCAGCAGAACTCAAGGAAGATGAAAGATTTGCATGATCACATTTCGATCTACTCGTAGTATATATCTAACATGTTGAAAACTTGGAAACATTTTATTCGCGTTCAGGTAAGGAAGGGGTACAAGGCGAGAGCACAGGCTCGGCTGATGTCGCTGCTGGAGGGGGTCGCCGTGAAGCGCCAGACGGAGGATGCGCTGTACAGCATGCAGATGATGACGAGGGTTCAGACGCAGATATACGCCAGGAGGGTCAACAAGGACAAGGCTCTCAAGAGTCAGGCCCAGCCTAAGCAAGGGCCTGACAAAACCAAGGTGCGGAGCATCATCTCATAGCTAGCTCAACGTAACCTGGCCGGTGTGCTGCTGCTGACATTATTTAGCGCAGATTGGTGAAGGCTGGGATCACACTCACCAGTCCAAGGAGCAGATCGAGGCCACGCTCGCGACGAAGCAGGAGGCCGCGTCGAGGCGGCAGAGGGCCCTGTCCTACGCCTTATCTCACCAGGTAGCCGTCGGATCTCCATTGTCGATGGCGCTGTGGCTCGACGTGTTCATGTCCTCTGCTGAACTCACTCTGCATGCGCTGTCTCGGTTGCAGTGGAGGAACAGGAGCCCTTCTTCTTCATCTTCCTCGGGGCGAGGGAGAGTGACACCCACGCTGTCGCACCCTCCAACGTTCATGGACCCTGGCTGCCCCAACTGGGGCTGGAGCTTGGCGGAGCGCTGTATGGCGGCGTCCAGGCCGTGGGAGAGCCAGACCGCGCCGCCGGACGTCAAGGACCGCGCTGCTCCCGCGAAGAGCGTCGGCCGGGCCGCCAGCCCGAGGGTGTCCATCTCAGTCCAGATTCCCACCACGCCGACGGGCAGGTCCGCTCGGCCGGCCGGCCGGTCGTCGCCGTCGACCCCGACGCAGTCGCGGTCCCCCTCGGCGCTGGGGAAGACGGTCGCGTCGCCCCGGCGGGCTCCGAGCCCGAAGGGTAGCCCGTTCAAAGGGTCGGGAAGCATGCTGTCGGAGCGCCCGCGGAGCAGCCAGGAGCACCTGGGGACAAGCGGTGTCGGCGGTGGCGAAGACAAGGAGCCCTCGCTGCGACGGACGACGAGCTTGCGGTCGGGGGAGCTGCCGGGGAGGCTGAGTCCACGAGCGAGAGAGGTCGACGCAGGCGAGACGGGCGGCGCGCCGGTGACGCCCAGCTACATGCAGGCGACCAAGTCCGTGAAGGCCAAGGCCCGGTGCGCGAGCCCCGCGGCGGCTGACAAGGCCGAGCTCCCCGAAAGGGCGACTCTGGTGTCCTCGCCGTCGATGAAGAGGCGCCCGTCGCTGGAGTTCGCGGAGAAACAAGGGGTGTCGTCGCCGAGGACGCCAAGGACGCCGACCACGCCGAGCAAGGCGAAGGCGGAGATCAGGACGAAGCGGTCTCCCAGCCCCAGGCTCTAGCTCGCTGGGCTTGCGTATATCCACAGTGGCAGCGCGATACTGTACGAGTTTTTCTTATTTTGTTGCCTAGTTTCGAATTGGTAATCTAGCGTTTTTGGTCATTTTTGTTTTTTGAATTTGTAATTAGCGCGTTCGGTACAAATTTATCTTTTGAGTTTGGCTAACGCTGGTCTAAAGACTCTTTCTATCTTTGTGGATGGAGTATTATTTAAAATGCATGCTTTTTTAGATGATGATTTTAAATGCAAGCTTGTGAGTGGATTTTGTACCAAACGTGCATGGAACCGCTGTTCACCTTAGATGTCTCTGCCGAGTTTTCTTGATTAATCGAAGTACAGTACTCCCTCCCTTCTTAAATATTTGTCTTTTTAAAGATTTCAAATGGGGCACATACGGATGTATATAGACATATTTTAGAGTGTAGATTCACTCACTTTGCTTCGTATGTAGTCACTTGTTAAAATCTTTAGAAAAACAAATATTTAGGAACGGAGAGAGTATTATACTACTATATTTCGCCATATTTTCTCTCAATGGATAGTTATTGTAATGTTTCATTGTACCAACAGAAGCGCAAGTGCATGAGTCATATACTCCCTTCGTTCGAAATTACTTATCATGGAAATGGATAGAAATGAATGTATTTAGAACTAAAATACATCTAGATACATCCATTCCCGCGACAAGTAATTCCGGACGGAGGGAGTATATATGAGGTGGCATGAACCTATAGATTACACACTCGACAGGTTGAAACATGTTTTGGATTTGGATGTGAATCTTTTTTTTAATAATGTGATTTGGATGTGAATCTTTACTAGGCATCATACCCTAATGGGCCTACATAGTACTAAAGTTTCGTCGGTTAATTTGGATTGGAAAGAGTACAATAATTAGGGATTCCAGACACAATAAACATTAGTCTTTAAGACTTTACACATAAAAAGTCACACAGTCAAATTATCGGTTGAGTGTGCAAAACCTCATGCGCGTGATCTTGAGTAACGAGTAGAAGGTAGCACGACTACAACTCCGACATGCCAAATTGACTAAGTAATTACCAAGTTTTACCGAGACCCATTTGTTTAGGGTTTAGGCTTAAGGTTTCATATTTGGAGTTTAGGGTTCATGATTTATGTTCCAGGATTTAAGTTTTAGTATTTGAAAGTTGTTATCATTCGTTTGATCATGTTTTAATAGTTGAAACTTGCTGAAGTTTCTAAACTTATCGAAACATATTCAAAAGAGGTATTTCTTTCAAGGCACTCGTCGCAAGGAATACGAATATGCAAACGAAACATAAATTAGATTTTCGGTTCAAAAGATGTAATAGATTTAATTTTGAAAGTAAAAAAAACATGAGAGGTGGGATGGGTGGCGGTGCCAAGAGTTGCGAAAAGTTGTCATGCATTGACCCCATCTAAGATATTAAGACTAAAGCACATGCAAACTCAAACCACCTTTCGTATCACGAGATAAATCAGACGACACACGATCTACGGGCTAGCCCCTGCATGCCAAAATCCTCTCTCTACCTTATAAATATTCTAGTTTTATATTATCACATAAATTTGAAAGGCACAATATTTAAGACAAAACTAATATAAACACACATGAATAGAAATTTGGAATATGGTGTACTATAGTCTCATATACATAATCTCATATCACAAGTTTTTTTTAAGTGTTGCATTTTGATGGTTCTGAATAAACCTTTTTGAGTGAATTACACCAGTGGTATTTGAACTTGGCACAAGCAGTCACTTTGGTGCTAGAACTTGCGACATACATTGAACTGGCGCAATAACTTGGCTCGAGCGTACAAATACAGTGCTAATCGCGTTGGATATGAAATTGACGCTGACTTGGCGTGCTATCGTGGCATATGGCCCATTGTCAGCGTCAGGAAGGCAGATAGGAGTGCATGTGTCCTTTTTTTTCGCGAAACCCCATCATTTTTTTAATTTCTCACAAAAAACACCTGTCAACTTGGTGGTATTTCATTTTTTTCGCCTCTATGCCACATAGGGCCCACTTGTTAGTACATGCAAAAAAGTGTTTAATGCTCGTATATCTAATATGGATAACAAGCCGTACTGTAGTATCAGGAAGATGCATGGGGGGCTTATCTGGGCTGCAGATATTGCGGCCGATTTTGCGGACTAGTTTTTAAAGATATCTGTAAAATGTAAGTAATAAAATAATGTTCAATTTACTCAAAAACATAAAAGTTGTTCAAATAGTACATTATATGTACAAAAAATGAATAGTAAGTAAAAACTTTTAAATATACACCCATGTATTATATAAAAATGTATGGTAAATACGGACATTTAAAATGTTTATTAAATAAAATATTTAATGAATGAAAAAATTATATACTTGCATATTATATTTAAATTATACAAAATGATGAATACAAACATTTACTGAATATTGATGAATATTCACTTGTGTATAATTTTACTCTTGACTTTTATTAAAAAAATATAATTTAAATATCAGCCACGATTGAATATTTATATGAAATTTTAATTATGAATATTTTTAGTTATACAAACATTGAACTATAAAAATGTACGTATGATTATTGAAATGTGTGGTGAATTTAAATAATATTTTTTTATTTTTGACGAAAAATATATTTGTATTGTTTTAAATTATACATTTTTAATATTTTGTAAATATTATTTTCAATATGAATATTTATTAAACAATATATGAACAAATTTGAAAAGTAAGTTATTTTGTTTGTATGTATATAATATTTATACCGTGCAAACAATTAAATGTTATTTTTATTACTGAGATTAGAATTTACATACCTTTTACAAATTTCTGAAAAAATAACTGGTGCAAATGGGCGGTACTGACCACAGCTCATTTCCACTCCACGAGCGCCTTTGTTCAACTACTCCCTCCGTCCCAAAATTCTTGTCTTAAATTTGTCTAAATACGGATGTATCAAGTCACGTTTTAGTATTAGATACATCCATATCTAGACAAATCTAAGACAAGAATTTTGGGACGGAGGGAGTTCATTCTACCTAGTTATCCATTCTGGATGTGAAAACCTGGATGATGGAGTTGCAAGGACGGACTGTGTGCTAGGTTCTGGGAGGATACTTGGCTTGGGGACACGTCCTTCGCTTCACAATACCCTTCTTTGTATAATATTGTTCAACACAAGGAAGACTACCTTAGTATTGTGTTACGGTCAAATCCTTTGGATATCCAGTTTTGAGGAGCTCTGATCAGGGATAAGTGGACTGCATGGGTGCATTTAGTCAGAAGGTTTGTATGTATTAGAACTTGACGATAATTGGCATCGATAATTGATTCCTCCACATATTGTCTTTGCATAAAACTTGATGATGATCCATCATCTAGATCAACAAAGTTGTAACCTCTGAATAATCTAGCCCATGATACCATTTGTTAGAATTATTTGAGTCGCATGTTGATACTGGGACCTATACCATGAGATCTCTACAAAAATGAGGCAAGCATATTTGAAGCTTGCTGTTTCACAAGAAGAAAGGTTTGAACATCTGAAGCACATCACATGGCCGGTAGTCGGTAGAAGTTATTGGTCCAACAAAGTACAGTTAATAGAAGTTCGTCAGAAAATGAGATGTTTATGACAAAGTGGCAGGTCCTCAGGGTCAGCACATTATCACAGTTCTTGTAGAATTCATTCATAGGAATCCATATAACTCAACTGAAAAGAAATGGCAAAAAGCTTACCCAAAATTACAATGGAAAGGTACAAAAAACAACATTCTTTCAAGGACATTTAATACTGCTCATAAGAGTATCTCATGAGGCAACCAATCAGGATCATGAAACAAAGTATGGAAAGTAATGTTCCCACCTATCATTATTGGATTCATTCCCTCTCTTTTTCCTTTCCTAATTGTTCATTACAAGCTATAGACAGAATGAAACAAATAGGATGAAACAACGACGAAATATCTTGGCTATACCAGCAAAACAAACATGTGACATTCTGCACAACGTCAGTGCCCCTAGTCTTCATGGGAGATGCTTCAGTGACCACCTATACTATACACATATCAACAGTTCTCAACGTGCTTCATTCAGAACACTCGAAGGCTCCTGTGACCTGTACACGTAACAGCAGTTTTCTAGATGTTTTTCGTGTGGAGCTCAGGGGAAGTCCATGAGGCTCAGATTCTGTCCATAATACCCACAGTCATACAGTGCTTTCTGGACATCCGATAGTAGCTGCAAGTACTCACTAATCATGATGGCTAGGAAGAATTCTTGCAAGTGCCTCGCAGGGTGCGACCAAGTATTCTTGACTGTCCTCAGGAGACCAAACACGTTCTTCCTTGAGGGATCCTTCTCTCTCTTCAGCTCCAGTCTTGCTTTCTCAAGTACATCGAGCTGTTCTTCTCTTGGATCTATGTAGTCCATGTTAGCACGAAGAATTTTCCACTTAAACCCGATAGCATGCCAACCGTTGTAGCTTTGCATGCGAGGAAGCTCGATGAAGTCTTTGTACTTCTGACCTCCCTTCTCCTTCAGCTTCAGCACACCTTGGTACAAAGTGATGAACTGGCCGAATGTTGAGTCTGAGTCAAACATGTAGATGTGATTCATCAGAAGAGCGTCATCCCAGCCATCCTCAATGTTCTGCAACCAGACCCTGACATCCCTTGGCACCCATTCGAAAAGACCCTTCACCATTTTCACAAAGGCCTTCTTGTCTGCCTTTCTACCTTCAGGTGTCAGCTCCTCTGTAATGACATCGCACAGCTCTACAGTCTCGTGAGGATCAGAGACCATAAAGTTGTGGCAGCCGAACTTTCCTCCTAGGGATAGATTCTCTACGTGCAAACGGCCAAGTGGAAGATATGATTTCCGTAGAACCCTTTTCAAGATTGGAGCAGTTAAGTCCCGAGGGATCTCCTCATCTGGGTATATGATGGAGACAACCCGGTCGTCGGGTTTAACATAGTTATCAAGAGAAGTCTTCTTGTCGGACTTGAACTGCAAGGTACGGACGATCTTTGGTTTAGAGATGAAGTTTGTTTCAACCCTCAGCTTTTTGTTACCCGTTGACTGTGTTAACCTACATGAACGGTAAATGATTTGTTCAGGATACATCACCACCAAAACATAACATAGATTCTGATACATTCTGACAACATTAACAAAATATGCGCCTACCAAGTAACAAGTCAAAATCTGAATTCAATGCACACTGAGAAACAAAAAAGACAATGTGCACTGTGAATAGTAGCTGATTTAATAGTAGGTACTATTCACAGCAGAATTTCTCCTTTTTATTTCCAGATGTATGAATTGAATGTTGATATGTAATTTTGTTCCTTGGAAGACATGTGTTGTCAATGCTGTAAATATGTTTCAGAAATATCCATGCTAATTGTGGTGTCATATTCACCGGTTGCACAGGAAGCAACAAAAGGACAAGACAACATATGCTCTTATTAGTGCTGCATGTCAGCAAAAATACTACTATTAACTACAAAGGAATGACATTCTGGATACAATTCCCAATAAGTAGACCCATCTGGAGCATCTGGGCTTATAATATCTGCCTTGGTGTAATCATACTATATTCTACAATATCAGATGAATGCAACAGAAAAAATGGTTACCTGTCTGCTCTAATGCTTATTGATCTGCCATCTGGTGTTTTTGCTCCAGATGATTTGCTTTTTATCTCAGTTTGACCAGTCTCTGATAGATGTTCATATGCTCTTTTGAAATTATCCTCACATTGCTGAACTTCCTGACCACTGCATACAAAGTAACATAGCATATTTGAAAAGTGGACGTCCAGCAGGAAGAGAAATTAACCGCAGCAACTTCTAAACAGCAAGGTAGCCTGGCGTTTCTTTGTAAGCAACTGCAACTCCAGCTAGAAAGATTATCGATATTCACATACTTCTCGCAGGAAAAATTACAGAGGGTCGTATTCGTAGAAGCTACAAATTCTGGTTGAAGCGAAAAGCATTGATTCATCTTTCAGGGAATAAGAAATACTATAAACTAGGACATTGGACAGAAAAACAAGATGCATGGTTTACTTACGGTACACAATATTTGTCACATGGAAGAATGACCCCTGCATTTAGACTGCAAAGAAAAAAGGCATGTTTCAGAGAAAATATTCATGAAGCTAGTGTACTTAGTAACTTTGTAGGTGGCTAGTTAGATACGAGTACCTGTCCGAAAGCCAACTGTGATTCACGATTGGAATACCACGTTCATCAGCTTTCTCGTATATTTCACCTAATCAATTGAAAGCCTCAGCTATAAATTCTGAATGCAGCTCAAACTCGTCAAGAGACTAACATAAGAATAATATAGTATATACCATTGAACATATTGCATATAGCATGAGTAGCTTTTCGGCTCCATTTCTCATGGAAATTGCCTCCAATCAAATGAACCATTCTCTGTATGCAGCAGTAAAAGTGGAAAAATGAGGGAGTACAGTTAGCGACAGCTCATTAACAACATATCTCATATCTACTATGCCTAAAGCAAATATATTTGTGTGTCTGTGTGCACACACGTGTGCACCTGGATATCTTGAAGCTCTTCATGTTGATAGCCCGAGCAGCATATATGTAACTTTGAGGAAACCAGGATTCCACCTCTCATAAAAGGTTTGTAGATAACCTAGCATAACAATAATTTCACCAATGAAAATGCATTAATTAGGCGAGCTATGCAAGTGAAACGAATTGTAATCTAAATTTGCAGCAGATGCAATATAAAAGCAATCCGTACCTTCCCAGCAGGAATTAAGCGCCTTTGCTTGAGGCAATGGTCCAACCAAAGGTCATTAACAACTGCAGCTCCACCCTTTTCTCCCTTGGTGCACCACTCATTATCCTAAATATCATTCAGAAACTTGCTTTAGCATATAATGTGCTACAGGTAAAAAGACTGAAACAGCAAATGCACCGTGAAACAATTTTCCTCACATGGTTAACGTCATATGTTGATACAATTAGATGACTACACCCTGAATCCACCCCAAAGAACTTGGATGGTATTGCTCCTCCGCTCTCCAAGGCAGCAGTATACTGTCAATTTGATCACGCAAAAGAATAACTATTCAGTTTATTCAGAGGGGCAGAATAAATCACGATAGTTGGGACAGGAGAGGGTCGAGAATCAGTAGCAAAACATAGACATTGGTTTATTCTCGAATTAAGAACCATGGCCCCCCAATCTATTGCTGAAAATTAATCAAACTCATACAGGTTTACAGGTTCTCATCTCTCTGCGTGACCAGTACCACGCTATCAATTAGAGCGCTACGAAAATAGAACCCGACAAGCATGACTTACGGACCTAGTAGAAATCAAAGTACGACATAACCGATTTGGAGACGGCAGCAGCAGCAGGCCTGCGCCAGCGCCTGCGCCGCCCCACCGACGACCAACCACAGCGCGCTACCGAGGGTTGCGTTCCTACTACTCCGTGCCTCGATCCCGACGACCCTCGATCGGGTCGATAAAACTATCCCAGGTTAGGGTTCCGCGTTTCGGTCCTGATCAACGCGTTCTCGCTCGACGACATTACCGGGGACACCTGCGTTCTCATTCACGTTCTCAACACGGCGGACAGCAGCAAAATTCCCCAAATCGTAGAGAAAGCGGAGAAGGGGACGGGGACGGGGACGGGGACGGGAACGGGAAGTCGGGGACGGGGGTGGGGGTCGGAAAGGGGGAGCGCACCTTAGTCTCAACCTCGGGGCTGAAACCGAATAGTTTGAAGCGCATGCCGGCGAACGGTTTCGCCTCGCCGCCGGCGTCATCTCCGCCGCCGGGGTCATCTCGGCCGCCTCGCGTGGCTAGGTTACGATTTGGGGATCGGAGGAAGACGAACTAGAGAGCAAAAGGGGGGCTAATGTCTGTACAGCAGCTGGAGAGATTTGGGGATGGGGAGGTAGCCGGGGAGGACTTGCGCTCTGTAGGGAGGGAAGTTTGAACTTTGAGCCGAGTTTTGGTATGTTCGAGGTGAAGGAAGTTACCTTTTAGCCCTTGTCCTTGGGTGG
The DNA here is from genome assembly GCF_002162155.2 of Triticum dicoccoides. Classification (NCBI taxonomy): domain Eukaryota; kingdom Viridiplantae; phylum Streptophyta; class Magnoliopsida; order Poales; family Poaceae; genus Triticum; species Triticum dicoccoides. The sequence continues at coordinate 537,464,887 of NC_041381.1, read as the reverse complement.
AAAGTTTCTTCCGGAACTGGAATGGGCTGGCCGCTTGTCTCAATCTCAAAAACAAACGAGCTGGGCGATCGGCCCGCACGAGCACAGAGACATTTTTTTTTGAAAGAAAGGGATTTACTCCCTCCATTTCATTAATGAAACCTGAATCTTTTTATAGGATTACAGCCAGAACGCAACCTAACCACAAAACCAGCAAGACCCCTGGGAGACTGTCGCGGATATACCCCGCAGAGGATGACCCGACATTTAAGCTCCAAGATCGAGGCCCGCCAAATTATCCTGAAGGTCAAGGGCTGACTTATCCTAGAAGCTGATACAACCAGACGAAGAGGCCCAGAAGGAAACCCGGCCCAGGCTAGCGGGCCGGCTTGTCAAAGTCCAGACTTATGGAAGAATCACCAATACTTGGAAGACACAGGATACTTGGTGTAGGACTTCTAACTGGGTAGAACCCGGGTTATGTTGTAAAGTCAGGGACCCGACCGGTATATAAGGGGGTCCCTGAGTCGTCCAAGGGGACAGACAAGTTAGAATCTCTCGAAAGCTAGGTAAGAAAACAACACCCTTGTAATTGAGATCATTATCATCAATAGCAATCAAGCAGACATAGGCTTCAGATCATCATCATCATCATCAATTGGGCGCTGCTGACAGACCCATAGGTGATCTATGTATCATTTATTACACGTGCACATTTACTCTTTTTTAATTGGAGACCCATGATTTGGCTTCGGTACTACTAAGACTAGCCACAATGCATAGTAACATACACTAGTAACATACACAAATCTCTAGACTATGTTACTACCTTCATAGTGGGTAGTAACATAAGTGTGGTAACATGCAAAGCTTCATTTATTAGGTTATAGACTCATATTGCATTGGGACATGTGATGTTACAGTAACTAGCTAAGTTACTGTAACTACCTCTCTCCTCATTAACTCATTGCCATATAAGCAAAGTTGCTGAGTTGGACTCGATGTTACTACTGAAGTTACTCCGACTGTGGCTAGTCTAATGTGTTGTTTTTCAACTTCAGTACTACTAATGCGTTGTTTCTATTGATATAGTTTTTGACATGGAAAACTGGGCTATGGCGGCAACTATCATGGCAAGCAGGACTCATTAAGTGAAGTTCATTTGTTTTTACCTCGTAGCCAGTATTTTTCGAAATGCATGATTTAGCCTTCTCGGATGATTCTATTAATCATCTCAAATCTTTCTAATAAAAATATGCGAAAACCCTTAGAGTGGTTATTCAAGAATGACAAACACATATGCTCTCATGACTTTGTATACTTTTGTATACAACCGAACCTTTGTGCAGTTTCAAGGAAGATTCTAGGTTATATCTGTTTTGGTAATGATTTTTCAGTTTGACCGAGCCATTTAATTACATTTGCCATATGTAACTTAAAAGTATTCTGTCACATACATGCACTTAAATTGATCGATTTTCATCTGTAGTAATTTTTTTGGAGAGACGCTCCATTGGCAATCATCACTTCTTTAGATATACATGCTCTTATTCCTAGGTCAGCTGAATGAAAGAAAGGACGACCACACAAGGTGCAATTGGTTTGTTTGTTTGGTCATCACGTATCAATAGTGAACTTGTGCAGGTGGATGTTAGTATAAGCTCCTCTTGATAATGTTGCTGTTGAAAAGAAGATTTTTTTTATAACTAACAAAACCAGTTTTCTTTCTTCCATCGGAAAGAAGAGGACCCTTTGCCTAGGGTTTCTCATGCCTCCCACCGGTGTCGCCACGGGTCTACCTCGTCTTCTGTAGTCTTAGGGCCATGGAGGCGTGGTGGATCCCGACCCTTGCCGGCGGGAGGGCTCCATTTTTTCATACCCTTTTGAGTTTTATTAGGGTTTGTGTCCTGCTCAGAGAGGCGAGGTGGCGGCGGCTCTCTGCAGATGGAATAAGGTCCTTCCCGTCTTGTCCCCATCCCAGTGGTGTTTCTTGTGACACCCCGGAACCGATGCTCCAGATGCCTTCCATTTATTTTCGTTGTCGCCGTGTGCTTTATTTGTTTGTTCGATTTATCGTTGCATCATTCGCATTGCATCGGCACTTCGTGTCTGTCATTCCTTTCAACACTTTATCCATTCGTAGTTGCCGGTTCTCCCCATCCTCTTCATTGTCCGTTCTGAGTCCTTTCGCACTCGCACGCGCCCACGACACCTCCGAAATATTATTTTATAAGTGGGGTAAAAATATTCTCGGAATGGGGTGAAAGTTCATCTCAGCCCAAAACCCTCTCTCTAACACAACCACAACCCACCTATGACCTAACTACCCACTCCTCCGCCCGGAGCCGTCCGATCGTCATCGGAGGGTCCGAAACCCCCTAACCCTAGACCCCTGCCAATTTAAACCCACCTCCCCATCCAAAAAATGGAAAACCTAGCCCCTAGCCCTCCCCTAACCTCCAGCCGCCACCACCTCCCACCTCTTCCTCAAATTCCACGCCGGCCACCCCTGCCCCGCCACTTGGTGTCGCCCTACGGCCAGCCGCCGCCCACCCCAACCACTCCAGCACCGCCACCTAGCTCCCCGCCACCAAACACCAGCCCCTAGGCCCGCCAGACCAGCGTGGGGCCCTCCCAAGCCCTTTGGGGCCCAAGGCCGCTCGAGACGCGCGCCCTGATATGTCTCCAACGTATCTACTTTTCCTAACGCTTTTCCTCTTAGTTTGGACTCTAATTTGCATGATTTGAATGAAACTAACCCTGGACTGACGCTGTTTTCAGCAGAACTACCATGGTGTTGCCTTTGTGTAGAAATAAAATTTCTTGAAATGGAACGAAACTTTGCGAGGAATTTTCACCCAATAAAAGAGAATTTCTGGAGCCAAGAGCCACCTGAGGGGGGCACCTGGGTGGGCACAACCCACCAGGGCGCGCCTGCCCCCTAGGCGCACCCAGGTGGGTTGCCCCCACCCGATGGCCCCGCAGACCCTGAAACCGACGCTATAAAATCCTATTTTTCCAGAAGAAAATCAAGGAGAAAGAATTATCACATTCCACGAGAAGGAGCCGCCGTCACCTCCTGTTCTTCATCAGGAGGCCAGATCTGGAGTCTGTTTGGGGCTCCGGAGAGGGGGATCTTCGATCTTCGTCATCACCAACCCTTCTCCATCGCCAATTCCATGATGCTCCCCACCGGGAGTGAGTAATTCCTTCGTAGGCTCGCTGGTCGGTGAGGAGTTGGATGAGATTCACCATGTAATCTAGTTAGTTTTGTTCGGGCCTGATCCCTAGTATCCACTATGTTCTGAGATTGATGTTGCTATGACTTTGCCATGCTTAATGCTTGTCACTTTGGACCCGGGTGCCATGATTTCAGATTTGAACCGTTTATGTTGAAGGAAATATGCCCTAGAGGCAATAATAAAGTTGTTATTTATATTTCCTTATATCATGATAAATGTTTATTATTCATGCTAGAATTGTATTAACCGAAAACTTAGTACATGTGTGAATACATAGACAAACAGAGTGTCCCTAGTATGCCTCTACTAGACTAGCTCGTTAATCAAAGATGGTTAAGTTTCCTGACCATTGACATGTGTTGTCATTTGATGAACGGGATCACATCATTAGAGAATGATGTGATGGACAAGACCCATCTGTTAGCTTAGCATAATGATCGTTTAGTTTTATTGCTATTGCTTTCTTCATGACTTATACATGTTCCTCTGACTATGAGATTATGCGACTCCCGAATACCGGAGGAACACCTTGTGTGCTATCAAACGTCACAACATAATTGGGTGATTCTAAAGATGCTCTTCAGGTGTCTCCGATGGTGTTTTTTGAGTTGGCATAGATCGAGATTAGGATTTGTCACTCCGTGTATCAGAGAGGTATCTCTGGGCCCTCTCGGTAATGCACATCACTATGAGCCTTGCAAGCAATGTGTCTAATGAGTTAGCCACGGGATGATGCATTACGGAACGAGTAAAGAGACTTGCCGGTAACAAGATTGAACTAGGTATGATGATACCGACGACCGAATCTTGGGCAAGTAACATACCGATGACAAAGGGAACAACGTATGTTGTTATGCGGTTTGACCGATAAAGATCTTCGTAGAATATGTAGGAGCTGATATAAGCATCCAGGTTCCACTATTGGTTATTGACCGGAGATGTGTCTCCGTCGTGTCTACATAGTTCTCGAACCCGTAGGGTCAGCACGCTTAACATTCGATGACGATTTGTACTATGAGTTATGTGATTTGATGACCGAAGTTTGTTCGGAGTCCCGGATGAGATCACGGACATGACGACGAGTCTCAAAATGGCCGAGAGGTGAAGATTCATATATTGGAAGGTTATATTCGGACACCAGATGGTTTCGGGAACTATTAGATAAGTTTCGGAGTACCGGGGGTTACCGGAACCCCCGGGAAGTTAATGGGCCACACATGTGCCTTAGTGGAGGAGAGAGGGCCGGCCAGGAGGTGGCGCGCGCCCCCCTTGCCAATCCGAATTGGACAAGGGGTGGTGGCGGCGCCCCCTTTTCCTCTCCTACTCCTCCTCTCTTTCCCTCTTTGCTATTCCGAAAAAGGAAAAAGGAGAGGGGAATCCTACTTGGACTAGGGAGTCCTAGTAGGACTCCCCACACCTGGCGCGCCCCCCTTGGGCTGGCCACCTCTCCTCCCCCTTTATATACGTGGGAGGGGGGCACCCCAAAGGCACACCAAGTCTTCTCTTAACCGTGTGCAGTGCCCCCCTCCACAGTTACACATCTCGGTCATATCATCGTAGTACTTAGGCGAAGCCCTGCGCCAGTAACTTCATCATCACCGTTGCCACGCCGTCATGCTAACGGAACTCTCCCTCGTAGTCAACTAGATCAAGAGATCGAGGGACATCATCAAGCCAAACGTGTGCTGAACACGGAGGTGCCATACGTTCAGTGCTTGGATCGGTTGGATCGCGAAGACGTTCGACTACATCAACCGCGTTACTAAACGCTTCCGCTTTCGGTCTACGAGGGTACGTGGACACACTCTCCCCGCTCGTTGCTATGCTTCTCCTATATAGATCTTGCGTGATCATAGGAATTTTTTGAAATACTACGTTCCCCAACAGTGGCATCAGAGCCAGGTCTATGTGTAGATGTTATATGCACGAGTAGAACACAAAGAGTTGTGGGCGATAATAGTCATACTGCTTACCAGCAATGTCTTACTTTGATTCGGCGGTTGAAAGCACAAGTGCTCCCTAGGTGGTTTTGGTAATTAATGTCAACATATCTCTTGTTGGACTAACACTTTTATCTAGTATGTTTCAGATAAGTTCAACAATGGAGTGGCATGGACTAAAGGATGTGGGAACTCCTTCAAGATGCTAAGGACAAAGGATTGGCTCAAGCTTCAAGCTCAAGACTCTTCATTTTATATTTTAGTGATCCAAGATCACATTGAGTCTATAGGAAAAGCCAATACTATCAAGAAGGGATGAGGTGTTGCTTAATGAGTTTCTTGCTCCACAGTGCTTAGTGATATGCTCCAAAACACTCAACTACTTCCCCACTTCCACATATATGACCTAAACCTAAAGTCAAACTCGGCCCCACCGATTCTTTCTATCCGGCGCCACCGAGTTCAGATGTCATAGCCACTGCCACAAACCCTAGGCAAATCGGTCTCATCGATAGGGATCTCGGTCTCACCGAGATGGGATTGTAATCTCTCTAGGTATGTCCATTACCAAAATTGGTCTCACCGAGTTTGAGCAATCGGTACTACCGAGATTACAATGTAAACTTCCTGGTTAACTTATTACCAAAATCGGTCTCACCGAGTTTGTGTAATCGGTCCAACCGAGTTTGCCTGACCAACTCTCTGGAAGGCTTATTACCAAAATCATTCTCACCAAGTTTGTGTAATCGGTCTCATCGAGATTACATTATGCCCTAACCCTAACCAAATCGGTCCTACCAAGTTGCATTTCGGTCCCACCGAAAATCCTAACGGTCACTAGGTTTACTAAATCGGTCCGACCGAGTTTGGTAAATTGTGTGTAACGGTTAGATTTTGTGTGGAGGCTATATATACCCCTCCACCTCCTCTTCATTCGTGGAGAGAGCCATCATACTGAACCTACACTTCCAGCATACATTTTCTGAGAGAGAACTACCTACTCATGTGTTGAGGCCAAGATATTCCATTCCTACCATATGAATCTTGATCTCTAGCCTTCCCTAAGTTGCTTTCCACTCAAATCTTCTTTCCACCAGATCCAAATCCCATGAGAGAGAGTTGAGTGTTGGGGAGACTATCATTTGAAGCACAAGAGCAAGGAGTTCATCATCAACGCACCATTTGTTACTTCTTGAAGAGTGGTGTCTCCTAGATTGGCTAGGTGTCACTTGGGAGCCTCCATGGACTCACGCAACCGTTACCCTTCGTGGGTGGAGCTCTCCGTGGACTCGCGCAACCGTTACCCTTCGTGGGTTGAAGTCTCCATCAACGTGGATGTACGATAGCACCACCTATCGGAACCACGCCAAAAACATCCGTGTCTCCAATTGCGTTTGAATCCTTCAAAACCCTTCCCTTTACATTCTTGCAAGTTGCATGCTTTACTTTCCGCTGCTCACATACTCTTTGCATGCTTGCTTGCTATGTATTGTGATTGTTAAACTTGTGCCTAAAACTCCTCTTAAACTTAAAGAAATTAAAAACTGCAACTTTGGTACTTAGTGTCTAATCACCCCCCTCTAGACACCTCTTCTCAAGGTCCTACAAGTGGTATCAGAGCATTGGTCTCCATTGCCTTGGGTTAATCACCATTGGAGGAAGATGGATGAGTCTACTTTGGGGAGTCTTAGACATAGAGTGCCTATTCTTGATGGAGAGTATTTTCATGAGTGGAAAAATGAGATGCTTGTAATTTTCAATCAATATCATTTGAACAAGTACATTGCTAGCCCTTGTGCACCTCATGTTGATCCTATGCATCCTACCCTTGATGAGTCAATTGACATGATTAGGAATCTTAGAACTGCCGAACTTATCATTAGAGGATTGCCTAGAAACTTGATTGGATGTTTGCCTACTCTTAAGTGTGCCTACACTATATGGAAATTTCTTGAGGAACGCTTTCCAAATTATTCCTTGAAAAATCTTGATGAAATTCTCCATAAGTCCATTGCCTTGAGTAAGATGAATACTAGTGATCCTATGTTTGGTGATCGTCTATTTGAGCTTACAAACCTTATGCGTGCAAAAGGAGATGTTGGAATTATTAGTGATATTATTTCCGAAGCTATAAAAATTCATAAGCAAGATCATTGTCAAACTCACTCTAACGAATTACCCTCTCTAGGATTTGATCCACCACATGACGATGTTGAACATGGATACTATGATGAGGATGATGATAGTAACTTCGATCTTGATAATGCAATGAGACACTTTGGTCTTATGGCAAATCTTCGGGGATATATGTCAGGAGGAAAGGAATGGGTTCTTGATAGTGGATGTATCGATCACATGACCGGAGATAAAGACATGTTTCGTGAGCTTGCTGAAAATGATAGTCCTCGAAAGTATGTCACCTTCGGTGACAACTCAAAGGGTAAGGTGGTTGGCCTAGGTAAGGTGGCCATATCACATGATAGCTCCATACAAAATGTCATGCTCGTTGAATCTCTTGGCTACAACTTACTTTCAGTATCTAGACTTGCTGATTTCGGTTTCAATGTCCTATTTACTGAAGTAGATTGTCAAGTGTTTCATCGAGACAATCATAAAATGGTCTTTACCGGTGTGCATAGAGGTGATCTATACATTGTTGATTTCACTAAAAAGGCTCAACCTAAAACTTGCTTCATTGCTAAATCCTCAAAAGGTTGGTTGTGGCATAGACGATTAGGTCATGTTGGTATGCGAAACCTTGACAAGCTTATTAAAGTAAATCATATCCATGGTGTTAACAATGTCATATTTGATAAGGATAGACTTTGCAGCGCTTGTCAGGCAGGTAAACAGGTTGGAGGAAGGCATCCCGTGAAGAACATCATGACCACAAGGAGGCCACTCGAGCTACTTCACATGGATCTTTTTGGTCCCAACTCTTACAAGAGTCTCGGTGGAAATTCTTTCGGTCTAGTTATAGTTGATGATTTTTCAAGATTTACGTGGGTATTCTTTCTCGATGATAAATCGCAGGTCCAAAAGATCTTCAAAAACTTCGCTAGGAAGGCCCAAAATCAATTTGAAGTGAAGATCAAGAAGGTTCGTAGTGACAACGGAATGGAGTTCAAGAACGCAAATGTGGACACCTTTCTTGATGAAGAAGGGATTTCACACGAGTTCTAGGTTACGTACACACCTCAACAAAATGGAGTTGTTGAGAGGAAGAACCGAACGCTCATCGAAATGGCGAGAACGATGCTTGATGAATACAAGACACCGAAGCACTTTTGGGCAGAAGCGGTTGAGACAGCTTGTCATGCAACAAATCGCTTGTATCTCCACAAGCTACTCGGCAAGATGGCATACGAGCTCCTCACCGGTAACAAACCCCAAGTTGGATACTTTCGAGTATTCGGCTCAAAGTGCTACATTCTTGATAAGCATCGTCGTTCTAAATTTGCTCCTAAGTCTCATGAAGGTTTCCTACTAGGTTATGGCTCAAACTCTCACACTTACCGTGTCTACAACAATTTCACCCGAAAGGTTGAAGAGATGGTAGATGTGAAGTTTGATGAATCTAACGGCTCGCAAGTAGAGCAATTGCCAATTGATGTAGGAGATAAAGATCCCTCGGAAGCAATCCAAGATTTGTCTATTGGCAAGGTTCGTCCAACGGAGGTGAAGGAGAGTACCTCGTCCGTCCAAGTGGAAGCTTCTACTTCACGACAAGGTGAACCAAGAGTTGATATGGAAGCATCCACAAGTGGGACACACCAAGATGAAGAAAATGAGGAAGTGCATCAAGATGAACGTCAACAACCTCCTTCTCCACCACGACAAGAGAACGACAACGCCAACAGTGAAGAAGGCCAAGAAGAAGAACAAGATGAAGAAGAAGCTCAACCAAGAAACAAGCAAAAGCTTTCACGAGTTCGAGCAAGAATTGCTAAAGACCATCCCGTCGAGCAAATCTACAATGATATCCAAACCGGGAGAATCACTCGCTCTAAAACTCGTTTAGCTAACTTTTGTGAAAACTATTCTTTCATCTCTAGCATTGAACCTATGAAGGTCGAAGAAGCATTGGAAGATACGGATTGGATAAATGCTATGCATGAAGAGCTACACAACTTTGAGAGGAACCAAGTTTGGACATTGGTTGAGAAGCCCGACAACAACCACAACATCATCGGTACCAAATGGGTGTTTCGCAACAAGCAAGATGAAGATGGACAAGTAGTTCGCAACAAAGCACGTCTCGTCGCCCAAGGCTACACACAAGTCGAAGGTATGGACTATGGTGAGACTTACGCTCCCATCGCTAGACTTGAGTCCATTCGCATCTTACTTGCCTATGCTAATCATCATGATATCACCTTGTACCAAATGGACATTAAAAGTGCTTTTCTAAATGGTGAAATAGAGGAGGAAGTTTATGTTAAACAACCTCCTGGCTTTGTCAATCCTAAGAAACCCAATCATGTTTACAAACTTCACAAAGGCTTTTATGGTCTTAAACAAGCTCCTAGAGCGTGGTATAAATGCTTGACCAAGTTCCTTATTGAAAAAGGCTTTGAAATTGGGAAAATTGATTTTACTCTTTTTACTAAAAGGGTTAATGGAGAACTATTTGTGTGCCAAATCTATGTTAATGATATTATATTTGGTTCAACTAACCCTCATTTTAGTGAAAAGTTTGGGAAGCTAATGTCGGAGAAGTTTGAGATGTCTATGATGAGTGAACTCAAATTCTTTCTTGGGTTGCAAATCAAGCAAACTAAGGAAGGTATTTTTGTTTCTCAAACAAAGTACACCAAGGACTTATTCAAGAAGTTCAATATGCAAGAATGCAAAGGTATGTCTACACCCATGCCTACTAGTGGACATCTTGACTTGACCAAAGATGGTGAACCGGTTGATCAAAAGGTTTATCGCTCCATGATTGGTTCATTGTTATATCTATGTGCTTCACGTCCCGATATCATGTTAAGTGTGTGCATGTGTGCACGATATCAAGCTGCTCCTAAAGAATGTCATCTTAAGGCCGTGAAAAGGATAGTGAGATACTTAATCCATACACCAAATTTTGGCATCTGGTATCCTAAGAGGGCCTCTTTCGATCTTGTTGGCTACTCCGACTCGGACTATGCCGGAGACAAGGTTGATAGAAAGTCCACTTTGGGTACTTGTCAATTTCTTGGTAGATCTCTTGTGTCTTGGTCCTCCAAGAAACAAAACTCGGTATCCTTATCCACCGCCGAAGCGGAATACATTGCCACTGGTTCATGTTGTGCTCAATTACTTTGGATGACCCAAACTCTTAAAGATTATGGGATATACGTGAGACATGTTCCATTGCTTTGTGACAATGAAAGTGCTATCAAAATTGGTCATAATCCCGTACAACATTCTCGAACTAAGCATATTGAAGTTCGTCATCATTTCATTCGAGATCATGTTGCTAAGGGTGACATTGATCTTAAGCATGTTCGCACCGAAAAGCAATTAGCGGATATATTCACTAAACCTCTTGATGAGAAAGTGTTTTGCAGGTTAAGAGGAGAATTGAACATCATTGATGCTTCAAACTTGGAGTAGAAACTCCATTGGACACATGCAAGACATGAGCTTATGACTAATCCTTGATATTTCTCTTATGATGAAAATCTTATGTCTTGGATATATTTGCAACTTGCATGTTATCTAACTCACGTAGGTACTTGGTGGAATCAAATTCCATGAGATTGTAATCTACTCACATCTTGAGCAATCTCTACATCACCAAGTCTCTACACTATGGTGGTTGAAGACAAGGAAGCAAGGAACCATTCAAACATATCGTTTGACAAATTCAATGTTGAGCTTCATGATTGTCATTTTTGGATACACAAGTGCTCTTCCTTGCAAGAACTAACACATGTAGGTAGATGGACTCAAATTCCAAGTGGTGCTCCCAACTCCTGATGAGCTACATCAACCCTGAGCAACCCACACAAGTTCAACTACATGGACAACACCACCAACCAAGGTATGTTATTCCATCTTAGAGAAGCTTTACTCCAAGTCATGAGCTAAAGCAACTCGACGAGATGAGAATACATCAAGATGCTTAAACGAAGAATGGCAACCCCATTTTGAGCTTAAATGATGAGTATGACCTATGATCAAGTGATCTCACTTGACTCCTAAGTCAATATACTCTAACATAGGTGACTTTGTCGCCGACCATCTCTAGATGAAGTTCTCTTGTTCTTTTCCGTGTTTTTGCATTTGTCTCATGCATATTTGTTTCCCCAACGTCATCTAGATTTCTTTCTGTTTGCTCTGCATTTTCTGCATCCAATTCATTGCATATCATTCAGTAAATTCCTTGCAAATCTTTGTGAGATCTTACTAGTCTAGTGAGCTGAGGTGACAAGTGTTTTCTCTGTGATGAACTCGGTTTCACCGATTTGTTGTTTTTGGTCCAACCGAATCCTTTCAGTACAACCGAAGCATACCAGTCGGTGCCACCGATTTCACAACAGGAAAAAACAGTTTGCCACTTATTCTGTGTTTCTTCTAATCCAGCTCCACTCAATGAATCTTGTCCTCTACAAGCATCACATTTATGTAAATGCTTTGTACTGTGTCTCAAGGATCAAACCCTTCTTGGAAATTGATGTCAAAGGGGGAGAGAGAGATCACATCAAAGCTTCTTATCACTTAAAGAGATCACATCAGAGAGAGAGAGAGTATCACCTCCTCAGGGGGAGAAAGAGATCTCCAGGGGGAGAGAATACTCAAGTAGAAAGTATTTCTCAAGGATCCCAGATGCTTGGTGTTCAAGAGGAGAGATGCCACATGTCTTCTTGAGGGGAAAGACATGTTCATATGTTCATATGTGCTTATTTGCATTAGCTCTGTTCATTTATATGTCTTCCAGCTCTGATTTTCTGTCCCCTATCTTCTCCCAGTATCCCATGCTAGATTCAGGGGGAGCAAGACATCTAAGGGAAAGAAATCATTCAAATTCATTGCATATCTTTACTCTTGGGGACATGTCTAATCCAATGTGGTACTTAGTACTCAATCTCTACATGTCATCCCAGTCTTGGTATTCTTGTGGTTTCTTCTGTTTGCTCTGGCTAGTAGATTTACCTGTGGTATCTAACCTTGTTTGCGCAGGTTCATTCCATCCTAAGCCAACTCAAGACCACAAGGTAAGTATATGCATCACAATCATGTGTATGAGGAATTCTTGCTGATGTACATACTGTTTGCAAGAAGGACTCATGAGCATGAAGGTATTTACTTTAATATTCTTTGGTCTGATGCATATGGCCAAGATACATGTAACACATTGCCTGCTCTATCATGGTTATGCTCTCACATACTTCTATATTCCATATTCACATGATTGCATACATGTAGGGGGAGCCTATGCTTGTTACATGTCTTTCCAAAGCTTTACTTGTTATTCTTTATATCCTTATCTAAAGCTTTGATGTATGTTGTTATCAATTACCAAAAAGGGGGAGATTGAAAGCACAAGTGCTCCCTAGGTGGTTTTGGTAATTAATGTCAACATATCTCTTGTTGGACTAACACTTTTATCTAGTATGTTTTAGATAAGTTCAACAATGGAGTGACATGGACTAAAGGATGTGGGAACTCCTTCAAGATGCTAAGGACAAAGGATTGGCTCAAGCTTCAAGCTCAAGACTCTTCATTTTATATTTTAGTGATCCAAGATCACATTGAGTCTATAGGAAAAGCCAATACTATCAAGAAGGGATGAGGTGTTGCTTAATGAGTTTCTTGCTCCACAGTGCTTAGTGATATGCTCCAAAACCCTCAACTACTTCCCCACTTCCACACATATGACCTAAACCTAAAGTCAAACTCGGCCCCACCAATTCTTTCTATCTGGCGCCACCGAGTTCAGATGTCATAGCCACTGCCACAAACCCTAGGAAAATCGGTCTCACCGATAGGGATCTCGGTCTCACCGAGATGGGATTCTAATCTCTCTGTGTATGTCCATTACCAAAACTGGTCTCACCGAGTTTGAGCAATCGGTAATACCGAGATTACAATGCAAACTTCCTGGTTAACTTACTACCAAAATCGGTCTCACCGAGTTTGTGTAATTGGTCCAACCGAGTTTGCCTGACCAACTCTCTAGAAGGCTTATTACCAAAATCGGTCTCACCGAGTTTGTGTAATCGGTCTCACCGAGATTACGTTATGCCCTAACCCTAACCATATCGGTCCTACCGAGTTGCATTTCGGTCCCACTGAAAATCCAAACGGTCACTAGGTGTACTAAATCGGTCCGACCGAGTTTGTTGATTCGGTCCCACCGAGTTTGGTAAATTGTGTGTAACGGTTAGATTTTGTGTGGAGGCTATATATACCCCTCCACCTCCTCTTCATTCGTGGAGAGAGCCATTAGACTGAACCTACACTTCCAGCATACATTTTCTGAGAGAGAACTACCTACTCATGTGTTGAGGCCAAGATATTCCATTCCTACCATATGAATCTTGATCTCTAGCCTTCCCTAAGTTGCTTTCCACTCAAATCTTCTTTCCACCAGATCCAAATCCCATGAGAGAGAGTTGAGTGTTGGGGAGACTATCATTTGAAGCACAAGAGCAAGGAGTTCATCATCAACGCACCATTTGTTACTTCTTGGAGAGTGGTGTCTCCTAGATTGGCTAGGTGTCACTTGGGAGCCTCCGACAAGATTGTGGAGTTGAACCAAGGAGTTTGTAAGGGAAAGGAGATCGCCTACTTCGTGAAGATCTACCGCTAGTGAGGCAAGTCCTTCGTGGGCGACGACCATGGTGGGATAGACAAGGTTGCTTCTCCGTGGACCCTTCATGGGTGGAGCCCTTCGTGGGTTGAAGTCTCCATCAACGTGGATGTACGATAGCACCACCTATCGGAACCACGCCAAAAACATCCGTGTCTCCAATTGCGTTTGAATCCTTCAAAACCCTTCCCTTTACATTCTTGCAAGTTGCATGCTTTACTTTCCGCTGCTCACATACTCTTTGCATGCTTGCTTGCTATGTATTGTGATTGTTAAACTTGTGCCTAAAACTCCTCTTAAACTTAAAGAAATTAAAAACTGCAACTTTGGTACTTAGTGTCTAATCACCCCCCCTCTAGACACCTCTTCTCAAGGTCCTACAGCGGTATTGGTGGATGAAGCGGCCCGGACCGACATTACATGACCGCGTTCATGAGACTGGTTCTACCGACGTGCTTCACACACAGGTGGCTAGCGGGTGTCTGTTTCTCCAACTTTAGTTGAATCGAGTTTGACTACGCCTGGTCCTTGTTGAAGGTTAAAACAGCATACTTGATGAAAAATCGTTGTGGTTTTGATGCGTAGGTAAGAATGGTTCTTGCTAGAAGCCTATAGCAGCCATGTTAAACTTGCAACAACAAAGTAGAGGACGTCTAACTTGCTTTTGCAGGGCATGTTGTGATGTGATATGGTCAAGACGTGATGGGATATAAATTGTTGTATGAGATGATCATGTTTTGTAACAGTTATCGGCAACTAGCAGGAGCCATATGGTTGTTGCTCTATTGTATGAAATGCAATTGCCATGTAATTGCTTTACTTTATCACTAAGCGGTAGCGATAGTCGTAGAAGCAATAGTTGGCGAGACGACAATGATGCAGCGATGGAGATCAAGGTGTCAAGCTGGTGATGATGGTGATCATGACGGCGCTTTGGAGATGGAGATCAAAGGCACAAGATGATGATGACCATATCATATCACTTTTTTTGATTGCATGTGATGTTTATCCTTTATGCATCTTATTTTGCTTAGTACGGCGGTAGGATTATAAGATGATCTCTCACTAAATTTCAAGGTATAAGTGTTCTCCCTGAGTATGCATCGTTGCTACAGTTCGTCGTGCCGAGACACCACGTGATGATCGGGTGTGATACGCTCTACGTTCACATACAATGGGTGCAAGCCAGTTTTGCACACGCAGAATACTCGGGTTAAACTTGACGAGCCTAGCATATGCAGATATGGCCTCAGAACACTGAGACCGAAAGGTCGAACGTGAATCATATAGTAGATATGATCAACATAGTGATGTTCACCATTGAAAACTACTCCATCTCATGTGATGATCGGACATGGTTTAGTTGATATGGATCACGTGATCATTTGGATGACTAGAGATATGTCTATCTAAGTGGGAGTTCTTAAGTAATATGATTAATTGAACTTTAATTTATCATGAACTTAGTAGCTGATAGTATTTTGCATGTCTATGTTGTTGTAGACCAATGGCCCGTGCTACTGTTCCCTTCAATTTTAATGCGTTCCTAGAGAAAGCTAAGTTGAAAGATGATGGTAGCAACTACACGGACTAGGTCCGTAACTTGAGGATTATCCTCATTGCTGCACAGAAGAATTACGTCCTGGAAGCGCCGCTAGGTGCAAAACCCGCTGCAGGAGCAATCTAGACGTTATGAACGTCTGGCAGAGCAAAGCTGATGACTACTCGATAGTTCAGTGTGCCATGCTTTATGGCTTAGAACTGGGACTTCAACGACGTTTTGAATGTCATGGAGCATATGAGATGTTCCAGGAGTTGAAGTTAATATTTCAAGCAAATGCCCGGATTGAGAGATATGAAGTCTCCAATAAGTTCTACAGCTGCAAAATGGAGGAGAATAGTTCTGTCAGTGAACATATACTCAGAATGTCTGGGTACCACAACCACTTGACTCAACTGGGAGTTAATCTTCCTGATGATAGTGTCATTGACAGAGTTCTTCAATCACTGCCACCAAGCTACAAAAGCTTCGTGATGAACTATAATATGCAAGGCATGGATAAGACAATTCCCGAGCTCTTCACAATGCTAAAGGCTACGGAGGTAGAAATCAAAAAGGAGCATCAAGTGTTGATGGTTAACAAGACCACTAGTTTCAAGAAGAAGGGCAAAGGGAAGAAGGGGAACTTCAAGAAGAATGGCAAACAAGTTGCTGCTCAAGTGAAGAAGCCCAAGTCTGGACCTAAGCCTGAGACTGAGTGCTACTACTGCAAAGGGACTGGTCACTGGAAGCGGAACTGCCCCAAGTATTTGGCGGATAAGAAGGATGGCAAAGTGAAAGGTATATTTGATATACATGTTATTGACGTGTACCTTACTAATGCTCGTAGTAGCGCCTGGGTATTTGATACTGGTTCTGTTGCTCATATTTGTAACTCAAAACAGGGGCTACAGATTAAATGATCATTGGCTAAGGACGGGGTGATGATGCGCGTGGGAAATGGTTCCAAAGTCGATGTGATCGCCGCAAGCACACTACCTCTACATCTACCTTCGGGATTAGTTTTAGAAATGAACAATTGTTATTTGGTGCCAGCGTTAGGCATGAACATTATATCTGGATCTTGTTTGATGCGAGACGGTTATTCATTTAAATCAGAGAATAATGGTTGTTCTATTTATATGAGTAATATCTTTTATGGTCATGCACCCTTGATGAGTGGTCTATTTTTGTTGAATCTCGATAGTAGTGATACACATATTCATAGTATTGAAGCCAAAAGATACAATTTTAATAATGATAGTGCAACTTATTTGTGGCACTGCCGTTTAGGTCATATTGGTGTAAAGCGCATGAAGAAACTCCATGCCGATGGACTTTTGGAATCACTTGATGCTTGCGAACCATGCCTCATGGGCAACATGACTAAGACTCCGTTCTCCGGAACAATAGAGAGAGCAACAGACTTGTTGGAAATAATACATACTGATGTATGCGGTCCGATGAGTGTTGTGGCTCATGGCGGGTATCATTATTTTCTGACCTTCACAGATGATTTGAGCAGATATGGGTATATCTACTTGATGAAACATAAGTCCGAAACATTTGAAAAGTTCAGAGTGAAGTGGAAAATCATCGTAACAAGAAAATAAAGTTTCTATGATCTGATCGTGGAGGTGAATATTTGAGTTACGAGTTTGGTCTTCATTTGAAACAATGTGGAATAGTTTCACAACTCACGCCACCTGGAACACCACAGCGTAATGGTGTGTCTGAACGTTGTAACCGTACGTTATTAGATATGGTGCGATCTATGATGTCTCTTACTGATTTACCGCCATCGTTTTGGAGTTATGCTTTAGAGACGGCTGCATTCACGTTAAATAGGGCACCATCTAGATCCGTTGAGACGACACCATATGAACTGTGGTTTGGCAAGAAACCCAAGTTGTCGTTTCTTAAAGTTTGGGGCTGCGATGCTTATGTGAAAAAGCTTCAACCTGATAAGCTCGAACCCAAATCGGAGAAATGTGTCTTCATAGGATACCCAGAGGAGAGTGTTGGGTACACCTTCTATCACAGATCCGAAGGCAAGATATTCGTTGCTAAGAATGGATCCTTTCTAGAGAAGGAGTTTCTCTCGAAAGAAGTGAGTGGGAGGAAAGTAGAACTTGATGAGGTAATTGTACCTTCTCCCAAATTGGAAAGTAGTTCATCACAAAAATCAGTTCCAGTGATTCCTACACCAATTAGTGAGGAAGCTAATGATGATGATCATGAAACTTCTGATCAAGTTACTACCGAACCTCATAGATCAACCAGAGTAAGATCCGCACCAGAGTGGTACGGTAATCCTATTCTGGAGGTCATGTTACTTGACCATGACGAACCTACGAACAACGAGGAAGCGATGATGAGCCCATATTCCTCGAAATGGCTTGAGGCCATGAAATCTGAGATGGGATCCATGTATGAGAACAAAGTGTGGACTTTGGTTGACTTGCCCGATGATCAGCAAGCAATAGAGAATACATGGATCTTCAAGAAGAAGACTGACGCTAACGGTAATGTTATTGTCTACAAAGCTCGACTTGTTGCGAAAGGTTTTCGACAAGTTCAAGGAGTTGACTACGTTGAGACCTTCTCACCCGTAGCGATGCTTAAGTCTGTCCGAATCATGTTAGCAAGTGCCACATTTTATGATTATGAAATTTGGCAAATGGATGTCAAAACTGCATTCCTTAATGGATATCTTAAAGAAGAGTTGTATATGATGCAACCAGAAGGTTTTGTCGATCCAAAAGGTGCTAACAAAGTGTGCAGGCTCCAGTGATCCATTTGTGGACTGGTGTAAGCCTCTCGGAGTTGGAATATACGCTTTGATAGTGTGATCAAAGCATATGGTTTTATACAGACTTTTTGGAGAAGCCTGTATTTACAAGAAAGTGAGTGGGAGCTCTGTAGCATTTCTGATATTATATGTGGATGACATATTGTTGATCGGAAATGATACTGAATTTCTGAATAGCATAAAAGGATACTTGAATAAGAATTTTTCTATGAAAGACCTTGGTGAAGCTGCTTATATATTGGGCATCAAGATCTATAGAGATAGATCAAGACGCTTTATTGGACTTTCACAAAGCACATACCTTGATAAAGTTTTGAAGAAGTTCAAAATGGACCAGTCAAAGAAAGGGTTCTTGCCTGTGTTACTAGGTGTGAAGTTGAGTCAGACTCAATGCCCGACCACTGCAGAAGATAGAGAGAAAATGAAAGTCATTCCCTATGCCTCCCATAGGTTCTATCATGTATGCAATGTTGTGTACCAGACCTGATGTGTGCCTTGCTATTAGTTTAGCAGGCAGGTACCAAAGTAATCCAGGAGTGGATCACTGGACATCGGTCAAGAACATCCTGAAATACCTGAAAAAGGACTAAGGATATGTTTCTCGTTTATGGAGGTAACAAAGAGCTTGTCCTAAACGGTTACGTTGATGCAAGCTTTGACACTGATCCGGATGACTCTAAGTCACAAACCGGATACATATTTATATTGAATGGTGGAGCTGTCAGTTGGTGCAGTTCCAAGCAGAGCGTCGTGGCGGGATCTACGTGTGAAGCTGAGTACACAGCTGCTTCGGAAGTAGCAAATGAAGGAGTCTGGATGAAGGGGTCCATATCCAATATAGGTGTCATACCTAGTGCATCGGGTCCAATGAAAATCTTTTGTGGCAATACTGGAGCAATTGCCTTGGCGAAGGAATCCAGATTTCACAAGAGAACCAAACACATCAAGAGATTAAACTAGGTATGATGATACCTAAGGGAGTACTGGATTAAGGTGTCCTCGGACAGCCCGACTATTAACATGGGCCGGATTGATGGGCTATGAAGATACAAGACAAAAGACTTCTTCCCGTGTCTGGATGGGACTCTCCTTGGCGTGGATGGCAAGCTTGGCGTTCGGATATGTAGATTCCTCTCTCTGTAACCGACTTTGTACAATCCTAGTCCCCTCCGATGTCTATATAAACCGGAGGGTTTAGTCCATAGAGGCAATCATAATCATATAGGCTAGACTCCTAGGGTTTTAGCCATTACGATATCCTGGTAGATTAACTCTTGTAATACTCATATTCATCAAGATAAATCAAGCAG
This sequence comes from Triticum dicoccoides, assembly GCF_002162155.2. Taxonomy (NCBI): domain Eukaryota; kingdom Viridiplantae; phylum Streptophyta; class Magnoliopsida; order Poales; family Poaceae; genus Triticum; species Triticum dicoccoides. The sequence goes on along the minus strand of NC_041381.1, from coordinate 537,445,264 downwards.
GAAGTAGGGTATTACCTCCAAAGAGAGGGCCCAAACCTGGGTAAACATTGTGTCCCCCGCCTCCTGTTACCATCGACCTTAGACGCACAGTTCGGGACCCCCTACCCGAGATCCGCCGGTTTTGACACCGGCATTGGTGCTTTTCATTGAGAGTTCCATTGTGTCGTCACCAAAAGGTTTTGATGGCTCAGTCGATCATCTACAACCATGCAGTTCAGGGGGAGGTTTTCCTCCCCGGACAAATCTTCGTATTCGGCGGCTTCGCACTGCGGGCCAACTCGTTTGGCCATATGGAGTAGATCGACAGCTACGCCCCTAGCCATCATGTTAGGTTTGGAAGCTTGAACTACGGGGCCGATATCCGCGGAGACTTGATCTTCGACGGATTCAAGCCCATGGCAGCCGCTCCCTGCCACCATGATGAACATGACCTAAATCTGACATCGGACCGTGCCCAGGAGATATCGCCCGTAACTGCTCTGGCCTTGGATCCGGAGAAGATCGCACCGTCCGAGAACGGGAAGCTCAACCCCGCCACGGAGGCCACAGACTCGTCGGTGTTAGAGCCACACACAGATCCAACCTCAAGCGGGGCCTATGTCACCGGAACCTCGGATTTGTCTCCGGCCATAGGTTCCAAACTGTGTGCACCCGCGCCCATCAAACCTGATCATGCGCCGATTGTTGAGTTCAGCTCCGCGGATATCTTCCAGCACTCACCTTTAGGCGACATGCTAAAATCATTAAAAGACCTCTCCTTGTCAAGAGACTCTCAGCCGAACTATATCCGGTTTGGATTGGAGGCTGATGACGGAGAATTCCGTTTCCCACCCACCACCCACTGCATGGCCACTATCGAAGACTTAACTAACATGCTCGATTACGACTCTGAAGACATCGACGGTATGGACGACGATGCCGGAGAGGAGCAGGCACAAAAACCACCGCTTACAGGGCGCTGGACAGCCACCTCCTCGTATGATGTATACATGGTGGATTCACCTAAAGAGAACAACGATGACAATGAAAAGGATCCAGTCAAGAATAAGCCTCCTGAGATACAGCCAAAGCACCGACATGAGCGGTGCCGCTCTAAACCATGCCGTGGAAAAAGTAGCAATACCGACACAGGAGAAAATAACACCCCAGACGATGCCGAAGACAATGAAGACCCCGTTGAGCCAACCTATGAACAGGACAAATGGGAAGATGGGCGAGTTAGCCCTAATGAACATGCCATGAATGAAGACTCCAAGGACGGTAACTACCTTCCGCTTTCTGAGGACGAGGTGAGCCTCGGCGACGAAGACTTTATCGTACCTGAGCAGCCCTTCGATCAGTAGCGCTTTAAGCGCCAGCTAATAGCCACTGCAAGGATCCTGAAAAAGAAGTAGCAGCAGCTTCAAGCTAATCAAGATCTGCTCAACGATAGATGGACAAATGTCCTAGCAGCCGAAGAATATGGCCTCAGGCGCCCAACTAAAAGTTACCCGAAGCGCAAGTTGTTACCCCAATTCGATGACGAGGCACTGGAGCCCATCCTACCTGTGTGTAATGCGACTGACCGACCACCACGTGGCCGAGACAAAGCGGCAACCCAAACCGAACACCAGCCCGCACTACCTCGCCGTAAAAATAGACACAACAGCTCGATGATACACATATGACCCGAGGCATGACTTGGAAAACAGAGCAGGTCAGACCAGATCGATCTATGGATCGCAGGTGCGTGCCCCGATGCGCGACGATGGCCATCCGGCCGGACGTGACAAACACAACCACGCCTGGGCCGAGCACCGCAAACGAACTCCATCCGAACTACGTCACGACATGTCCCAACATAGAGGCGCCGCACACCCCCTTTTCTTCACTGATGAAGTAATGGAACACGAATTCCCGGAAGGGTTTAAACCCATGAATATAGAATCATATGATGGAACAACAGACCCCGCAATATGGATCGAAGATTTCCTCCTCCATATCCACTTGGGCCGCGGTGATGACCCCCACGCCATCAAATACCTCCCACTAAAACTAAAAGGACCAGCGCGGCACTGGCTGAACAACCTCCATGAGAACTCCATCGGCAGCTGGGAAGAATTGGAAGACACCTTCCGCGATAACTTCCAAGGTACATATGTTTGGCCTCCGAACGCCGATGACCTAAGTCACATCATCCAGCAGCCTGGGGAATCTGCCAGGAAACCACGGACTAGATTCTTAATCAAAAAGAACCAAATTGTCGACTGTGCGGACGCCGAAGCCCTCGCGGCCTTTAAACATAGCGTTCGAGATGAGTGGTTCGCCCGCCACCTTGGTCAAGAAAAACCAAGATCCATGGCTGCCCTTACCACTCCGATGACCCGTTTTGTGCGGGAGAAGACAACTGGCTTGCTCGTAGAAGCAACAACACAGATGATCCGGGCACCTCCGAAGTTCGAGATGGCAATGGCAAGCCACGACACAATAAACACAAGCGTCACAATAACAATGAAGGAACGCAAGACACAGCGGTCAATGCTGGATTCAGTGCTTCCAAACCCGGTCAGCGGAAAAAGCCATTCATGGCAAATAGAGACGGACCATCCAATTTAGACAAAATACTGGACCGGCCCTGCCAGATTCATGGCACCCCCGTTAAACCAGCCAATCATACCAACATGAGATATTGGGTTTTTAAACAAGTCGGCAAGCTTAATGCCGAACACAAGGTGAAGGGGCCGCCCAGTGACAGCGACGACGAAGAGACTCGCCAACCGAACACCGGGGGTCAGAAGAAATTCCCTCCCAAAGTAAAGACAGTAAACATGGTATACATGATGCACATCCCTATAGGGGACTGCAAGCGCGCGCTCAGGGACGTCTACGTGATGGAGCCAGCCGCCCCAAAGTTCAACCCATGGTCGTCCTGCCCAATCACCTTTAATCGCAGGGACCATCCAACCAGTATCCGTCAGGGCGGTTTAGCCGCACTGGTCCTCGACCCAATCATTGAAGGATTTCATCTGACGCGAGTCCTCATGGACGGCGGCAGCAACCTGAACCTGCTCTACCAGGATACAGTGCGAAAAATGGGTATTGATCCCTTAAGGATCAAACCCACAAAAACTACCTTTAAAGGAGTCATACCAGGTGTAGAGGCCCACTGTACGGGCTCAATCACACTGTAGGTGGTCTTCGGATCCCCGGACAACTTCGTAGTGAAGAGTTGGTCTTCGATATCGTCCCCTTCCTCACTGGCTATCATGCACTGCTCAGACGTAATGCTTTTGCTCGCTTTAATGCGGTCCCACATTACACCTATCTCCAACTTAAGATGCCTGGTCCACGTGACACCGTCACGATAAACGGACGTACGGAATGCTCCCTCCTTGCAGAGGAACATACTACGGCTACTGCGGCCGAAGTACAAAACGGCCTTATCAAGCCGCACATTTTTTCGGCCATCAAGCCGCCGGTCTCCATTAGACAGGACCAATCAATCTCGGAGCTGAATTAGCAGTTCGACCTCCGCCATCCGCCCCATATAGCCGCGAAGTCTGTCCCACGCGCATAATTATACACTTAAACTACCCTGGTCACTGGCGGAGGCACAATGCGGACAGACCTATGATACTATCCGCACTCTCATAGCCTTTTTCTTTTTCTAACCATTTTTTTATCTTTTACCACAGATGACTATATTTGCTGAGAAGTCCTTTAACCAAGGCAAGGCAGTGCACACGTGCGACAGGAGGTCCAAAAGCTTTTTTGTAGACCGCGCTCTCTATTTCAATCCTGTAAAGTGCCCCTTTTTTCAGCTTTCAAGTCCGAACAGCTTTATAGCACACTTCGGCGTCACGAGTTTGGCCTTATATGCATCAGCTCCGAATCATGTCTTTGGTCAATAGTTGGGTTGCCCGGCTCCTGTGCTTACTACCTTACGTTCCGCTCTATCGGCTAGGGTAGTAAAGGGAGAACTACTGCGATTGTGTCCTGGTTCGTCCGGATGAGCACCTCAGTAGAGAAAGCCAAAAACTGACTGTCATGATGCGGCGAGAGCTGGTCAACCACTCGATGACTCACCAAAATCTTCGCGATTCCCTCCGTATTAAACGAAGGACCGTTCTTCTGGTCACGTATGCAAATGCACCGTATTCGGATAACCGCGTACATACCAGGGGCTATATCATAGCCCCGCCGTCAAACTCCTATGGCTAAGTGAAAGTGTCAAAGCCCTATAGTCCGATTGCCTGGTTCACCGCATTGACACCTCCTTAATTGTAATGCCCCGGATCCGATGCGTCAGGTGTCTGCCAGTTATTCGCCGTTGTTGCCATGTCGTTTTCTTGCGTGGTTGCATATTGTCATGTCATCATGTGCATCTCATTTTGCATACGTGTTCGTCTCATGCATCCGAGCATTTTCCCCGTTGTCCATTTTGCAATCCGACACTCCTATGTCATCCGGCTTCCCCTTCTTGTCTCTTTTCGTGAGTGGGTGTTAAACATTCTCGGAATGCTCGAGGTTTGACAAGTGTCCTTGGTATAGCACTGGTAGACCGCCTGTCAAGTTTCGTGCCATTTGGAGTCCGTTTGATACTCCAACGGTTAACCGGGTAACCGTAAAAGCCTCTTTTGTCTTGCAGCCAACACCCTTCCAAACTGGCTCAAAACCCATCCAAACCCCTTCCATGCTCTCGGTCGTTCGATCACGATCGTGTGGGCGAAAACCGCTCCTCATTTGGAGTCTCCTAGCTCCCTCTATCTATAAATTAGCCCCTCCCCCCGAAATTCGCGGATGATTCCACCCTAACTCTAGTCTCCTCCTTCCTCCCGCTGTCGGACACGTCCACCCCGCGCCCGGACATGTCCAGCCGCCGCCCCGTCGAATCCGCCGTCGCCACGTGTCAGCACCGCCGCCTCTCCACCGTGCATCACCGCCGGGCCCGCGGAGCCCATCTCCGGCCCGCTCCGGGCCACGGCGGGCCCGATCCGTCCGGTCAGCGCGCCC
>NC_041381.1:537432942-537439832 GCF_002162155.2 Triticum dicoccoides | reverse complement strand
CTGGCTGCCCCAGGCGCCGCCGTGCCTTCCCCGAGCGTCGCCCGGAGCCCGTTGGCCCCACGCGCCGCCGACCGCGCCCGCCGCCGGCCGGATCCGGCCTGATCCGGTCCAGGGCCACCTTCCCCGGCGCTTCCTCGACCTCGCCGGAGGCTCCCTCGGCTCCAACTCCGGCGAGCCGCCGCCTGCCTCGAAATCCGCGCCAGATCCAGATCCACGGAGGTTGACCCCGAATTTTGCCTGTCCCGAAATATTTTGCATTCTGGTGCCATGTTTGACATGCCATATCTCCATGCATACTGCTCCGTTTTGTGTGCATAATATATCAAAATGTTCATTGTGGGATGCTCTACATTTCGTTCCATTGTGCCATGCTTGTTTGAGTCCATTTTGATGCCCAAATTATTGTTGCAAGAGTGCTATATGATGTTAATCTGCTGAAACTGTTATAACTTGCTATTTTGTCATTTTCGTTGCATTTTGTGTGTGCATCCTATGAACTTGAGCCCTACATGTGTTTTGAACTGCATCATGCCATATTCACAGTGGTGCCATCCATGTATTTTTGTGATTCTAGTACTGAGTGCATCGAGCTCGTGAAGTAGGGTACTTGCTGTTGCTGTTTTGCTAGCCTGAATCTACTATATCATGATGCTATGTAAACCTGCTGCTACAAGTCATTCTATGCATAATCTGGAGATGTTCACTAAGGATGTTTTGTTATACATGTCATACTCTATGCATTCATGCCCCTGGTTGCATGTATAGCATGCTGTAACTTGTTGTTATCTTGCTCCAAATTTGCTAAAAAATGTTGTTGTCAGCATGTTAACATTAAGTTCAGTTTTGCCATGAGCTTTGCTAGTGATCCATGTACCCTATGAACTTGATATGGCCATGTTTAGCTTCATAAACATGTATTATTACTATTGGTTGCCTTGCCATGCCATGTATTGCTCTGTGGTGAGTGGTTCAAGCTCACCAATATGCCTACTTATTGTTGTTCCTGCCATGTATGAATCTGTCACATCATTTGCCATGTTTACATGGGTGCCATCATATTTTCTGTGTCCTTTTGGCTCATGGTCAGCAAGGGACTTTTGTTATATGCTATTATTAGATTCATTCCATGCCTTTGTTTTCCATGATAAGTTCCTGTAGCATGTTGTTTGATAGCTCTAAACATTGCAACCTGATGTTATTTCTGCCAAGTCTGTAAACTGTTATTATTTGCAATCTTGGCATGTCCTTTTGAGCATGTTCTAGTATTTTCTGGAGATAGCTCAGTGTTCATGTTTTGTCATGCTTTACCTGTAATTCATGCCCATGCCTTTTTGTTCTTATTTTGGGGTGCTGTAGCTTATTGTTTTGATGCTTGCAAGATGCCTAGTTGCTGTTTTGGACAGCTTGTCCTTTAAACTTGTATAGAGTGTATGTGTTGAACCGTTGCTCCGTTTTGAGTGTGCTCTATATGAAACTTGCTTGATTTTGCATGTAGTTTTATATTATCATGTTGCATCCTTGTTTTGAGGTGTTTGCTTGATTTTGGTATGCATTTTGCATCAATGCCATGTTTAACTTGTTTTGCTCATATCTTCTAGGTCGTAGCTCCGAATCTAATGAACTTTATATGTAACTTGACTAGAATTTCGTGAAGATCATCTTGGTGCATCTTAACTTGCTGTTTAACAACTTGAACATAAGGTTTATTCAGATCTGGACCAATTTCGACATTTGCATATGAGGACTTACCGGAATTGTTTTATGTTGTTTCCGGCCTCATTTAAACTTGCTTTGATGTGTTGGTCTTGTTTGCATCATCTCTTGCCATGAGTAGCCTCATTTAGTTTTGTCATGTATCATACTTGGTTGAGCATCATGCCTTGTTCTTGTGTGGTGTGTTTACCATGTTGTGTGCTTCTTCTCGATAGTTCCCGTTTCGTTGCGATCGTGAGGATTTGTTCGTCTACGCTTGGTTCGTCTTCGTGGCTTCATCTTCTTCATGAACTCATTCTTCTTCCTAGCGGGCTTTCAGGCAAGATGACCGCTACCCTGGATCTCACTACTATCATTGCTATGCTAGTTGCTCCGTTCTATCGCTATGCTGCGCTTCCTATTCACTTGTTCTTCAAGCCTCCCAAATTGCCATGAACCTCTAACCTTTGACACCCTTCCTAGCAAACCGTTATTTGGCTATGTTACTGCTTCTCAGCCCCTCTTATAGCGTTGTTAGTTGTAGGTGAAGTTGAAGATTGCTCCATGATGGACAGGATTGTGTTGGGATATCACAATATCTCTTATTTAATTAATGTATCTATATACTTGGTAAAGGGTGGAAGGCTCGGCCTTATGCCTGGTGTTTTGTTCCACACTTGCCGCCCTAGTTTCTGTCATATCGGTATTATGTACCTGGATTTTGCGTTCCTTACGCGGTTGGGTGATTTATGGGACCCCCTTGACAGTTCGCTTTGAATAAAACTCCTCTAGCAAGGCCCAACCTTGGTTTTACCATTTGCCTCACCACCACCTACTTTTCCCTTGGGAGTAGCTCTCTCGAGGGTCATCTTTATTCAGCCCCCCCCGGGCCAATGCTTGTCTAAGTGTTGGTCCGAACTAGAGCCACTTGCAGCGCCACCTCGGGGAAACTTGAGGTCTGGTTTTAGTTGTACATAGTGTTCATCCGTTGTTGCCTTGAGAACGAGATATGTGCAGCTCCTATCGGGATTGTCGGCGCATCGGGCGGTCTTGCTGGACTTGTTTTACCATTGTCGAAATGTCTTGTAAACTGGGATTCCGAGACTGATCGGGTCTTCCTGGGAGAAGGAATATCCTTCGTTGATCGCGAGAGCTTATCATGGGCTAAGTTGGGACACCCCTGCAGGGTTATAAACTTTCGAGAGCCGTGCCCGCGGTTATGTGGCAGATGGGAATTTGTTAATATCCGGTTGTAGATAACTTGGCACCTGATCCGAATTAAAACGCATCAACCGCGTGTGTAGCCGTGATGGTCTCTTTTCGGCGGAGTCCGGGAAATGAACACGGTTTTTGTGTTATGATTGACGTAAGTAGGAGTTCAAGATCACCTCTTGATCATTACTAGCTTCACGACCGTTCCTTTGTTTCTCTTCTCGCTCTCATTTGCGTATGTTAGCCATCATATCATTCTTAGTCGCTGCTGCAACCTCACCACTTTACCCTTTCCTTTCGTATTAAGCTTTGCTAGTCTTGATACCCATGGTAATGGGATTGCTGAGTCCTCGTGGCTCACAGATTACTACAACAACAGTTGCAGGTACAGGTTATGCGATGATCCTGACGCGAGAGCGATGTTTACTTATTTTGGAGTTCTTCTTCTACTTCTTCTTTGATCAGGGGATAGGTTCCAGGTCGGCAGCCTGGGCTAGCAGGGTGGATGTCGTTTGAGTTTCTGTTTGTGTTTCATCCGTAGTCGGATGTTGATCTTATGTAAGATGATGTTGTGTTCGTGTGGCATTGTATGCCTTATGTATGTATCCCTATCTATTATGTAATGTTGATGTAATGATATCCACCTTGCAAAAGCGTCTTCAAGATGCGCTTCTATCCTTGGTGGGACCTTCCAGTTCCTTTAGGATAGGGTCGCATCTTGGGCGTGACAAGTTGGTATCAAAGCCTCGACCAAACCTAGGAGCCCCCTTGATTGATCGTGTAGTTTGGCCGTTGTTGAGTCTAGAAGAAAACTGATTTCTGAGTCTAGTTATATCGGAGAGTAGGAATTGTTTTTACTCCTCAGCCCGTTCGTCGCTCTTGTGAGGAATCTTGACGTAGGTGTTTTGAATTACTCGTCTTCCCCTTCAAATTTTCTTTAGGTTCACGCGGTTAGTTTTTCGGTCGTTGGTTCTCAGCTCTTTTCATCCGGTGCATTTGTCATCAAGGTGACTCGACCCTCTCCATTTTTGCAATATTCAATCCTCAGTTGTCTTCTTTTCCCACCCGCCCACCTTTTTCTTCTCGGAGCCGGAGTCTGTAATCGAGTATCCATCCTACTCGTGCGAAGTCTTTGCTTTCTTTCCTTAATGATTTCAAATGGTGTTTTCTCTTCAAGTTATTCGTCGATTCTCCCCTCCAGGTGCCTTTGTTTTTTGCGCCCTCCCAACGCTTTTTCTTCCCGGAGTTTTAGTCTATTTCGAGCATTAATTTCATTCGTGTGGAGCCTCTTCAGTCTTCCCTCAATTATTTCAACCGGTGAATTCTCGTCTCGTTCGTCATTCTTCATCTCTTTTTCTTTTCCAGTGGATTCAATTCCAATTTTTGGTAGTGATTATATTCTTTTCCTCGGCTCAAGTGTTTTCCCTGCTCATTCGCCTCTCGCCAGTTTATCCTTCCGGAGTGTTCAAGACATCTTAGGAGATTCGTCTGTGTCCCAATTAATTCGAGGTTGTCACCTCATTCAAATATTTCCATTGTTTCGGTGCATCATCTATCTCGCCAACAATCCTTTCGAATGGTGTTTTTCTCTTCAGTGGGCCCTAACCCACAGGTCTTTTCCCAGGATCTTACCTAACTCTTCTAATTATTCCGGAGCTATTCCCAAATTCTTTTCAAAGTGTGACGTAAGAATGGATTCCATCAGTCACATGCCTTTCCAAGATCGGTTTCAAACTCTTTTCATTGTTGGCTCAACCTCTTCGCTTTTCATTCTCCCGGAGTATCTCAGTAATTTTGGTGGTGTTTCCGTCGACATTTGAAGACCGAAGAAGAGTTTTTCCTCTAAATCTTGCCCGTTCTCTCGAAGTTTCGTGGTTCTAGCTTCATGTTACCCTCTCATATTATTCCGTTTGTCAGATATTCTTTCTTACCCATCCGGAGTATGTCAGGAGTTGTTTTTCCATTTCTTTTCACCGGAGGCCATCATTTTAGCTAACATTACCCAATTATCCCGGTGCTTCGTTCAAGTGTTCTTTAATCAGCTCATGATCTCTTTGATCTTTTACATCTAAATCCCCTCAAGCATATTTGCTCTTCTAATTCTTCTCGGTGATTCATTCTCTTCCATCAGTCATTTTCGAATTCTTACGGTGGTTCATTCAAGATTCCTTTTCCTTTATTTATCATATCAATTCATTCGTTCTTTCCAATCCTACCGGTGGTTCATGAAGACTTTCTCAAGTTTGCGCTATACCCCCCTTAATCCTTTTCAAGAAGGATAAGTAGTTTGCTAAATCCATTGCTTGTCATCAATTTAATTTGATGAAGGATAAGCAGACAATAAATCCTATTCTTATTTTCCTCAAAGTGATTAATCCTTTTTCTTCGGAGTTTGTTCTTGATGAATAAATTCTAGTTCCAAGTGTTTTCATCTTTTCTTTTCTGGAGTTCAAATTTCCTCGGTCATTTCGTCGGAACCTCCATCTAAATCATCGCAAGGCTTAACTTATTCTTTCATTCTTTATTCTATCTCATCATCCTTTTGTCACCGGAGTTCTTCATGGTGGTTCTTCATGATTTAATTCTTTCTTCAAGAGTTCATCAAGATTCTTGTTGGTGGAGTTCAAGTATCTTTCTTCTCGCGTCTCGAAGTGTAATTAATTCTCCGTATTCTTTTCAAGTGGAGTTTTGCATTTCTTCGTTCTTCTCAGCTATCCAATCATTTCCGTTTGTGGCCGGTTATCACCTTATGATCTTGAGATGTTACCTATAAGACCACAACAAGCTTATTCTTTTCGTTGTTGATTTTTCAACAACTCTGTTTAAACCTTCCTTTTAAAGATGCTTTCAATTTCTTTCGTGGCACAAGTTGTCATTTTCTTCTCCGTTCTTTTCATTCAACTCTGTCAATTCTTTCCGGAGGTTTTGTGTCATGTCTTCATCAAGTATCATTCCATCCTCTCAAGCTCGTGTTCTATTCCTCCATGTTTCAGCTGGAGTGCTGCCTAAATCCTTTCAGTCTTATTCGTTTCTTATCTCGTTCTAACCGGAGTGGTTTCATAGTCTATCTGATTTAGTGAGCTTTCGATTCTCGTCATTCTCATCGTTCCTCTATTCTTCTCGAGTGCTCTCGATTCTTTGCTTCTTCTCTTGAGTTTTTGTTTCACCTCATCCCTTTTCCCTTCCGTCTCGGTCTTAAGATCTCGGGACGAGATCTCTTGTTAGCGGAGGAGTGTTGTAACGCCCCGGATCCGATGCGCCAGGTGTCTGCCAGTTATTCGCCGTCGTTGCCATGTCGTTTGCTCGCGTGGTTGCATATTGTCATGTCATCATGTGCATCTCATTTTGCATACGTGTTCGTCTCATGCATCCGAGCATTTTCCCCGTTGTCCATTTTGCAATCCGACACTCCTATGTCATCCGGCGTCCCCTTCTTGTCTCTTTTCGTGAGTGGGTGTTAAACATTCTCGGAATGGCCCGAGGTTTGCCAAGCGTCCTTGGTATAGCACCGGTAGACCGCCTATCAAGTTTCGTGCCATTTGGAGTCCGTTTGATACTCCAACGGTTAACCGGGTAATCGTAAAAGCCTCTTTTGTCTTGCAGCCGAACACCCTTCCAAACTGGCCCAAAACCCATCCAAACCCCTTCCATGCTCTCGGTCATTCGATCACGATCGTGTGGGAGAAAACCGCTCCTCATTTGGAGTCTCCTAGCTCCCTCTATCTATAAATTAGCCCCTCCCCCCGAAATTCGCGGATGATTCCACCCTAACCCTAGTCTCCTCCTTCCTCCCGCCGCCGGACACGTCCACCCCGCGCCCGGACATGTCCAGCCGCTGCCCCGTCGAATCCGCCGTCGCCACGTGTCAGCACCGCCGCCTCTCCACCGTGCATCGCCGCCGGGCCCGCGGAGCCCATCTCTGGCCCGCTCCGGGCCACGGCGGGCCCGATCCGTCCGGTCAGCGCGCCCCGCGCCCTCCGCCCGCC
>NC_041381.1:537425735-537432711 GCF_002162155.2 Triticum dicoccoides | reverse complement strand
CCCCACGCGCCGCCGACCGCGCCCGCCGCCGGCCGGATCCGGCCGGATCCGGTCCGGGGCCACCTTCCCCGGCGCTTCCTCGACCTCGCCGGAGGCTTCCTCGGCTCCAACTCCGGCGAGCCGCCGCCTGCCTCGAAATCCGCACCAGATCCAGATCCACGGAGGTTGACCCCGAATTTTGCCTGTCCCGAAATATTTTGCATTCTGGTGCCATGTTTGACATGCCATATCTCCATGCATACTGCTCCGTTTTGCATGCATAATATATCAAAATGTTCATTGTGGGATGCTCTACATTTCATTCCATTGTGCCATGCTTGTTTGAGTCCATCTTGATGCCCAAATTATTGTTGCAAGAGAGCTATATGATGTTAATCGCTGAAACTGTTATAACTTGCTGTTTTGTCATTTTCGTTGCATTTTGTGTGTGCATCCTATGAACTTGAGCCCTACATGTGTTTTGAACTGCATCATGCCATATTCACAGTGGTGCCATCCATGTATTTTTGTGATTCTGGTACTGAGTGCATCGAGCTCGTGAAGTAGGGTACTTGCTGTTGCTGTTTTGCTACCCTGAATCTACTATATCATGATGCTATGTAAACCTGCTGCTACAAGTCATTCTATGCATAATCTGGAGATGTTCACTAAGGATGTTTTGTTATACATGTCATGCTCTATCCATTCATGCCCCTGGTTGCATGTATAGCATGTTGTAACTTGTTGTTATCTTGCTCCAAATTTGCTAAATAATGTTGTTGTCAGCCTGTTAACATTAAGTTCAGTTTTGCCATGAGCTTTGCTAGTGATCCATGTACCCTATGAACTTGATATGGCCATGTTTAGCTTCATAAACATGTATTATTACTGTTGGTTGCCTTGCCATGCCATGTATTGCTCTGTGGTGAGTGGTTCAAGCTCACCAACATGCCTACTTATTGTTGTTCCTGCCATGTATTAATCTGTCACATCATTTGCCATGTTTACATGGGTGCCATCATATTTTCTGTGTCCTTTTGGCTCATGGTCAGTAAGGGACTTTTGTTATATGCTATTAGTAGATTCATTCCATGCCTTTGTTTTCCATGATAAGTTCCTGTAGCATGTTGTTTGATAGCTCTAAACATTGCAACCGGATGTTATTTCTGCCAAGTCTGTAAACTGTTATTATTTGCAATCTTGCCATGTCCTTTTGAGCATGTTCTAGTATTTTCTGAAGATAGCTCAGTGTTCATGTTTTGTCATGCTTTACCTATACTTCATGCCCATGCCTTTTTGTTCTTATGTTGGGGTGCTGTAGCTTATTTTTTTTATGCTTGCAAGATGCCTAGTTGCTGTTTTGGACAGCTTGTCCTTTAAACTTGTATAGAGTGTATGTGTTGAACCGTTGCTCCGTTTTGAGTGTGCTCTATATGAAACTTGCTTGATTTTGCATGTAGTTTCATATTATCTTGTTGGATCCTTGTTTTGAGGTGTTTGCTTGATGTTGTTATGCATTTTGCATCAATGCCATGTTTAACTTGTTTTGCTCATATCTTCTAGGCCGTAGCTCCGAATCTAATGAACTTTATATGTAACTTGACTAGAATTTCGTGAAGATCATCTTGGTGCATCTTAACTTACTATTTAACAACTTGAACATAAGGTTTATTAAGATCTGGACCAATTTCGAAATTTGCATATGAGGACTTACCGGAATTGTTTTATGTTGTTTTCGGCCTCATTTAAACTTGCTTTGATGTGTTGGTCTTGTTTGCATCATCTCTTGCCATGAGTAGCCTCATTTAGTTTTGTCATGCATCATACTTGGTTGAGCATCATGCCTTGTTCTTGTGTGGTGTGTTTACCATGTTGTGTGCTTCTTCTCGATAGTTCCCGTTTCGTTGCGATCATGAGGATTCGTTCGTCTACACTTGGTTCGTCTTCGTGGCTTCATCTTCTTCATGAACTCGTTCTTCTTCCTAGCGGGATTTCAGGCAAGATGAACACTACCCTAGATCTCACTACTATCATTGCTATGCTAGTTGCTCCGTTCTATCGCTATGCTGCGCTTCCTATTCACTTGTTCTTCAAGCCTACCAAATTGCCATGAACCTCTTATCTTTGACACCCTTCCTAGCAAACTGTTGTTTGGCTATGTTACCGCTTTGCTCAGCCCCTCTTATAGCGTTGTTAGTTGCATGTGAAGTTGAAGATTGCTCCATGATGGACAGGATTGTGTTGGGATATCACAATATCTCTTATTTAATTAATGCATCTATATACTTGGTAAAGGTTGGAAGGCTCGGCCTTATGCCTGGTGTTTTGTTCCACTCTTGCCGCCCTAGTTTCTATCATATCGGTATTATGTTCCTGGATTGTGCGTTCCTTACGCGGTTGGGTGATTTATGGGACCCCCTTGACAGTTCGCTTTGAATAAAACTCCTCCAGCAAGGCCCAACCTTGGTTTTACCATTTGCCTCACCATCACCTACTTTTCCCTTGGGACTCGCTCTCTCGAGGGTCATCTTTATTCAGCCCCCCTCCAGGCCAATGCTTGTCTAAGTGTTGGTCCGAACTAGATCCACTTGCAGCGCCACCTCGGGGAAACTTGAGGTCTGGTTTTAGTTGTACATAGTGTTCATCCGGTGTTGCCTTGAGAACGAGATATGTGCAGCTCCTATCGGGATTGTCGGCGCATCGGGCGGTCTTGCTGGACTTGTTTTTCCATTGTCGAAATGTCTTGTAAACCGGGATTCCGAGACTGATCGGGTCTTCCTAGGAGAAGGAATATCCTTCGTTGATCGCGAGAGCTTATCATGGGCTAAGTTGGGACACCCCTGCAGGGTTATAAACTTTCAAGAGCCGTGCCCGCGGTTATGTGCTATATGGGAATTTGTAAATATCCGGTTGTAGATAACTTGACACCTGATCCGAATTAAAACGCATCAACCGCGTGTGTAGCTGTGATGGTCTCTTTTCGGCGGAGTCCAGGAAGTGAACACGGTTTCTGTGTTATGATTGACGTAAGTAGGAGTTCAGGATCACCTCTTGATCATTACTAGCTTCACGACCATTCCTTTGTTTCTCTTCTCGCTCTCATTTGCGTATGTTAGCCACCATATCATGCTTAGTCGATGCTGCAACCTCACCACTTTACCCCTTCCTTTCCTATTAAGCTTTTCTAGTCTTGATACCCATGGTAATGGGATTGCTGAGTCCTCGTGGCTCACAGATTACTACAACACAGTTGCAAGTATAGGTTATGCGATGATCTTGACGCGAGAGCGATGTTTACTTATTTTGGAGTTCTTCTTCTGCTTGTTCTTCGATCAGGGGATAGGTTCCAGGTCGGCAGCCTGGGCTAGCAGGGTGGATGTCGTTTGAGTTACTGTTTGTGTTTCATCCGTAGTCGGATGTTGATCTTATGTAAGATGATGTTGTGTTCGTGTGGCATTGTATGCCCTATGTATGTATCCCTATCTATTATGTAATGTTGATGTAATGATATCCACCTTGCAAAAGCATCTTCAAGATGCGCTTCTATCCTTGGTGGGACCTTCGAGTTCCTTTAGGATAGGGTCGCATCTTGGGCATGACAAGTTGGTATCAAAGCCTCGACCAAACCTAGGAGCCCCCTTGATTGATCGTGTAGTTTGGCCGTTGTTGAGTCTAGAAGAAAACTGATTTCTGAGTCTAGTTATATCGGAGAGTAGGAATTCTTTTTACTCCTCAGCCCGTTCGTCGCTCTTGTGAGGAATCTTGACGTAGGTGTTTTGAATTACTCGTCTTCCCCTTCAAATTTTCTTTAGGTTCACGTGGTTAGTTTTTCGGTCGTTGGTTCTCAGCTCTTTTCATCCGGTGCATTTCTCATCAAGGTGATTCGACCCTCTCCATTTTTGCAAGATTCAATCCTCAGTTGTCTTCTTTTCCCACCCGCCCACCTTTTTCTTCTCGGAGCCGGAGTCTGTACTCGAGTATCCATCCTACTCGTGCGAAGTCTTTGCTTTCTTTCCTTAATGATTTCAAATGGTATTTTCTCTTCAAGTTATTCGTCGATTCTCCCCTCCAGGTGCCTTTGTTTTTCCCGCCCTCCCAACCCTTTTTCTTCTCGGAGTTTGAGTCTGTTTCGAGCATTAATTTCATTCGTGTGGAGCCTCTTCAGTCTTCCCTCAATTATTTCAACCGGTGAATTCTCGTCTTGTTCGTCATTCTTCATCTCTTTTCCTTTTTCGGTGGATTCAATTCCAATTTTTGGTAGTGATTATATTCTTTTCCTCGGCTCAAGTGTTTTCCCTGCTCATTCGCCTCTCATCAATTTATCCTTCCGGAGTGTTCAAGACATCTCAGGAGATTCGTGTGTGTTCCAATTAATTCGAGGTTGTCACCTCATTCAAATATTTCCATTGTTTCGGTGCATCAACTATCTCGCCAACAATCCTTTCGAATGGTGTTTTTCTCTTCAGTGGGCCCTAACCCACAGGTCTTTTCCCAGGATCTTACCTAACTCTTCTAATTATTTCGGAGCTATTCCCAAATTCTTTTCAAAGTGTGACGTAAGAATGGATTCCATCAGTCACATGCCTTTCCAAGATCGTTTTCAAACTCTTTTCATTGTTGGCTCAACCTCTTCGCTTTTCATTCTCCCGGAGTATCTCAGTAATTTTGGTGGTGTTTCCGTCGACATTTGAAGACCGAAGAAGAGTTTTTCCTCTAAATCTTGCCCGTTCTCTCGAAGTTTCGTGGTTCTAGCTTCATGTTATCCTCTCATATTATTCCGTTTGTCAGATATTCTTTCTTACCCATCTGGAGTATGTCAGGAGTTGTTTTTCCATTTCTTTTCACAGGAGGCCATCATTTCAGCTAACGTTACCCAATTATCCCGGTGCTTTGTTCAAGTGTTCTTTAATCAGCTCATGATCTCTTTGATCTTTTACATCTAAATCCCCTCAAGCATATTTGTTCTTCTAATTCTTCTCGGTGATTCATTCTCTTCCATCAGTCATTTTCGAATTCTTACGGTGGTTCATTCAAGATTACTTTTCCTTTATTTATCATATCAATTCATTTGTTCTTTCCAATCCTACCGGTGGTTCATGAAGACTTTCTCAAGTTTTCTCTATACCCCCCTTAATCCTTTTCAAGAAGGATAAGTAGTTTGCTAAATCCATTGCTTGTCATCAATTTAATTTGATGAAGGATAAGCGGACAATAAATCTTATTCTTATTTTCCTCAAAGTGATTAATCCTTTTTCTTCAAAGTTTATTCTTGATGAATAAATTCTAGTTCCAAGTGTTTTCTTCTTTTCTTTTCTGGAGTTCAAATTTCCTCCGTCATTTCGTCGGAACCTCCATCTAAATCATCGCAAGGCTCAACTTATTCTTTCATCCTTTATTCTATCTCATCATCCTTTTGTCACCGGAGTTCTTCATGGTGGTTCTTCATGATTTAATTCTTGCTTCAAGAGTTCATCAAGATTCTTGTTGGTGGAGTTCAAGTATCTTTCTTCTCGCGTCTCGAAGTGTAATTAATTCTCTGTATTCTTTTCAAGTGGAGTTTTGCATTTCTTCGTTCTTCTCAGCTATCCAATCATTTCCGTTTGTGGCCGGTTATCACCTTATGATCTTGAGATGTTACCAATAAGACCACAACAAGCTTATTCTTTTCGTTGTTGATTTTTCAACAACTCCGTTTAAACCTTCCTTCTAAAGATGCTTTCAATTTCTTTCATGGCACAAGTTGTCATTTTCTTCTCCGTTCTTTTCATTCAAGTCTTTCAATTCTTTCCGGAGGTTTTGTGTCATGTCTTCATCAAGTATCATTCCATCCTCTCAAGCTCGTGTTCTATTCCTCCATGTTTCAGCCGGAGTGCTGCCTAAATCCTTTCAGTCTTATTCGTTTCTTATCTCGTTCTAACCGGAGTGGTTTCATAGTCTATCTGATTTAGTGAGCTTTCGATTCTCGTCATTCTCATCGTTCCTCTCTTCTTCTCGAGTGCTCTCGATTCTTTGCTTCTTCTCTTGAGTTTTTGTTTCACCTCATCCCTTTTCCCTTCCGTCTCGGTCCTAAGATCTCGGGACGAGATCTCTTGTTAGTGGAGGAGTGTTGTAACGCCCCGGATCCGATGCGCCAGGTGTCTGCCAGTTATTCGCCGTCGTTGCCATGTCGTTTGCTTGCGTGGTTGCATATTGTCATGTCATCATGTGCATCTCATTTTGCATATGTGTTCGTCTCATGCATCCGAGCATTTTCCCCGTTGTCCATTTTGCAATCCGACACTCCTATGTCATCCGGCGTCCCCTTCTTGTCTCTTTTCGTGAGTGGGTGTTAAAAATTCTCGGAATGGCCCGAGGTTTGCCAAGCGTCCTTGGTATAGCACTGGTAGACCGCCTGTCAAGTTTCGTGCCATTTGGAGTCCGTTTGATACTCCAATGGTTAACTGGGTAACCGTAAAAGCCTCTTTTGTCTTGCAGCCCAACACCCTTCCAAACTAGCTCAAAACCCATCCAAACCCATTCCATGCTCTCGGTCGTTCGATCACGATCGTGTGGGCGAAAACCGCTCCTCATTTTGAGTCTCTTAGCTCCCTCTATCTATAAATTAGCCCCTCCCCCCGAAATTCGCGGATGATTGCACCCTAACCCTAGTCTCCTCCTTCCTCCCGCCGCCGGACACGTCCACCCCACGCCCGGACATTTCCAGCCGCCGCCCCGTCGAATCCGCCGTCGCCACATGTCAGCACCGCCGCCTCTCCACCGTGCATCACCGCCGGGCCCGCGGAGCCCATCTCTGGCCCGCTCCGGGCCACGACGGGCCCGATCCGTCCGGCCAGCGCGCCCCGCGCCGTCTGCCGGCCGCCCGTCGCTGGCGAGCCTCCGGCCGGCGCCGCCCCGAGCGCCCGCTCATCGCCCGCGCTCTCCGCCTCCGGCGCCGCCGCCCCTCGGCCTCCGCGCCGACCCCGCCGCCGTCTCGCCTCCCGCCGGCGCTCGCCGCCAC
>NC_041381.1:537249292-537425170 GCF_002162155.2 Triticum dicoccoides | reverse complement strand
GGAGCCCGCCGGCCCCGCGCGCCGCCGACCGCGCCCTCCGCCGGCCGGATCCGGCCGGATCCGGTCCGGGGCCACCTTCCCCGGCGCTTCATCGACCTCGCCGGAGGCTCCCTCGGCTCCAACTCCGGCGAGTCGCTGCCTGCCTCGAAATCCACGCCAGATCCAGATCCACGGAGGTTGACCCCGAATTTTGCCTGTCCCGAAATATTTTGCATTCTGGTGCCATGTTTGACATGCCATATCTCCATGCATACTGCTCCGTTTTGTGTGCATAATATATCAAAATGTTCATTGTGGGATGCTCTACATTTCGTTCCATTGTGCCATGCTTGTTTGACTCCATTTTGATGCCCAAATTATTGTTGCAAGAGTGTTATATGATGTTAATCTGCTGAAACTGTTATAACTTGCTATTTTGTCATTTTCGTTGCATTTTGTGTGTGCATCCTATGAACTTGAGCCCTACATGTGTTTTGAACTGCATCATGCCATATTCACAGTGGTGCCATCCATGTATTTTTGTGATTCTGGTACTGAGTGCATCGAGCTCGTGAAGTAGGGTACTTGCTGTTGCTGTTTTGCTACCCTGAATCTACTATATCATGATGCTATGTAAACCTGGTGCTACAAGTCATTCTATGCATAATCTGGAGATGTTCACTAAGGATGTTTTGTTATACATGTCATGCTCTATCCGTTCATGCCCCTAGTTTCATGTATAGCATGCTGTAACTTGTTGTTATCTTGCTCCAAATTTGCTAAATAATGTTGTTGTCAGCCTGTTAACATTAAGTTCAGTTTTGCCATGAGCTTTGCTAGTGATCCATGTATCCTATGAACTTGATATGGCCATGTTTAGCTTCATAAACATGTATTACTGTTGGTTGCCTTGCCATGCCATGTATTGCTCTGTGGTGAGTGGTTCAAGCTCACCAACATGCCTACTTATTGTTGTTCCTGCCATGTATTAATCTGTCACATCATTTGCCATGTTTACATGGGTGCCATCATATTTTTTGTGTCCTTTTGGCTCATGGTCAATAAGGGACTTTTGTTATATGCTATTAGTAGATTCATTCCATGCCTTTGTTTTCCATGATAAGTTCCTGTAGCATGTTGTTTGATAGCTCTAAACATTGCAACCTGATGTTATTTCTGCCAAGTCTGTAAACTGTTATTATTTGCAATCTTGGCATGTCCTTTTGAGCATGTTCTAGTATTTTCTGGAGATAGCTCAGTGTTCATGTTTTGTCATGCTTTACCTGTAATTCATGCCCATGCCTTTTTGTTCTTATTTTGGGGTGCTGTAGCTTATTGTTTTGATGCTTGCAAGATGCCTAGTTGCTGTTTTGGACAGCTTGTCCTTTAAACTTGTATAGAGTGTATGTGTTGAACCGTTGCTCCGTTTTGAGTGTGCTCTATATGAAACTTGCTTGATTTTGCATGTAGTTTCATATTATCATGTTGCATCCTTGTGTTGAGGTGTTTGCTTGATGTTGGTATGCATTTTGCATCAATGCCATGTTTAACTTGTTTTGCTCATATCTTCTAGGCCGTAGCTCCGAATCTAATGAACTTTATATGTAACTTGACTAGAATTTCGTGAAGATCATCTTGGTGCATATTAACTTACAGTTTAACAACTTGAACATAAGGTTTATTCAGATCTGGACCAATTTCGACATTTGCATATGAGGACTTACCGGAATTGTTTTATGTTGTTTTGGGCCTCATTTAAACTTGCTTTGATGTGTTGGTCTTGTTTGCATCATCTCTTGCCATGAGTAGCCTCATTTAGTTTTGTCATGCATCATACTTGGTTGAGCATCATGCCTTGTTCTTGTGTGGTGTGTTTACCATGTTGTGTGCTTCTTCTCGATAGTTCCCGTTTCGTTGCGATTGTGAGGATTCGTTCGTCTACGCTTGGTTCGTCTTCGTGGCTTCATCTTCTTCATGGACTCGTTCTTCTTCCTAGCGGGATTTCAGGCAAGATGACCGCTACCCTGGATCTCACTACTATCATTGCTATACTAGTTGCTCCGTTCTATCGCTATGCTGCGCTTCCTATTCACTTGTTCTTCAAGCCTCCCAAATTTCCATGAACCTCTAACCTTTGACACCCTTCCTAGCAAACCGTTGTTTGGCTATGTTACCGCTTTGCTCAGCCCCTCTTATAGCGTTGTTAGTTGCAGGTGAAGTTGAAGATTGCTCCATGATGGACATGATTGTGTTGGGATATCACAATATCTCTTATTTAATTAATGCATCTATATACTTGGTAAAGGTTGGAAGGCTCGACCTTATGCCTGGTGTTTTGTTCCACTCTTGCCGCCCTAGTTTCTGTCATATCGGTATTATGTTCCTGGATTTTGCGTTCCTTACGCGGTTGGGTGATTTATGGGACCCCCTTGACAGTTCGCTTTGAATAAAACTCCTCCAGCAAGGCCCAACCCTGGTTTTACCATTTGCCTCACCACCACCTACTTTTCCCTTGGGAGTCGCTCTCTCGAGGGTCATATTTATTCAGCCCCCCTGGGCCAATGCTTTTCTAAGTGTTGGTCTGAACTAGAGCCACTTGCAGCGCCACCTCAGGGAAACTTGAGGTCTAATTTTAGTTGTACGTAGTGTTCATCCAGTGTTGCCCTGAGAACGAGATATGTGCAGCTCCTATCGGGATTGTCGGCGCATCGGGCGGTCTTGCTGGACTTGTTTTACCATTGTCGAAATGTCTTGTAAACCGGGATTCCGAGAATGATCGGGTCTTCCTGGGAGAAGGAATATCCTTCGTTGATCGCGAGAGCTTATCATGGGCTAAGTTGGGACACCCCTGCAGGGTTATAAACTTTCGAGAGCCGTGTACGCGGTTATGTGGCGGATGGGAATTTGTTAATATCCGGTTGTAGATAACTTGACACCTGATCCGAATTAAAAACGCATCAACCGCGTGTGTAGCCGTGATGGTCTCTTTTCGGCGGAGTCCGGGAAGTGAACACGGTTTCTGTGTTATGATTGACGTAAGTAGGAGTTCAGGATCACCTCTTGATCATTACTAGCTTCAGGACCGTTCCTTTGTTTCTCTTCTCGCTCTCATTTGCGTATGTTAGCCACCATATCATGCTTAGTCGCTGCTGCAACTGCACCACTTTACCCCTTCCTTTCCTATTAAGCTTTGCTAGTCTTGATACCCATGGTAATGGGATTGCTGAGTCCTTGTGGCTCACAGATTACTACAACAACTGTTGCAGGTACAGGTTATGCGATGATCTTGACGCGAGAGCGATGTTTACTTATTTTGGAGTTCTTCTTCTGCTTATTCTTTGATTAGGGGATAGGTTCCAGGTCGGCAGCCTGGGCTAGCAGGGTGGATGTCGTTTGAGTTTCTGTTTGTGTTTCATCCGTAGTCGGATGTTGATCTTATGTAAGATGATGTTGTGTTCGTGTGGCATTGTATGGCTTATGTATGTATCCCTATCTATTATGTAATGTTGATGTAATGATATCCACCTTGCAAAAGCGTCTTCAAGATGCACTTCTATCCTTGGTGGGACCTTCGAGTTCCTTTAGGATAGGGTCGCATCTTGGGCGTGACATTAATGGACCAAGATGTTGGGTCAAGAGTGATCAAGTGCTCTTCTGAACACCCCCGTGTTATATGCGAGGGGGCTGAAGCCGACGACTGGTAAACTTTCAGATTATATTAAAAACTTCCGCACAGGAGGCACCAAAAAACTTTTTGGGCAAAAAGTATAAAAACTTAGCCTTAAATATATCATAATATTGTTTTCACAATTTCAGTCCACTTCACTCGAACATAATATCTTTCAAGCACTGACCCTCTATCAAGCGGGCGCCCTCTAGGACATCCTCAAAATAAAGCTCTGGCATGTGATGGTCCTTGCCGTCGGGAGAACTTTTCGCTGCAATATCGGTAGCCTTCTTCTTTGCCCAGTAAGTCTTGACATGGGTAAGGGCCATCCGTGCACCTTCTATGCTCGTTGACCGCTTAATAGCGTCGATACGGGGCACCAGATCAACAAGTCACTACGCCAAACCGACATAACTGTTCGGAATGGGCTCAATCGGCCACAGCCGGACTACGATGTCCCTCATGGCAGATCTGGATATCTTGTGGAGCTCAGCCCATTGGGCCATCTATTCGTTCAACAGCGGACGCTTTGGCATGTTGAATTGCGACCAGAAAAGCTTTTCCATCACATGTCCTTCTTGCGCTTGGAAAAATTGCATCGCATCGGAGACACTCTTCGGCAAGTCCAAAAATGTGTCTGGAGAACTCCACATTTGATTAAGCGGGGCATACTTCGGATCGCCAAACTTAGTTAGTAATAACAAGGGCTGACCAGCTGCGATCTCCCCAGCTTGTCGGATCTCCTCCCAAGCCGCTCTAGACTCGGACTGTGCTTCCCTCGCCTCTTGTAAGGCCTTGTCAAGATCGGCCGCTTTGATTTTGTTATCTTTCTCGAGGAATTGGCATCGGCTAGCGGCATCTTTTAGCTCAAGTGCCATTGTAGATATTCTCTCCTCGCAATGGCGCCGAGCAGCCTGTTCGGCCTTTAATTCAGCAGCTTCCTTTTCGGCAGCCGCACTACTCATCCTGGCTTGCTCCTTGGCCCGGGCAAGCTCAACCCAAAGGGTCTCGACCGCGGTGGCACTATCTGCAGTTATGCATATCTTAGTATACTATTATCAGCGTGTCGTGGAATTGTCACGTCAGATGTCCTAATATAAGGACTTAGTCGTGGAGCCATCGCAATGAGATTAGCTTAAAGTGGTTAAACCGGACAAAGGACACGGGGAGTTTATACTGGTTCGGCCCCTTGTGGTGAAGGTAAAAGCCTACGATCCAGTTGTGGTGGAATTGATGGGATCTCGATGATCAGGGAGCGAATCCGCTTTGCCTGGCTCTCGAGTTGTTGTTTCTTGTCCTTGAACCACCGCCGGGTCGTCCCTTTATATACACAGGTTGACGCCCGGCGGTTTACAGAATCCCGGCCGGCTCATACACATGTCCGGCTCGGTTTCTACCCTTTCCTATCTTACCATACAAGTTACACAATATATGTCGGTTTATGTCTATGGGCCCTAATCCGCCTTTGGGCCCTGGGCCTCTAAATCTCTATAGTAAAGCGCCATACTCCTTGTCTTCATGGGCTTCAATATGGATGACCCGTTACGTGTATAACCCAGACCTACCTGGGCGGTTTATACTCAGTAGTTATATCCCCAACATTAGGCCCTAGATTGATTTGAACCTGTTCATGTCAATCTTCCACACTTAATAAAATTCCTTCTTGAACACCTTCGTGTGAACCTTGTAATCCGCCATGATGTCATCTTCCAAGATTATAATAAACCGCCATGATGTCACCTACTTATTAAAAAACCGTACATACCTCCCTTTTATTAATAAGCTTCTGAAAATCGAGGCGACAGCTCTGTCACATCCATTTTTTGGGCTCCTCTATTCTCATGCCTATCGCTTATCCCTTCGCTTTATAAATAGGACTGGGGGTCATTTTCACTTTTCCCCTTCGTGCCTCTTCGCCTCGTCGTCTTCCTCGCGCCGCCCCAACGCTTCAAGCTCAGCCGCCGCCGTCAAGCCTCGTCTTCGACCTCACCTCCGGTCGTTGCATCACCCTGAACGTACCAGAAAAACGCGGTGCCTCTCCGCTGCTCCCTCAGCCTCAGTAAGTCTTCTTTCTTTCCACCCCAGATCTACTACTAGGGTTTCAGTGTTCAACGGTGTTCGTCGGTGTTCATTGCTGCACAATAGCTCCTGATTCAAACCTTGATTTTTATCCCGTATAACAATATCCGTAGTCCTTCTTTCCATTAATGCATGTCATCTAAGTAGAAGATCTCATCTGTACCCTTCAACTGTTCCAGTACCAGAATATTTAACCCTGAATATTTTTCCAGTTTCTGACACACGGTAGATCCAAATTTGTAATGTTAATTTGTGAATCTTGTTTTTCAACACTTAGCTATTTTTAGATCTGTACCTTCCATACCACTGTAGGCGGTTTAACTTTAAGAAAATTATAGCCCGTCAGGTAGCATTAGCCCTCTCTTAAACTGCCGATTCATCATTTCTAAAAACCCTGCCAATGTTAGAACCTAGCTTGATATGTATATATGCCTCAACGTCTTCTCCCTATGACCTTGCGACGCTTTATACTTGTGAGTCACAAATCTTAAACCAGCATTGAAATGGCCAAACAATTCTATGCTTGCAACTGGGTCCCTTCCCAGGTTACGGAAGAACAACTGACAGGGAGTGTTGCAACCGGCACTTTAGCGAGTAAAGAGACCATCCACTGGAGGGTCCCCGGTCCAGAAAATCCTCCTGAGCCCAAAGATGGAGAGGTGATTGTGTTTGCTGATCATCTGAGTCGAGGGTTTATCCCTCCCGGATCAAAATTCTTCCGTGACGTGCTTGCTAGCTTCCAAATCCGCCCTCAAGATATTGGACCGAACTCTGTGTCTAATATTTACAATTTTCAAGTATTTTGCGAGGCTTATCTGCAAGAAGAACCTACTATTGAGTTATTTCGGGACTTCTTTTACTTAAACCGCCGTACTAAATTTATGGACGGGCCCAACACTGAACTTGGCGGCGTGTCAATTCAGAAGAGGAAAGATGCCAATTTCCCTCACGCCAAGCATCATAGCCACCCCAAATACTGGAATTAGACTTGGTTCTATTACTGAAACACAACTCTGGCTGACGAAAATCCTCTGCCGGGTTATCGTGCTCACCGGCTTACCAATAAACATCCAGTTCCCCAACGACTCACTACAAAGGAACGATCTAAATATGCACCCCAACTTTCAAAACTACGATCCTTTTATGGCGAATGGTTTAACTGGCATCGACTTTGTCCGCTGCTGGGTCTCTTGGAGTATCTTGCCCTTAAGCCGTCGCCCCAGTTTAATGTGCGAGTACACAGGAGTTCTCAAAGATCCTCAACGGCATATTGATATTCAGCTAACTGACGAGGAAATTAGTGAATCTGTCAAGAAGATGCTGGATGAACCGGTATCTGAGTGCAGCAAGATAGGGCTCAGTCCTTTCTGCGTTTCCAATAAACCGCCAGCTGTAAGAATTGCATCATTCTTGTCTTAACCCATCCCCTCTTAAATATTTCTTTATAACTTGTTGTCCATCTGTGCAGGGTGATGATCCATTCTGGAAGAGGAAAAAGCAGGATAAACCGGTGAAAGCGCCTCGCACCAAGACCAAAGTTACAAAGAAACCTGCGAAGAAGAAAACCGCCGAGTCCCCTGACCTGCCCATTGATGAAGAGCTTGATGATCTGGAGTCAGAGGTAGAACTTGACTCTCTTGGTTCTTTTTTCATACACCTCTGTCGGCATTCTGGGAATGGGGGTCCCCAGACTTGCCTGCCTGCGGCCTGCGGCGTGGCTCAAAGGAGGCCCAACACAACCCATCTTCATCAACGCAAGCTCAAGACCCTCGCGAGGGGCCAGGCCTCACGGGGCGGATGACAAGGAGCTTCCTCAGGCACGACCTCGTCAGGCTGGCTCATGAGGAGGCGGAGAGTTCAAGGCAGGGTACCTCGCGAGGTGCCCATGACGCAAGCCATGACGACCAAGGGTGCCAGTCAGGTGCCAGCCCGCGTAGTGTCCTCCTTTCCTCTTTGGTGCAAAGGGGGCAAGCGCAGGGGAGAGCATCAAGCAAAGGCATCCATTTCGGTGCAACAAGACCAAGACCAGCCCTACGGCAGGGAAGAAGTCATTGTGGAGCCCAAGCAGGCGTCATCACCAGAGCCTTTGACAAGCGAGGACCAACTTTAGTCAGGATAAGTGTACCCGCTGTTCCCCTTCAAAATGGCCGATTGTTGGCGCCCTTCCCGCTCAATATTTGGGAAGAGGCCCAGGGCTTTTGCCTATAAATAGGACTAGCCACCCCCGGGGTAGAGACATCTAGAGACCGGATCAAGAATCCAAGAGCCAGAACCAAGTAGCACCAGCCAAGAGCAGACCCTCGCGTGGTTGTTCTTCCTTGTATTGTTCATCATCAGCCCGAGAGGCAATCCACCACACCACACACTGGAGTAGGGTTTTACACCACAATGGTGGCCTGAACCAGTATAAACCTTGTGTCTCTTGTGTTGTTCTATTTGGTAGTTTAGGTCCTTGCGATTTGACGAAGAGCAAGTAGGCAGAGGGTTGAATCTCCGCGCGCACCCCAGAGTTCGAACCTCAAGGGTCTGCCGGAACCCGAAATCCGACATTTGGCACGCGAGGTAGGGGTGCGCCAGAATTTGCCTTCCGTCGTCTCGTTCTTCCCCGACCACCGCATCCATGTCTGACGCTCGTCGGGCTTGCGCCGAGCGCTGAGCCGCCCTCGCTTCCCACGTCGCCCAGACGGCTCCCGTCGGCGGGCGCCCTCGTCGTTCCCCGTCACCTGCCGTCAACGCCGCCACCGGCCCGGCGGGGAAAGAGTAGCAAGCATCATCCCAGCATCCATCCATGAGGCGGGACGGCCGCACTGCCACGCCCTCTCTCACCCCCGCTGGTTCTTCATCACGCGCGCCCCGCGCAGCCATGGTGGCCCGAGCTGCGCTCATCGCGGCAAACGAGCTCCTGCGCTACCGCCCCATCGATGACGTCTACGAAGAATGGCTCGACCGAGTCGCCGAGCTCGTCCGCGCCGCCGGAGGCGCCCCCGCGCCGTCCTTCTCGCTGCACCGCACCCCGCCCTGTGCAGGTAATGAAGCTCCTGGGGCGCCTCAGCCGCCTCCTCCTCAAGAAGGCACCCTGGCCCCAAGACGCGCGGCCCCTGGGCGGAACCCGCTCCGTCAGGCGCCAGCGCGGCATGAGCAGAGCTGCCAAGAAGTCCCTCGCCCTCGAGAAGCTGCCCGAGCGCTCCCTGCTCCAGCATGTCAAGACCCTGCGCTGCCCTCAGCTGTGGCGCACGGGGACCCGCAGGACCAAGCTCTCCGTCGCCCAAGGCCCCCTGTGGCCACGGCGGGCTGCCGCGCCTTCACCTCCGAGCTGCGCAGCGTCGCCTGGCCCGGCAAGTTCAAGATAGACCTGCCTCCTCGCTACGACGGCACGGCTGACCCTGCAGAGTTCCTCCAACTCTACGAGTTGGGCATCGAGGCTGCCAACGGAGACAAAAAGGTCATGGCGAACTGGTTTCCCATGGCGCTCAAGGACGGAGCCCGCACCTGGCTCCTGAATCTGGCCCCAGGCACGATCTCCTCCTGGGACGAGATGCGCACCCGCTTCATCGCCAACTTCCAGGGTACTCGTGACCGGCCACCCGCCGTGAGCGACATGCGCCGAATCAAGCAGCAACCAGGGGAAACCCTGCAGAAGTACATACAACGCTTTAACAACGTGCGTCTCAAGATCCCCAGGGTGACGGAGGAGGCCATCATCTCAGCCTTCTCCGACGGTGTGCGCGACGTCAAGATGAAGGAGGAGCTGGCGATGCATGAAGACCTGTGCACCTCCTTGGAGCTGTTCAACTCGGCGACCAAGTGCACCAGGGCTGAGGAGGGGCACCTCTCCCTCCTCGAGCTGCCTGCCGCGGACCCCGAAGAGAAAAATCCCAAAGCCAAGGACGTGAAGCGCAAGGGAGCTTCCGTACTCGCGGCCGAGCCAGACACCAAGCGGGGCAGAGATCAGCCCGAATCCTCCAAGGGCAGTCGGTACTGCGTGTACCACGACCTCCACACCCACAACACCAATGAATGCCAAGAGCTCCGGGCCGTGCGTGAAGGAAGGGTCGGCAGACGTCCCGACCGCAGCGACCGGCGCTACGGCCGAGGAAGAGGAAGGAATGCAGGACGTTGGGAAGACCGCGGCCCGTGCCAAGGGTGGCGCGACCAACCTCGTGAGGATCGCTGGCAGGACCCGCCTCGCGAGGGAGGCTGGAGGGATCAGCCTCGCGAGGATCGCCCGCAAGGGAACGCAAGCCTCTCTCCGCTGCCGCTGCAGCCAAGGAGAAATGAAGACCGTCATCAGGATGAGGGGGCTGGGGGCTTCCAGGAACCACGCGCAATCGCCTGCATCCTGGGCGGAGCTCAAGCCCCAGCCTCTCAGCGCATCTTCAAGCAGTTCGCCCGCGAAGTGAATGCAGTCCTCCCCAAGCTCGAGGCCACGCGCCCTCTCAGGTGGTTGGCATGCGCCATCACGTTCAGCTCAGCGGATCAGCTCAAGTGCGCGGCCATAGCCGGAGTCCTCCCGATGCTTTGTTCCCCAATCATCAGCAACGTTCTAGTCACCAAGACCCTCATCGACGGCAGGGCAAGGCTCAACGTCCTGTCCATGGAAACGTTCAACAATCTTCAAGTGCCCTACAGTCAGCTTCAACCAACCAAGCCCTTCTTCGGAGTTGCCGACGGCTCCATGGTCCTGATAGGGCAGGTCCACCTCCCTGTCACCTTCGGGGCATGCGACAACTACCGCACCGAGCTCATTGACTTCGACGTCACCCACATTCGCCTCCCGTACAACGCCATCCTCGGGTACCCGGTGCTGGCCAAGTTCATGGCCATAACCCACCATGGCTACAACGTCCTCAAGATGCCAGGAAGCAGCGGGGTCATCAGGGTGCCCTGCGAAGAGAGAGACGCAGTGTGCTCCCTGGAGCGAGCCTTTCAGGCCGCATCGCTGGAAGACCCAGACCGCGGCAGCAGGAGGCCTCCCGAGGCCTCCCCCAAGAAGAAGAAGACATCATCCGGCCCGACCCCTCAGGAGGCAGGCTCCTCAGGGCCCGCGCCTGCTCAGGGGGAGCCTCCCTCCATCGCATAGGGAAGCGTGCCCGGCGCCCTCCTCAGGCAGGGCTCGGGGGCTCTCCCCTGGAGGGCCGCCGACCTCGCCAAGGCCACAAGGGAGGCACTTGGGCACCACGTGGAGGCGTGCTTCGAAGCACGTTTCCCTCAAGAAGGAGCAAGGCAAGGAGGGCCAAACCCTCAGGAGTTCGTCAGCAAGGCCATTCAGGAGTTACAGGAGTCAAGGGTCATGAGAGGCAGCCGCCGCCTACCCGCCGTGGCCCCCCATCCAGGCGAGGATGGTGGGCTGCGCGTCTGCATCGACATACTGGGGCTCAACCGAGCCGCGTCTCAAGAGCGCCTCTGGCCCTCGCGAGTGGGACGTTGCGAGGGTCCGCCCCACAGCTACGTTCGCATGCCTTATGGCTTGCCGAACGCGGCTGCGGCGCACCAGCGTCTCATGAGGGCCATCCTGGAGGCTCAAGAGATCAGGCGTGCCGCAGCCCTGGCGGAGATGGAGATGGCCAGCGAGGAGCCACCAGCGCCTCCGGAGCCTCCCGAGGCCCCAGGGCCTGGGGCTCGTGAGGATCGGCTCCCGCAGCCCACCGAGTCTGCTACGCCAACACCCCTTCGTCTTCAGCATCATCAGGTGATATCTTTCAAGTTCAATTTCTGGCTGGGAGCGCCCTCAGGGCCGCATCATTCCCAGGCCGCGTGGTTCCGTCCCTGTGGCATGTATCCCTTTTTATTTCATGTCCTTAGCTTACCTTATTGGGGGCGCCCCTCGGGCTGCATCATCCCCAAGCCGCTCGGGCCTGTCCCAGCGGCATGTATCCTTCTTGCGTTTATCTTAGGGCTATGCTTTTGATCCACCATGCTTGTTATTTGGTGCCTTTTTCTCCTGGGTGTCGGAATCTTGGGCGTTAAAGGGGGGGGGGTGCCTGAGCATCGTGACTCAGGGATCCTACCGGCTCTCCGGCCCTCACCCTCTAGTCTTGTCCATGGCATCGTGACCTAGCATGCCAGCGACGGCTGAGACCAGCCCGAGAGCCGGGACCCGAGGACGTAGAGTTTCGTCATCTAACCCAGCTTGCACGTTAAAGGGGGAGGGTGCCTGAGCATCATGACTCAGGGCTCCTACTGGCTCTCCGGCCCTCACCCTCTGGTCTTGTCCATGGCATCGCGACCTGGTAGGCCAGCGACGGCTGAGACCAGCCCGAGAGCCGGGACCCGAAGACGTAGAGCACCGGCATCTGGCCAAATTTGCAGGAACACACTCGAAGATAAGGCCCAGAGCCAGGCGCAACCCGCCTTGAGGTAGGGCCCCGTGAGTCCCGCGCTGGCTCACGGGTACCCCAATACACCTCGCGAGGCTTTTCACGCCCCTTCACAGCAACTAACGGCTGACTGTCGATTGTCGCGACAAACCCTCGTTCCTTCTGTGTTGAGCCTGCATGGTCCCTCCAAGGAGCGTCGCCAAGCAACCCCACATCGGCCAAGGCACGGATCTGGCGCTGCACCAGGGAGCATTTTTCTGACCCTCGAGATAAGTCACCCTCCGGAAGCATTGGTTATCGCAGCACCGCCCCCGCACCAAGTGCAATCCCGTTTTAGCAACGTCGCTATCCTTTCTCACCGAACGATGGCTGCTTGAGCGCTAAGGGGGACCTCCTGAGCATCGCGACTCAGGGGCTCTTACCGGACCTCGGGCCGCTCACCTCCTGGCCTTGACCATGGCATCGCGACCTGGCATACCAGCGACGACTGAAGCCGCCTTAGGATTGGGACCTGTCGGCGCAGAGCATCAAGCCCTCGTGAGGTCTGAAAGGAGGAAACTAAGCTAAAACGGAATAAGCATCCCTCACAGCTTCACAATAAGGATCATATTGACAGACGGAGGTACAAACATCTTACAAGCCCCCGTGGGGTATATTCTTGGCTCCTCGCAGGAACAAAAGGCGCGAATCCTAAGGAGTCCTAACTACAGGGGGCATCGCGGCAGATGCCATCATCAACAGTGGGCCGCCCAGCACCGGCGCCAACCCCATCCAGATCAGAGGCGGCGACGGCCTGACGAGCCCGCCCTACTCCGGGAACGGCGCAGGCTTGGGGGCTCGTAGCTGTCGTCGCTCGTCTCCGGAGTCGCGAAGAGCTCGGCGGAGTCACTGGATCCTCCGGCGCCTCCGTCGCCTGAGGAGTGGCCAAGGGAGCGGTCGGCCGGCCTCTGTCTCGCCGCAGCAGGGTCCCGACCGCCTCTCCTGGGGCAGCACTCCAGCCGGCGGCCCTCCGCATCGAAGACCTTGAAGGACATCACCGAAGCACCGTCGTACTCCAGATGGATCGTGAGGGCGCCCCTCGTCCTGCAGACCCGGGAGACCTCGTCCCAGCCTCGAGTCATGAAAACCTCGCCCGGGGCAACGACTGCGACCTCTGCCCCGATCGCGAGGGTGCCGCAGCCGGCGTGCTGCAGCCAAAGACCAAGAGGTTCCCCCCGCCGGACCATGGAGGCAAAGAAAGAGGGGAGACGAATCCAAGACTTAGGAGGTGTGGCGGCGTGAAGCACGAACTCTCGGCAGGAGCCCTCGGCGTGGACTCCGGGAGGGAAGACGCACACCTTCGTGACCCACCGGCGTCGTCGGCGGCGCCGCTCATGGCGTTCGGCATCGACTCCTTTAGAGCCGCCAATGTGCGCGTACAAGGGAAGAGGGAACCCTGGTGGTGGCCACTCACACCAGGGTCTTGACGCTTCCTGGCGAGTGCCCCCACCCTGACACTAGAGGGCAGGCCGCTTCTTCGGGGGAAGCGGGTCAAGATCCTCTTGCGGAGCCTTTCCCTTCTCTTCCGCGGAGAACCGGCGGATTGGAGCCATTGCAGCAAGACGGGGCAAGGCCCAGGAAGGAGGAGAAGTAGAGGGATAGATCGGAAGGGCGCACGCCGTTCCGTACTTATAGCCAGCGAAGGCCGACCATCGACCTCCACGATCACCGGTAATCATGACCCGCTTTGCATGCAGGGACTTGTCGAATCCGTGCGGTTACCAAGGCGTCATGGGAAGCAGATGCGCCCACGTCCAATCAACCGCCACGCGGCGCCCAAGGCCGCAAGCTGTTAGGGCCCGTGACGCTTCGCACTTGCCCTTTCGCCTCTCTGCTCGGCCAAGTCCGGGCGTGCCGTGGGCCTGGGGGCTACTGTCGGTGTTCTGGGAATGGGGGTCCCCAGACTTGCCTGCCTGCGGCCCGCGGCGTGGCTCAAAGGAGGCCCAGCACAGCCCATCTTCATCAACGCAAGCTCAAGACCCTCGCGAGGGGCCAGGCCTCACGGGGCGGACAACAAGGAGCTTCCTCAGGCACGGCCTCGTCAGGCTGGCTCATGAGGAGGCGGAGAGTTCAAGGCAGGGTACCTCGCGAGGTGCCCATGACACAAGCCATGACGACCAAGGGCGCCAGTCGGGCGCCAGCCCGCGCAGTGTCCTCCTTTCCTCTTTGGTGCAAAGGGGGCAAGCGCAGGGGAGAGCATCAAGCAAAGGCATCCATTTCGGTGCAACAAGACCAAGACCAGCCCAACGGCAGGGAAGAAGTCATTGTGGAGCCCAAGCAGGCGTCATCACCAGAGCCTTTGACAGGCGAGGACCAACTTTAGTCAGGATAAGTGTACCCGTTGTTCCCCTTCAAAATGGCTGATTGTTGGCGCCCTTCCCGCTCAATATTTGGGAAGAGGCCCAGGGCCTTTGCCTATAAATAGGACTAGCCACCCCCGGGGTAGAGACATCTAGAGACCGGATCAAGAATCCAAGAGCCAGAACCAAGTAGCACCAGCCAAGAGCAGACCCTCGTGAGGCTATTCTTCCTTGTATTGTTCATCATCAGCCCGAGAGGCAATCCACCACACCACACACTGGAGTAGGGTTTTACACCACAATGGTGGCCTGAACCAGTATAAACCTTGTGTCTCTTGTGTTGTTCTGTTTGGTAGTTTAGGTCCTTGCGATTCGGCGAAGAGCAAGTAGGCAGAGGGTTGAATCTCCGCGCGCACCCCAGAGTTCGAACCTCAAGGGTCTGCCGGAACCCGAAATCCGACAACCTCATTGACAATGATCATTATCAGGATGACGCGGAGGCTAGCCGTGCTGGTGATGTAGAGGTAATTATTCTTTCTTTCGACTCAGATACTGTGCCAACACCAAAAACCCGTCAAGCAGTCCGAAAAGTAAAATTTTCACACCCTCTAGCTTATTTGGATCCGCACTTTCTTTTGAAGACACAGCAGCATGAAGCTCGCCGCACAACCCGGCATAGCGTCCAAGTGGTTACCTCTTCCGGTTTACTGAACTCTCCGGTTCGTAAATGCCGTCAAGAGGTCTCTTGTACTTCTAATACACCTTATCCCAGGGCGGGTTATTTCCGATATCCTCTTAACCCATCTAACTCGAATTACCAGGGGACCTCCCATTCATCTTCTAGTGAATCAACATTGACGAAGCTTCCAACCCTTAAAACGGTTCCTGGGTGAGCAGATTTTGCTAATCCGTTATACCTTTATATTTTTTATCCTTGCATTGTTCTGACGCATACTTATTATTTTGCAGGGCCAAAGCCAGAACCAGCAAAAAGGCCAAAGTGACCAAGCCGGCTGAAGACCCTAATCGGGATGAAACAGAACAAACTCCTGAACCGTCTCATCCAGATGTTGATAATATTCCTGATGGCCTGTCATTGCCGGATCAAATAACTGAAGCTGAGAACATGGATATTGACCCATCGGATCATGCTGATGATCCGCCAAGCCCGGCTAAGGGTGGTGATGACGATGTTGTTGTTACTGGCACAGGTTTCACCTCCCCTGGCAATCCTATCGCTTTATCAAAGCATAGTGCCAAGGAAGAATTTTCTGCTATGGACAAGGGCAAGTGGAAAACAGATTTATCAAGCTATGCCCACCTCAACACCCAAGACAATCATTCTGGATTTTTAAACCGCCTGTACACAAGCCGCGACTATGAAGCCGGTTTAGTGGGCCTGATGAAGGAACAATATGAGGTAAATATCACTCACTCTTGCATAAGTTCTCTTTCCTTTATGATCGATTTAAACTATCAATTGTCGTAGCCCCCAAGGGCCAGTTCATAATATTGATGTGAACCGGGACTTGTAGTAGAACAATATTTAATTTTGCTATGAACCGGTACATTTCTATCATGAAGCTTCTAGAATTCTTGATAATAATCCTTGTACTCCAATTGAGGAGGAAAAATGCATAACCTTGTCTTGAGTAAATATGCATTAGCCCCCAAGTGTCAAGTGTATAACTTGTTATGTGCTTGGGACTTAAAATGACAGTTGATAAGAAGCAATATGCATTAGCCCCCAAGTGCTAAGTGTATAACTTGTTATGTGGGACTGCAAATATGCACTACCAACTCATTAAATATCTCTTCCAAGATGATCTGAGCAAAAGGGAATCTCAAATCGCCGACCTTCAAGAAAATATCAAGTCCCAACAAGCAGAAACTTCCAAGGCTAAAGAAGAGCTGACCAGCGCTTTAACAGCCATGGAACAACTGAAGGACAACTTTAAAAGCAAACGGGCAGGATGGGGTGCTGGAAAAACAACTCTGGTAAAGCGGGCGGAGGACGCTGAGGCAGCCCTTAATCCAGTAGCAGAAGACTGACTGGCTTGAAGCAGCAAATCAATGATATGACCACTGCTGTCTTCGGTAAATAACCTCTTCATAAGCTTTAAATAAGTAACATCCATGAAACTACCGGTTTAATAATACCTTGACCATTGCAGGTAGTCGTGTTACTCATCTTGGCTCGGATATGCGCAAAAAACTGAAGGCTGCCTATACCTTGATAGAGCAATTATATATCGGCGTTCAACGGGTCATCTGCACAGCTTCACATAATAAACCGCCCCCAACTTTAATCAAGGAAATGTTGGAAAAATTATCCATGATGCCTGTCTAGCTTGAGGAATTGAAGAAATTAGCTGCTAGGGCTGGTGCTCTTACTGCATTGACTCAGGCCAAGGCCTGGATATCTGACCTTGATCCGGAAGACATTGGAAAAGGTTATCCAGGCCAAAAAGAGGACGGGTCAGATTTTGATAATGACAACCTCAGGGCCATAATGAGGGAAATGCGTCCACTGGCAAGCAAACTGGCTGAAGACACTGACTTGTCATTTTACCAGATGATATATGATGCCAACAACAAACGGGTTAATGCACCGACTTATGATGTGCAAAATCTTATCCCGCCAATCCGTAAGCATACCTACGCCCCTGATGTTGAACCGTCGACCCTTATAAGTGATGAAGCTGTCTTCCGTGCCTTAACTGGGATTGGCTGGGCAACCATTGACTTCCATCCACTAGGTGGAGAGGAGGAGGGTGAACCGGCGCAGGATGATCCACAGCCTTCAAGTCAGCCTGGTGAAGAATCATGATCTGGAGGCCGGTTTAGCTGTTGCACACTGCAATCTGTGTGATAAACAATTATCCTTTTTTGGCATCAAAATGCCTTGTAATAGGCTAGTTTAAACACTTGGTCTGCTATGCCATCGTGCATATTCACTTTGCATAATACTGTTAATCTGTCATGATTATGCTATGTCTGCTTATGATCCTTAGCAGCTTTATTCAATCCTGTTTCTGCATGCAACAAGTTTAAAGTGTCCTGGCGGTTTATTGCCGGACGGGTCATAACACCCAACATAAAACCAGGGTTTATAACCAAGGCTGTAATTTTTAAGAAAATATGAAATATATCATACCTGTGACACTGAATCACATCGTTGGTTTACCAACTTATTGTAGGAAGGGTGATAACCCAAATCTTGAGTACTGATAACTCCCCCCATGTTTGCCGGTTTATAATGAAACCGTGCCAGGTTGGAATAAAAGCCGAATTATCCGTATATCATACTGGCGACTTGTAGTCAAAACCAGACCGGGTTAACAAACACCGTATTTAGTATAAATCTCATCAAAATAAACATCAAAAAGAAAGACTTGCGAAGAAAACACGCAAAAGGCGAGGCTTTTCATGGGCTGTCAGGCCACTGAGTTAAACCATTTTACAAAGCCTTATAAGATGGACCTCACATTAACCAATCGTCAATTTAACTATGACCAGTTCAGGGTCTTTATAAGATTGACTGTCAAAGGTTCAATGGGTCTTACCAGGATTACCTGGACAGAGTGACTTACTTAAAAAGGCAGGATAACCCGGGGTTTTAGGTGAATACACCTGGCTTCCAAGCCTGGCTTTTATAGCCTATTGCAAGGTTATAGACTCTTTGTTCTTGTAGAAGCAAAGAGCCCCCAAGCAATATTTTGAGCTGTGCTCAGTGGACGCCTATGTTTGAGTTGTGCTTGCAACAAACTCTATTTGGCTCCTTATAATGTTGGGTATGAAGCCTCCAAGCTCTCCTTTTTTCGTAGCTTTATAAGCCGTATTAATGGACAATCAGAACTCTGCTTTATAAACAGAAGCCCCCATGTAACCAAAAAAACTTTTAAGGAAGAACGGCAGAGGGCCCGCTTTAGCAAGGCTGCCGGTTTATTATATTGATCATAATATATACATTGTCAAGAATATGTACATAATAGGAGCCTATGGATCAGGTGTAGTAAGGCCGAAGATGAGCAATATTCCACGGCCGGCGGGTTTCCTCCTCCGATTTGCGTGAGTCTTTGTGCTCTCGAACATCGATAAGGTAGTATGACCCATTATTCAGATTCTTGCTGACCACAAAGGGTCCTTCCCAAGGTGGGGATAACTTGTGCATATCGGTCTGATCCTGGATGAGCCGGAGCACCAAGTCGCCTTCTTGAAAAGCTCTGGTTTTAATCCGGCGGCTGTGATAACGCCGCAGGTCTTGCTGATAAATCACCGAACGAGCCGCTGCTATGTCCCGTTTTTCATCTAACAGGTCCAATGCATCTTGGCGTGCTTGTTCGTTGTTCGCTTCAACATAGGCCACCACCCAGGCGAGTCATGGCGAATGTCACTTGGGAGGACTGCTTCTGCTCCATAAACCATGAAAAAAGGTGTATAACCCGTAGATCAATTGGGGGTGGTATTAATGCTCCACAATACGGAAGGCAACTCTTCCACCCAACAACCCGGCATCCTCTGCAAGGGAACCATAAGTCGGGGCTTGATGCCTTCCAGGATTTCTTGATTAGCTCTCTCAGCTTGACCATTAGACTGGGGGTGAGCCACGGATGACACATCAAGCCGGATGTGCTCTCGTTGACAAAAGGCTTCCATAGCCCCCTTGGAAAGGTTCGTGCCATTATCTGTTATGATGCTGTGTGGAAAACCAAAGCGGAAAATCACCTTTTTCATGAATTGAACCGCCGTGGCTGCATCACACTTGCTGACTGGCTCCGCCTCCACCCACTTAGTGAACTTATCGACCGCCACCAGAAGGTGGGTCTTCTTATCCTTGGACCTCTTAAAGGGCCCAACCATATCCAGCCCCCAAGTTGCAAATGACCAAGTGATTGGAATCATCCTCAATTCTTGAGCCAGAACATGAGCTCGGCGTGAGAACTTCTGATAGCCATCACACTTTTTCACCAAGTCTTCAGCATCAGCATGAGCCGTCAGCCAATAGAAGCTGTGACGAAAAGCTTTAGCTACCAAGGATTTTGAACCGGTGTGGTGACCACAATCTCCTTCATGGATCTCCCGCAAAATCTCATGGCCTTCTTCAGGAGATACGCAACACTGGAACGCCCCCGAGACACTGCAGTGATGTAACTCGCCATTGACAATAGTCATGGACTTAGACCGCCGGTTATCTGTCTGGCGAAAACCTCATCCTCAGGTAACTCGCCCCTGGTCATATACGCCAGGTATGGCACCGTCCAATCATGGATAGCATGAAGAACCGCCACCAATTGAGCCTTCGGGTCAGGAATAGCCAGATCCTCCGTCGATAGTTTGACCGACAGGTTATGCAAAACGTCAAGAAAGACATTGCGCGGCACTGGTTTACGCTTAGACCCCGGCTGGCTTAAAGCGTCCTCCGCTTCATTCTTGCACCGATCAATGTGCTCGACCTGGTAACCCTTGAAGTGACTAGCAATGACATCCACCTCACGCCAATAAGCCCCATTAGTGGATCCTTAGAATCCCAAGTACCAGAGACTTGCTGAGCCACTAAATCGGAGTCCCCAAAGCATCGTACCCGGATTAAGTTCATTTCCTTAGCTACCCGAAGATCGTGGAGCAAGGCCTCATACTCAGCTGCATTGTTAGTACAAGGAAACATCAAGCGGAGAACATAACAAAATTTGTCACCTCGAGGGGAAGTAAGAACCACTCCAGCCCCCGAGCCCTCCAATTGTCTGGACCCGTCGAAGTGAATAGTCCAGTATGTGTTATCCGATTTATCCTCTGGCGCCTGCAACTCTGTCCACTCATTGATGAAATCCACGAGCGCTTGGGACTTGATAGCTGTACGAGGCATATATTTTAACCCGTGAGGTCCAAGCTTAATAGCCCACTTAGCAACTCGGCCAGTTGCTTCCGTGTTCTGGATGATATCTCCCAAAGGAGCGGAACTGACCACAGTGATGGGATGGCCCTGAAAGTATTGCTTAAGCTTCCGGCTTGCCATAAAAACTCCATACACAATCTTCTGCCAATGTGGGTATCTTTGCTTCGACTCAATAAGCACCTCACTGATATAATAAACCGGCCGCTGAACTGGATACTCCTTACCCGCCTGCTTGCGCTCTACCACAATAGCCACGCTGACAGCCCGGGCGTTAGCAGCCACATATAACAGCAACAGTTCTTTATCAATGGGGGCAGCAAGAACAGGTGGCTCGGCTAACTGCTTCTTCAGATCCTCAAACGCTGCATTAGCAGCATCGCTCCAGGCAAAGTTGTCTATCTTTTTCAACATCTGATATAGAGGGATAGCATTCTCTCCCAACTGGCTGATAAACCGGCTTAGTGCTGCAATGCGACCCGCCAGGCGTTGAACATCGTTGATACACGCCGGTTTAGCCAGAGATGTGATAGCTTTGATCTTTTCCGAATTAGCTTCAATGCCCCTGTTAGGCACCAGAAAACCCAAGAGCTTGCCCGCCGGTACGCCAAAAACACACTTGGCCGGATTAAGCATCATCTTATAAACCCGGAGATTATCAAAAGTTTCCTTCAAATCATCTACCAACGTCTCCGCTTTCCTAGACTTCACCATGATATCATCCACATAAGCATGAACATTGCGCCCAATCTGATTATGAAGACAATTCTGCACACATCGCTGATAAGTCGCATGGGCACTCTTGAGCACAAAAGGCATAGATACATAGCAGAAGGCTCCAAAGGGAGTTATAAAAGTTGTCTTCTCCTGGTCCTTAACTGCCATTTTGATCTGATGATAACCAGAATAAGCATCCAGAAAGCTCAAACGCTCACAACCCGCCGTAGCATCAATAAGTTGATCAATACGAGGGAGAGCAAAGGGATCAGCTGGACAAGCCTTGTTCAAATCTGTGTAATCCACACACATACGCCAAGTGCCGTTCCTCTTAAATACTAGTACCGGGTTAGCTAACCACCCAGGGTGAAAAACCTCCACAATAAACCCTGCTGCCAAGAGCCGGGCTACCTCCTCACTGACGGCTTTGCGTCTTTCTTCATTGAAACGGCGGAGAAACTGCTTGACCGGTTTAAACTTGGGATCAATATTAAGAGTGTGCTCAGCGAGTTCCCTCGGTACACCTGGCATGTCGGAAGGTTTCCATGCAAAGATGTCCCAGTTCTCACGGATGAACTCGATGAGCGCGCTTACCTATTTTGGATCCAGGTTAGCGTTGATGCTAAACTGCTTGGATGAATCGCCAGGAACAAAATCTACTAGCTTAGGCTCATCAGCCGATTTAGACTTCAAGGCCGGATCATGCTCTATAGTTGGTTTTTTCAAAGAAGTCATATCCGCCAGATCAACATTGTCATTGTAGAACTTCAACTCCTCTGTTGCACAAACCGACTCAGCATTCCAAAGCAATCTCACAGCTTCCATGTACTGTGATGGTCCCCTTCTGACCCGGCATCTTGAGCTGTAGATAAACATAACAGGGCCTTGCCATGAACTTTTCATAAGCCGGCCGTCCAAACAGGGCATGGTACGGGCTCCTGATTTTCACCACTTCAAAAGTCAATGTCTCTGATCTTGAATCATGGTCATCACCAAAAGCAACGTCCAGAGCTATCTTTCCGACTGGATAAGCCGATTTACCAGGCACCACACCATGGAAAATGGTGTTTGACGGTTTGAGATTCTTATCTGTTAACCCCATGCGACGGAAGGTTTCATAATAAAAGATGTTGATGCTGCTCCCTCCATCCATGAGCACCTTGGTGAACTTATAACCTCCAACCTGAGGCGCCACCACCAACGCCAGATGACCCGGATTATCAACCCGGGGTGGATGATCCTCTCGACTCCACACAATAGGCTGTTCAGACCAATGCAAGTAACGGGGCACCGCCGGTTCAACAGAGTTCACCACCTTTTTATGAAGCTTTTATCGCGCTTGCAGAGGCTAGTGGTGAAGACATGATACTGCCCACTATTCAACTACTTTGGGTGGCTCTGGTAACTTGACTGTTGCTACTGCTGACTCCCCTGTTGATTATAACCACCATGGTTGCCCTGACTGCCTCGATTGCCATGTCCGACTTGATTACCTTGAAATCCTGAGCCTGAACTACCTCCACCATAACCCGACCCATGAGACCCGGGTCCTGAACCGTCGGACGGTCCATGATCATATCGGAAAAGATCCGAGTTTTTGAACTCCCGCATAATAAAGCAATCCTTCCAGAGGTGCGTAGATGGCTTCTCTCGCGTCCCGTGCCTTGGGCAAGGCTGATTTAACAGGTGCTCAAGATTGACACCTGATCCTCCACTCTGCGGGGGCGGTTTACCCTTACGATGCTAACCATTATCCTGTGTGTTGGTGTTAGCCATAAAATCTGAACTATTATCCACTTTACGCTTACCATTGTTTCCATGGCCCGCCTGGTTATGCTGCTACCCTTTGGTGCTGCCATTCTTCTTTCCCTTCCCTGGCTTTTCATCGTCACACTCGGGATCCTTGGTACTATCAGAGTTGGCATACTTAACCAGAGCCGCCATAAGTGTACCCATGTCATTGCAGTGATGCTTGAGCCATCCCAACTTCAGCTTCAGAGGCTTGAACCGGCAATTTCCCTCCAACGTTATGACTGCTGAATCAGCATTGATGCGGTCCGATGAATGCAAGATTTCCGAAACCCGGCGCACCCAATGGGTTGTCGATTGACCTTCTTCTTGGACACAAGCAGATAAATCCACAATTGACATGGGCTGATTGCATGTGTCCTTGAAGTTCAATATAAACCGGGCCTTTAACTGGGCCCATGACCCAATGGAGTTAGCTGGCAAACTTTTCAGCCAAGTACGAGTTGTTCCTTCCAACATCATGGTGAAGTACTTAGCACATGTCGCCTCATCCACATCCAGCATCTCCATTGCCATCTCATAGCTTTCGACCCATGACTTGGGGGGTAAGTCAGCAGTGTAATTGCGCCCTTTACATGGACCCTTGAAATCCTTGGGCAGCCGCACATTGCGCAAAGCTAGGGTGAGACACGGCACCCCCCAAGAGCTGAAAGTGACACCTGGTTCCACTAAAGTTGTTGGATGAACCGGAGTAAGCTGACGGTCCACGTACTGTGCTGCTAACTCGCCTTCTCGAAGTGCTCTACCATGATCCACCATGTCCTGAGCATTTGCACCACCGCCCGCTGGGTTAGGCCCTCGAGGGGCATTACGGTTTTGCGCACTGCTTGACACAGCTGGTTCATCAATATGCATGTTGTAACTTCGGCTTGGGCGAGGGGTTGAATGAATCTTGTCATGACTATACGAATAAGCCTGCTGATGAAACATAGCCGTTTGAAGGAGATCTCTGGCCCGCTGCGTCTCAACCACCGCTGGAGACTTGCCTTCCATTGGAATAGCTGCCAATCGCGACGCCGCAGCAATCATGTTATCCAAAGGGGTGGAAAAGTGACCCGGTGGTGTTGGCATGTACCGAGGCGGGTCATGGTTCCGTCGAGGAGGGTCCGTCGTCCGTGGTTGATCCGGCGCTCCTGTCCTAGGTGCTTCAATCCGGTTTACCGCTGCCGGGTTACAGGTTCCTGCTCCTGGCGTGTTAAAGAGGTTCATTGCTTCATAAACCGGTGGTAGACGGGACCGATGCCTCCTCCTCAATACGTCATTTGAAGCGTTCTGATCTAGCATGAGCCAATAATTTTCTGCCTGGATCCGCTGTGCCTAAGCATCCAAAGCGGCCCGCTCCCCAGTCATCCTGGCTTCCTCAGCCGCCAAGTCCTCCTTGGCCTGAGCTATCTGATCTCGCATCTTTGTGACCTCCGCATTATGCTGATCTCGATTATCCGAGGTAACCTCTGTGGTCAACAATGTCGTCCAGGCGTCCAATAAACCGGACAAGACTTGAGCCGGTGGGCGCGTGGGGCCTCCTACTCTGGCTGCCGATCCGAAAATCATCGCCGCTATAGTTGAGGAGTGCTGCGTGGGCTGCGTACCGGCCATGAAGATCGCAACCCGGTTTGGTGGTTCAAGGGGGTCCGGAATACTGTCGCCATCGGAACAGCCCCCAAACCGGCCGTCTTGCAGTTGGTACAGTGATTCGGTCTCACCGGTGGATAATTCGCCATCTGAATAGACAACCGTCTCACCATCGGATACCGGTTCAAACTCCGCACCATTGATGAATCCTACGAACGCACGCTTCCTGGCAGGATGAACCCGAGCGGGGCTTGCACACTGAGCCGTCTCGATGAGGTCGGTGCAGATGTCCGGCTCAGGACCCGGTTCGCCGATCTTGCCAATGAAGACATGAAGTCCTCCAAAGGGGACCAGTACCCGTACTCGATTGAGCCAGCGTCGGGGCCCCAGCCTGCGTCGTCGTTGTAGAGCTTGCCGCGACGACCTTGGTCATCCGGCCCACTGCGTATCCCTTGAGTCCTTCGAAATTACCCTCTAAGAACTTGAAACCATCATGCGATAGCCCCACGGTGGGCGCCAACTATCGTGGAATTGTCACGTCAGATGTCCTAATATGAGGACTTAGTCGTGGAGCCATCGCAACGAGATTTGCTTAAAGGGGTTAAACCAGACAAAGGACACGGGGAGTTTATACTGGTTTGGCCCCTTGCGGTGAAGGTAAAAGCCTACGATCCAGTTGTGGTGGAATTGATGGGGTCTCGATGATCAGGGAGCGAATCCGCTTTGCCTGGCTCTTGAGTTGTTTTTTTGTCCTTGAACCGCCGCCGGGTCATCCCTTTATATACACAGGTTGACGCCCGGTGAGGGAGTCCTGGATTAGGGGGTATCCGGACAGCTGGACTATATACATCATCCGGACTATTGGAGCGTGAAGATACAAGACTCAAGACTCCGTCCCGTGTCCGGATGGGACTCTCCTTTGCGTGGAAGGCAAGCTTGGTGATCCGGATATTGTATTTCCTTCCTTGTAACCGACTCCGTGTAAACCCTAGCCCTCTCCGGTGTCTATATAAACCGGAGAGGTTGGTCCTTAGAAGGCCGATCACAATTACAGTCATAATCATCATAGGCTAGCTTCTAGGGTTTAGCCTCTATGATCTCGTGGTAGATCTACTCTTGTACTACTCATATCGTCAATATTAATCAAGCAGGAATTAGGGTTTTACCTCCATCGAGAGGGCCTGAACCTGGGTAAATATTGTGTCCCTCGCTTCCTGTTACCATCAGCCTAAGACGCACAGATCGGGACCCCCTACCCGAGATCCGCTGGTTTTGACACCGACATTGGTTCTTTCATTGAGAGTTCCTCTGTGTCGTCGCCGCATGGCTCGATGGCTCCTTCAATCATCATCAACAACATGGTCCAGGGCGAGACTTTTCTCCCCGGATAGATCTTTGTGTTCGGAGGCTTCGCACTGCGGGCTAATTCGCTTGGCCATCTGGAGCAGATCGACAGCTACGCCCCTGGCCACCAGATAAGGTTGGGAAACCTAAACTACATGGCGGACAT
This sequence comes from Triticum dicoccoides, assembly GCF_002162155.2. Lineage (NCBI taxonomy): Eukaryota > Viridiplantae > Streptophyta > Magnoliopsida > Poales > Poaceae > Triticum > Triticum dicoccoides. The sequence goes on along the minus strand of NC_041381.1, from coordinate 537,399,288 downwards.
TCACGGAGACTTGATCTTCAACGGATTCGGGCCTGCGCCAGGAGAACCGGACAGTCACGATGAGCACGGCTTAGACCTGCTGTTGGACAATGATCGGGATATCACCCCTGGAGTAGCCCCGGACCTAAATCCGGGGCAGGCTGCGTTACCTAAGGACGGAGGGATGGACCCCGCCCCGCAGGCCGCACACTCATTGCCGGTGGAGCCGAACACAGGTCTCACCTCTGTGGAAGCCTGTGACTCCGGACCCCCGGACTCGTATCCGGTTGTTGGTTCTAGTCCGCGTTCTCCCGAGCCAGCCAAGCCAGGTTGGGCCCCGGTAATGGAGTTTACCGCTGCGGCACTCACCCTTTGGCGACATGCTGAACTCATTAAAGTCTCTCTCTTTGTCAGGAGGCTCTTGGCCGAACTATGTCCGGCTCGAGTGGGAAGCAGGCGGCGAAGGAATTCGCTGCCCACCCACCACCCACTTCATTGCCACGGTCGATGATCTAACCGACGTGCTTGACTTTGACTCCAAAGACATCGACGGTATGGACGATGATGCAGGAGAAGCACAGGAACCATCGGTCATAGGGCGGTGGACAGCCACCTCCTCACACGATATATATATGGTGGACACTCCGAAGGAAACCAATGTGATGAGGCAATGGAGAATAACCCCTCAGGGAGAAAAACAAAGCATGGGCGTCGTCGGCGCCGCTCCAAGCCCCGCCACAGCAATACCGGCCCAGGAGACGAAAACAATCTGGATGGTGCCGAAGAGGAATACAACCCCGATCAGCCCGCCTTCGAGCAAGACGACCAGGAAGATGAGCAGGTCAGCCCAGACGAACAGGCGACCAACAGATATCCGAAGGAGGATAACTACATGCCCCCCCTCCAAAGATGAGATTAGCCTCGGCGATGACGAGTTCGGCGTGCCTGAGGATCCCGTGGAGCAGGAGCGCTTCATGCGTCGGCTTATGGCCACTGCGAGGAGCCTGAAAAAGAAGCAGCAGCAACTCCAAGCTGATCAAGACCTGCTCACAGATATATGGACTAAGGTCCTGGCAGCCGAGGAATACGGACTCGAGCGCCACTTGGCTGACCGGCCACCCCGCGGCAAGGATAAAACGACATATCAGCCCGAATACTAGCCCGCACCCCCATGCCAATACACTACGGCCCGGGGCAGCAGGCAAGACCTGCAAGATATACTGGAAAACAAAGCAGGATAGCCAAGATCGATCTATGGATCACGGGGCGCGCCCCAGCACGCGATGATGACCGTCGCGACGGATACACCATAAACAAGTCTGGCCGGGCCGAACACAACCACCCAGACCAATTCGAACTGCGTAGCCACATAGCCCGGCACAGAGGCGCCACACACCCCTTCTGCTTCACCGATGAAGTGATGGATCACGAATTCCTAGAATGATTCAAACCCGTAAACATCAAATCATACGACGGCACAACAGACTCCGCAGTATGGATTGAAGATTTCCTTCTCCATATTCACATGGCCCGTGGAGACGACCTACACGCCATCAAGTATCTTCCCCTTAAGCTAAAAGGACCCGCCCGACACTGGCTAAACAACCTGCCCGCAAATTCCATTGGCAGTTGGGAAAACCTGGAAGACGCGTTCCTCGACAACTTCCAGGGCACATACGTGCGACCACCGGACGCCGATGACTTGAGCCACATTACTCAATAGCCCGGAGAGTCAGCCAGGAAATTCTGGACTCGGTTCCTAACTAAAAAGAACCAAATAGTCAACTGTCCAGACGACGAAGGCCTGGCGGCTTTTAAGCACAATATCCGTGCCGAGTGGCTCGCCCGACACCTCGGCCAGGAAAAACCCAAGTCCATGGCAGCCCTCACGACACTAATGACCCGCTTTTGCGCGGGCGAGGACAGCTGGTTAGCTCGCAGCAGCACCACGCCACATTCTGGTACTTCGGACGTCCGTGACAATAACGGCAAGCCCTTGCGCAATAGACACAAGCGATGGAACAACGGTGACAACACCGAAGACACGGCAGTCAACGCCGGATTCAGCAGATCCAAATCCGGTCAGCGGAAGAAGCCGTTCAAGAGAAACAATCAGGACCGTGCAGTCTGGACCCCATACTAGAACACTCGTGCCAAATTCATGGCACTCTAGACAAGCCAGCCAGCCACACCAACAGAGACTGATGGGTGTTCAAACAGGCCGTCAAAATAAATGCTGAAAACAAGGACAAGGGGCTGCACAACAACGATGACGAGGAGCCCCGGCGTCCGAACACGGGGGGACAGAAGAAACCCCCCCCCCCAGGTGAGAACAGTCAACCTGATCTACTCTACTCACATTCCCAAGCGGGAACGGAAGCGAGCACTACGGGACGTCTATGCGATGGAGCCAGTCGCCCCCAAATTCAACCCATGGTTAGCTTGTCCGATCACCTTTGATCGTAGGGATCACCCTACTAGCATCCGTCATGGCGGCTCAGCCGCATTGGTCCTAGACCCAATCATCGACGGATTCCACCTCACGCGAGTCCTTATGGACAGCGGCAGTAGCCTGAACCTGCTTTATCAGGACACAGTGCGAAAAATGGGCATCGACCCTTCAAGGATCAAGCCCACCAAAACCACCTTTAAAGGTGTAATTCCTGGAGTAGAGGCCCGTTGCACGGGCTCTATAACATTGGAAGTGGTCTTCGGATCTCCGAATAACTTCCGAAGCGAAGAGTTAATCTTCGATATCGTCCCTTTCCGTAGTGGTTACCACACACTGCTTGGACGAACTGCATTCACCAGATTCAATGCGATACCCCACTATGCATACCTCAAACTCAAGATGCCAGGACCGCGCGGGGTCATAACAGTAAACGGAAACATGGACCGCTCTCTCCGTACAGAAGAGCATACTGCAGCCCTCGCGGCGGAAGTACAATGCGGCCTCCTCCGACAAACCACCAATCCGGCGATGACAAGCTCGAACACCGTCAAACGAGTCCGGAGCACCCCGCAACAGGATCACCAGGCACGCCAAGAGCACGACTAGCAGTCCGGCCTCCGCTCAAGCCCCATCAAAGCAGCATTCATGTCACGCGTACACAATTACGCACTCGAAATACCATGGGCATAGGCGGAGGCGCAGCAGCGACTCAGTCAACAGTGCGGTATCACCGCAACACACCTTCATAACTCTCCCTTTTTATCTTTAGGACATTGCTTTAGGGCAGCCTCTTCGGAAGAGCCGGATTGTCGGACTTACATAGGAGAGAAAACCAAGGAGTCAACAGGCTTCGCGCACAAAAGGAAATACCCAGGTGGAATCTGATCACGATCGTTATACCTGTTTTACATACCTACATGCAGCCTGTCCTTGGATAGGACATGTTAAATAGTCCTATTTACTTCTGCTTAAACGCAACCATTGTACTCATACGCTTAAACGTATTCATCAATGGGAGATAATATATAGCATCAGCTTATTATTCTTATTTGCGCATTTTTCTTGCAAATATTTATTTAATATTGCACCCGTACACCTTGGTATGATTAGTTTGCCAGGGGCTTCATATGGCGCCTCATAATACTGCAAAACAAGTCCGAACACTTTCAACAGTGCGGCACCCCGAACTTATAGCACTATATGCATCAGCTCCGAATCACATCTTGGGTCAATAGTTGGGTTTGCCCGGCTCCCTTGTTTTGGTACCTTACGTTCCGTTATATCGGCTAAGGTAGCGCGGGGAGAACTACTGCGATTGTGTCCCGGTTCTTCCGAACGAGCACCTCAGTAGAGAAAACCGAAAACTGACCGGCATGATGTGGCGAGAGCTAGTCACTGTTCGAGTGGTCTTAAAATCCTTAAAGATTTTTCCGCTTTAGGCGAGGAATCGGCTTCGTCCGATCTAGGCGTATATAGCGCCCCAATTCGGCCTTCCGAATTCTAGGGTCTTCACCAAAATTTAAAATTGTAGACTTCTATGGCTAAGTGAAAGTTATAAAGCCACATAGTCCGATTGCCTTGTACCCTGCGCCGGATACCTCCTTAAGGGACCAAAAATTTGGGTAAAGAGTATCCGGGTTTTTCCAGGAACACCCCGGTACTAGTTACGTGGGGGTGGAAGCCGACGACTGGCCTACTTTCAGAATTTTATAAACATCCGCACGGAAGGTAATATTTTAAATCAAACAACGCTAAATAGCGCAAGTAACTTCGTCTTAATATTACAACAATGACAAAGGTACATTTACTCAAGGATTGTGTCCTTGGTACATTCATCGGCCACAAGACGAGCACCCTTCATAACGCCATCGTAATACTTCTCGGGATAGCAATGCGCCTTGCCCTCCGGCGGCCCGTCCTTCACCAGCTTCTCCGCATCCAGCTTGCCCCAATGCACCTTCGCGCGGGCAAAGGCCCGGCGGGCACCCTCATTGCAAATGGATCGCTTGATAACTTCAAGACGCGGACAGGCATTCACCATCCGCTTGATTAGGCCGAAGTAGCTAGTGGGCAGGGGCTCACCAGGCCACATCCGGACTATGAAATCTTTCATAGCCACTTCGGCCGCCCTGTGGAGTTCGACCAACTGCTTCAGTTGGTCACTTAGAGGCATTGGGTGTTCGGCCCCAGAATACTGGGACCAGAACAGCTTCTCCGTTGAGCTCCCCTCCTTGGCACGGTAGAACTCTGCGGCATCTGATATATTGCGTGGCAGATCTGCGAATGGCCCTGGAGAGCTCCGAATTCGTGTAAGTAAAAGAAACGCCTCCTCCACATGTTTGGTTTGCATAAAGAATGTCTTACCCGCCGCTATCTTCTTGGCCGCCTGGATTTCTTATTGTGCCTTGTCGGCTTCGGCCTTGACGTCTCTCATACTCACAAGGGCCTTCGCAAGCTCGGCCTCTTTCATCTTAAGATCATGCTCCACGGACTCGAACTTCTTGCCGAGCTCTTGGAGCTCTTGCTGTACCTCGCCCACTCTAGCATCTTGCTTTTCGCGCTCCTTGCATTCCAAGGCCGCCTTGTCTTCGGCCTCGGACAACACTTTCGTCAGAGACGCCACTTCAGTGGTGGCCCCTGTTACACAGTCACGACGCATCGTCGTTAGAATACCCAATTTTACCTATCCTTCATTACATAAGAGCGGGGAATCACTCACCTTTGTTCTCTTCGAGCTGCCTCTTCGTGAGGTCGAGCTCCCCCTGCGCCTGCTCCAGGTCCCGCTTTAGTCCAGCGACCTCGGCTCTGCGGACAGCAGCGGCAAGCAGCACAGCCTGCTCATACACACTTATTATTAGACTCCTGCGGATTATAATTGACCCTCCATTTGGCTTTTCTTTCTGAACACCAAACAGAGTATCACGGGCTACTACCTATCGGGTGGTAATTTCACATATTTTTATTACTCACCTCAAAGCCTGTCAGGAGGCTGGTGCAAGCTTCGGTTAGTCTTCTCTTGGCAGACAAAACCTTTTGAATCACCGCACTCATAAGAGTATGGTGCTCTTCATCCATGGAAGCGCCATGAAGCGCTTCCAGCAGATAATCCGACGCCTCGGGTGTAACGGAAGTGCTCGACACGGACGGCTCGCCCTCCATAACGAGGGGCTGCCCGCCTGAGTCCGGAACCGCTGGAGGTTCCGAAACAGTGTTCGGCTGAGAGCCCGGCCTATTGCGGCTCTCATCGACACGATCCGCGGGGATCTTGAACCCCGCGTGTCCGACATCTGGGATTCCGCCGTGGGGCATCTCCAGAGTCACCTCCCCCTGCTCTGGGAGCCTTCGGGACAACACCTCCGTGTCATCCGCGGGCTGAGGAGTAGTGGCCGTCGGGAGCGAGTTCATCGCTGAATCGCTCAGGGGCCCATCCGAAGACGATACCTCGGGATGAACCCTGGCCGGACTGCATATATATTTGGCGTTATAAAAAGACTGTGAAGTAAAATCACGATAGAGTGCGGATACTTACAATCGCGCTAGGGGCTTCCCCCTGGGCAGCCACTCCTCCTCGCTATGGGCGGTCGTGGCGGAGTAGTCCGGAAGGGACACCTTTCCCTTCTTGGATGTCCCAGCCTCCTCCTCCGAGGTGGCTTTCCTCTTTTTCTCCTCCCCAGTGCGGGGAGGTAGAGTTTCTTCTTGTTCCCCCCCCCCCCGCCTCCACGGGAGGAATCTGCCTCGTCATCGTCGGACGACGAGGGAATGACGGCCTTGCGCCGGGGGCCTTTCCTGCCCCCCTGGTCAGCCTTCTCAGGCCCCTCATCCTCTCCGGGTGGGGTGGCCCCTTCTTCTTCTTCTTCCTCCCCTTCGGGGGAGGAGTGAGCCTCGTCGTCTTCGGGCGAGGCTTCCGGTACAACCCTACGCCGGAGACCCATCCTGGTCCCCGGGGTCTTTTTTTCGGCCTTCTTCTCCGGTGCCTTGTAGGGCGCCGGGACTAGCATCTCCGCCAGGAGAGCATCAGCTGGGCCTTCTGGCAGCGGAGCCGGACAGTCAATCCGCTCTGCTGTCTCCACATAATCCTGATTAAATATGCACAATTACTTAAGACTCCCCCACGATTATACTGGGAAGAGCTGAATCCGGTGGTAGTCAGAAAACTCACCGGACTAGGAGGCCGCGCGGCGTGAAGTCCATGGTCCTCGGATGTGGGAGGAGGTACTTAGGAGGCCTTGAACAACACCTTCCATGCGTCTTTATCCATCATGCCGTAGAGCCTCCGAAGCGTCTGGTGTTCGTCCGGGACGAACTCCCACAGATTAAATGCCCGCCTTTGGCACGGAAGAATCAGGCTAACAAGCATGACCTGGATCACATTGACAAGCTTGATGTTCTTGTCCTTCATGCTCTTGATGCAGTTTTGGAGCCCGGTCAGCTTTGTAGGTTCGCCCCAGGCCAGGCCCTTCTTTTCCCAGGAGGTGAACCGCATGGGGGTTCCGGATCGAAACTCGGGGGCCGCTTCCCAGTTGGCATCGCGTGGCTCGGTGATGTAGAAACACCTCGACTGCCACCCTTTCATGGTCTCCGCAAAGGAACCGTCAAGCCAGGTGACGTTAGGCATGTTGCCCACCATGGCCCCTCCGCACTCTGCTTGCTAGCCGCTCAAGATCTTCGGCTTCACGCAGAAGATTTGCAGCCACAGGCCGAAGTGAGGCTTGATGCGGAGGAAGGCCTCGCATACGATGATGAACGACGAGATGTTGAGGACGAAGTTCAGGGCTAGATCATGGAAATCTAGCCCGTAGTAGAACATGAGCCCGCGGACGAAGGGATGAAGTGGAAATCCCAGTCCACGGATGAAGTGGGCGAGAAACACGACCCTCTCGTGGGGTCCCGGGGTTGGAATGACTTGCCCATCGTCCGGTAGCCGGTGCGCTATGTCTCCGGCCAAGTATCCAGCCGCCCGAAGATTCGTGATGTGCTTCTACTTCACGGTGGAAGCCACCCACTTTCCTCCTGCTCCGGACATATTTGGCTGTGCGGAGAAGACTTGGACTAGGGCGCTGGAGATCGAGGAGGTAAGGATGAGCAAAGGAGGAGGAAGGCGTGGGTGAAAATGGGGAGCCCTTATCCCTTTATAAAGGCGACGAAAGTGGTGCGCCTCCTCACTCGCCCGTTGAGAATCGCTTACTTCCGAAGCGCCACAATTGATGGCGTGGTGGGATTACCCAAACCCATATTGATGAGAATCCCGTGATAAGGGGACACGATCTCTGCTTTGACAAGATGTATCAAGGAAACTGCCTCACAATATGCGTTGTGGCTGGTTGTGGGAAAACGGTTCGAATAATGACCCGAACGTAATGACATGTCACGTCGTCTAAAAAGTTGTTAGCTGAAATATCATTCTCTCTACGATGGTACGTGAAGATCATTTTGCAGATCCGGACATGGTTTACGTGTTCAATGATTACCTTGGAGTATTCAAAGAAGGAACCCGCCTTGCAATGCCGAAGACAAAACTGCGCGCTGGACTCATCGTCATTGAAGCCTGGTTCAGGGGCTACTGGGGGAGTCCTGGATTAGGGGGTATCCGGACAGCGGGACTATATACATCGTACGGACTATTGGAGCGTGAAGATACAAGACACAAGACTCCGTCCTGTGTCCGGATGGGACTCTCCTTTGCGTGGAAGGCAAGCTTGGCGATCCGGATATTGTATTTCCTTCCTTGTAACCGACTCCGTGTAAACCCTAGCCCTCTCCGGTGTCTTTATAAACCGGAGAGGTTGGTCCTTAGAAGGCCGATCACAATTACAGTCATAATCATCATAGGCTAGCTTCTAGGGTTTAGCCTCTACGATCTCGTGGTAGATCTACTCTTGTACTACTCATATCGTCAATATTAATCAAGCATGAAGTAGGGTTTTACCTCCATCGAGAGGGCCCGAACCTGGGTAAACATTGTGTCGGCGTTCTGGGAACGGGGGTCCCGAGACCTGCCTGCCTGCGGCCTGCGGCGTGGCTCAAGTGGGGGCCCAGTGCAGCCCAGCTTCATCAGCTCAAGGTCAAGACCCTCGCGAGGGGCCAAGCCTCGCGGGGTGGACGACAGGAAGCTTCCCCAGGAGCAGCCTCCTCAGGTAGGCTCGCGAGGAGGCGGAGAGATCAAGGCAGGGTACCTCGCGAGGAGCCAGTGACGCAAGCCATGACGATCGAGACCAGGCGGGCGCCAGGCGGGTGCCGGCCTGCGCAGTGTCCTTGTTTCCCCTTTGGTGCAAAGGGGGCAAGCACATGCCAAGGCATAAGGCAAAGGTTACTGTTTCGGTGTAACAAGACCAAGACCAGCAGAACGGCAGGATGGAGGTCACCGTGTAGCCCAGGACGTCGTCATCGTCAGAGCCTTTGGCAGCCGAAGACCAACTTTAGTCAGGATAAGTGTACTAGATGTTCCCCTTCAAAATGGCCAATTGTTGGCGCCCTTCCCGCTCATTATTTGGGAAGAGCCCAGGGCCTCCCTCTATAAATAGGACTAGCCACCACTGGGTAGAGGGGGGAGAATAGATCGACCAGAGAGAGAGAGAGAGAGAGGCGACTGAACTCACCCAAGCAGTTCATCGCACCAGCTCAAGAACAGCCCCTCGCGAGGCTGCTCTCCCTTTGTACTGTTCATCATTAGCCCCTGAGGCAATCCACCACACCACACACTGGAGTAGGGTATTACACCACAATGGTGGCCTGAACCGGTATAAATCTCGTGTCCCTTGCGTGTTCATCTTTCTTGCTTAGATCCTTGCGAGACATCGACGCGTCAGCTGGTAGGGGAAAGATCTTCGTGCGCACCCCAATGTTCGAACCTCAAGGGTCTGCCGGAACCCGAAATCTGACATTTGGCGCGCCAGGTAGGGGTTCGCCGGAATCTTTCTTCCGCTAGTCACGCCCGTGTCCATGGCTGACGCTCGCTGAGCTCGTGCCGAGCGTCGGGCTGCTCTCGCCACCCGTGTCACCCAGACGGCACCCGTCGGCGGTCGCCCCCGTCGTTCCCCGTCGCCTGCCGCCAACGCCGCCACCGGCCCGGCGGGGAACGAGCAGCAGGCCTCTTCCCTGCATCCTTCGGTGCGGCGCGATGGCCGCACCGCCACCCTATCACTGACCCCAGCCGGTTCGTCGTCCTACGCCCGTCGCGCCCCCACGGACGCGCATGCCGCGCTGCTCCTGGCGCGTGAGCTCCTGCACTACCGTCCCGTCGATGACCTCTACGAGGACTGGCTCGCCCGCATCATCGAGCTCGTCAGCACCGCAGGGGGCTCCCTTGCACTGGCCCTCTCGCTGCCTCGCCCTCCATCCTACGCAAGAGGCGAGGATCAGGAGGTGCCTCCGCCGCCTCCTCCCCAAGAAGGCGCCCTGGCCCCAAAGCGCGTGGCCCCAGGATGAGACCCTCTGAGTCCAGAGCCTGCGCGACAAGAAAGGAGCTGCCAAGAGATCCCTCGTCCCCAAGAAGGTGCTCGCGTGCTCCCAGCACCGGAGCACCGTGACCGCATCCCTGCGCCACCACGTCAAGACCCCGCGCTGCTCCAGGCAGCGGTGTGCGGGAATCCCCAAGAGCAAGCTCCGCATCAGCAGAGAGCTCCGGTGGCCACCGCAGGCTGCCACGCCTTCACCTCCGAGCTGCGTAGCGTCGCATGGCCCAGCAAGTTCAAGCCAGGCCTGCCTCCTTGCTACGATGGAACTGCCGACCCCGCGGAGTTCCTCCAGCTCTATGAGCTGGGCATTGAGGCCGCCAACGGGGAAGAAAAGGTCATGGCGAATTGGTTTCCCATGGCGCTCAAGGATGGTGCCCGCACCTAGCTCCTGAACCTGGCTCCCGGCACAATCTCTTCCTGGGACGAGATGCGCACCCGCTTCATCGCCAATTTCCAAGGTACTCGCGACCGGCCCCCGGCCATGAGTGACCTGCGCCGCATCAAGCAACAGCCAGGAGAGACCCTACAGAAGTACATCCAGCGCTTCAACAACGCCCGCCTCAAGATCCCCAGGGTGACTGAGGAGGCCATCATCTCAGCCTTCTCCGACGGCGTGCGTGACATCAAGATGAAAGAGGAGATAGCAATCCATGAAGACCTATGCACATCACTGGAACTGTTCAACTTGGTGACCAAGTGCGCCAGGGCTGAGGAAGGGCGCCTCTCCCTCCTCGAGCTTCCAACTGCCGACCCAGAAGAGAAGAAGCCCAAGGTCAAGGACATGAAGCGCAAGGGGGCTGCTGTGCTCGCAGCAGAGCCAGACACCAAGCAAGGCAGGGATCAGCCTGAGTCATCCAAGGGCAGCTGGTACTGCGTGTACCACGACCTCCACACCCACAACACCAATGAATGTCAAGAGCTCGGGGCCGTGCGAGATGGGTGTATCGGCCGATGTCCCGACCGCAACGACCGGGGCTATGGCCGAGGAGGAGGAAGAGGTGGAGGATGATTGGAAGACCGTGGCCCTCGCCAAGGGTGGCGTGACCGACCTCGTGAGGACCGCTGGCAGGACCAGCCTCACGAGGGAGGTTGGAGGGATCAGCCTCATGAGGACCGCCCTCAAGCCAACGCGGGCCTCCCTCCTCTGCCACCGCCGCCAAGAAGGAATGAAGACCATCACCAGGACGAGGGGGCTGGGGGCTTCCAAGAGCCGCGCGTAATCGCTTGCATCCTGGGCGGTGCTCAGGCTCCAGCCTCTCAGGGCATCTTCAAGCAGTTTGCTCGCGAGGTGAATGCAGTCCTCCCCAAGCTTGAGGCCACGCGCCCTCTCAGGTGGTCTGTGTGTGCTATCACATTCAGCTCAGCGGATCAGCTCAAGTGCGCAGCAACGGCCGGAGTCCTCCTGATGCTTTGTTCCCCAGTCATCAGCAATGTGCAAGTCACCAGGACCCTCATCGATGGCGGAGCTGGACTCAATGTCCTGTCCGTCGAGACATTCAACAATCTCCAAGTGCCATATGATCAGCTTCTGCCAACCAAGCCTTTCTCAGGAGTCACCCACGGTTCCACCATCCCGATAGGGCAAGTTCTCCTTCCTGTCACCTTTGGGAAGCGCAACAACTACCGCACCAAGCTCATTGACTTCGACATCGCCCACATTCGCCTGCCATACAATGCCATCCTCGGTTACCCAGATCTGGCCAAGTTCATGGCAGTGACTCATCCCGGCTACAATGTCCTCAAGATGCCATGAAGTGTGGAATCATCACAGTGCCTTGTGAGGAAAGGGATGCAATGTGTTCTCTTGAGCGTGCCTTCCAAGCCGCGGCAATCGAAGACCCAGATCACAGGAGCGGGAGGCTTCCGGAGGCGGTCACTAAGAAGAAGAAGGCTTCACCTGGCCCAAACCCTCATGAGGCAGGAACCTCCGGAGGCGTTGCACCAGGATCCGCGCCCGTTCAAGGGGCGCCACCCTCTGTCGCATAGGAAGGCGCGCCCGGCGCCCTCCTCGGGCAGGGCTCGGGGGCTCTGTCTTGGAGAGCCACTAACTTTGCCAAGGTCACGAGGGAGGCGCTCGGGCACCACTTGGAGGCGTGCTTCAAGGCATGTTTCCCGCAGGAAGGCATGAGGCAAGGAGGGCCTAACCCTCAGGAGTTCATTGCGAGGAACATTCAGGAGCTACAGGAGTCAAGAGTCATGCGCGGCAGCCGCCGCCTACCCGCCGTAGCCCCACATCTCGGCGAGGATGGTGGGCTGCGCGTCTGCATCGATGTACCAGGACTCAACCGAGCCACGTCTCAGGAGCGCCTATGGCCTTCACGCGTGGGGCGTTGTGAGGGTCCACCTCACAGCTACGTTTGCATACCCTTCGGCCTGCCGAATGTGGCTGCTACCCACCAGCGCCTGAGGAGGAGCATCCTGGAAGCTCAGGTGGCCAGGCACCGTGCGTTCCTGGAGGAGATGGAGATGGACCTTGAGGAGCCGCCCAGACCCCTAGAGCCTCCCGAGGCTCAGGGCTCCGAAGGCTCGTGAGGGTCGGCTCCCTCACCGCGTGTCGTCCACTTCTTCAGCAGCACTTCATCCCCAACAGTATCAGGTGACATCTTTCTAAGTTCCATTTTCAGCTGGGAGCGCCCACAGGGCTGCATCATTCCCAGGTCGCATGGGTCCGTCCCTGCGGTATCCGTTTTGCTTATGCTCTTTACCTACCTTGTTGGGGGCGCCCCTCGGGCTGCATTATCCCCGAGCTGCTCGGGCCTGACCCAGCGGCGTTTGCCTTTTTTCTGCATCTACCTAAATGGATTTGCTCCTTCATGCTTAACCTGCTTGACTAAATCGCCTGCTCGATTGACACCTACCTTTGGAGCCGCTCGCTCTGGCACGTCACTTGCGCACGGGTCTGTCCCTGCAACGCCGAAAAATCTGAGTGGCTGAGCTTTGGCCGCGGCAGCCCCGCAAGGCGCCACCTCACCAGGCCCTCAGTGCCCCACTCACTCCCTCGGAGCGACCAATGGTTGGCTGGCAACCGTAATGACAGACCTTGTTTCCCCTCGTGGTTGATATGCAGGACCCGTTCCAGGAGTAACGCTGGTGGCATCACGAGCCTTCTCTCCTTCTCTCCGGCACGATCCATTCGCGCATTAAAAGGGGGGCGCCTGAGCATCGCGACTCATGGGCTCTTACTGGCTCTCCATCCCTCACCCCCTGGCCTTGACCCACGGCATCGTGACCAGTCATACTAGCGATGGCTGAGCTCGCTCGAGGGCCGGGACCTGAGGACGTAGAGCATTATGGAAAGTGCAGGGGAGAGGGAAGAAGCTCGCGAGGACCTAACCCAGCCACACCTCAGCTGCCGCCACGCAGACCCGGCACTTCGCCGGAGGCCACTCCGAACCTACGAGATAAGTCACGCGAAAACTGATTCGACTCGGTGCTAAACCCTCGCCTAGTGCAGCTCTGTCATGGCAATGTTGCCTACCTTTCTTGCCCAGCGGAGGCTGCTTGAGCGCTAAGGGGGACCTCCTAAGCATCGCGACTCAGGGGCTCTTACTGGACCTCGGGCCGCTCACCTCCTGGCCTTGACCACGGCATCATGACCTGGCATACCAGCGACGACTAAAGCCTGCCTGGGGACCGGGACCTGTCAGCGTAGAGCACCAGGCCCTCGTGAGGGAAGAAAGGGGGAGCCGAGCCGGGACAAGACAAGCATCTCGCATCGATTCATACTAGGGATATAATATTTACAAAAGACATGGCCAGCGCCTTACATACCCCCGCGGGGTGGTACTTCGATTCCTCGCAGGGAACAAAAGGTGCTAATCCTAGGAAGCGCTAGCTACGTGCACCTCCACAGGAGACGCCATCATCAACAGTGGGCCGTTAGGCACCGGCGCCAACCCCATCCAGATCAATGGCGTTGGGGGCCTGATGCAGCTGCCCTGCTCCGGGAGCGACGCGAGCTTGGGGGCTCGTAGCTGTTGTCGCTCGTCTTCGGAGTCGCGTGAAGCTCGGCGGAGTCGCTGGACCCTTCGGCTCCTCCGCTGCTGCCCAAGGAGCTGCCAGGGAAGCGGTTGGCGGGCCTGGTCCTCACCACGGCGGTGCCCTGGCCGCCTTTCCCGGGGCAGCATTCCAGCCGGCGTCCTTCTGCGTCGAAGACCTTGAAGAACATCAGAGAGGTGCCATCGTATTCGAGGTGGATCACGAGGGCGCCCCCTGTCTGGCAGACCCGGGCGATCTCGCCCCAGCCACGGGTCATGAAGACCTTGCCCGGAGCGACGACCTCGACCTCCGCTCCGGTCGCAGGGGTGCTGCAGTCAGCGTGCTGCAGCCAGTGCTCGAGAGGCCCCCTCGGCGGGATCTCAAAGGCGAAGGAGGGAGGAAGGCGAATCCAAGATTGAGGAGGCATGGCAGCGTGGAGCACAAGCTCGTCAGAGGAGCCCTCGGAGTGGACTCCAGGAGGAATGACGCGCACGGGCGTAACCCGTCAGCATCGACGGTGGCGTCGCGCGGTGCCGCTCAGCGCCTTCTTCTCCAGGGCCCTCGATGCGGGCGTACAAGGGCAGCGGGAATCTAGGTGGCGGCCGCTCATACCAGGGCCTCGATGTCTCCTACCCGGCGCCCTCATCTCGACGGCAGAGGACTAGCCGCTTCTCCGGCGGAAGCGGGTCGGGACCCTCTTGGGGGCCTTCCCCTTCTCTTCTGCCGAAAACCGGTGAATTGGCGCCATCGGCGTGATGTGAAGCAAGGAAGGGGAGGAAGAAGAAAGGAGTAGCAGGGAGAGATGAACTGGAAGGGCTCACGCCGTTCCGTACTTATAGCCGGAGGAGGCCAACCATCGGCCACCACGATCGTAGGTAATCATGACCCATTTTTGCATGCAGGGACTTGTCAAGCCGTGCGGTTACCGAGGCGTCATGGGGAAGCAAAGACGCCCATGTCCAATGAATCGCCATGCGGCACCCAAGGCCGCAGACTATTGGGGCCCACGGCGCTTCGCACTTGCCCCTTCGCTTCTCCGCTAAGCCAAGTCCGGGCGCACCTTGGGCCCGGGGGCTACTGTCGGCATTCTGGGAACGGGGCTCCCCAGACCTGCCTGCCTGCGGCCTGCGGCGTGGCTCAAGTGGGGGCCCAATGCAGCCCAACTTCATCAGCTCAAGCTCAAGACCCTCGCGAGGAGCCAAGCCTCGCAGGGCGGACGACAGGAAGCTTCCTCAGGAGTAGCTTCCTCAGGTAGGCTGGCGAGGAGGCGGAGAGATCAAGGCAGGGTACCTCGCGAGGAGCCCGTGACGCAAGCCATGACGATCGAGACCAGGCGGGCGCCAGGTGGGCACCGGCCTACGCAGTGTCCTTGTTTCCCCTTTGTTGCAAAGGGGGCAAGCACAGGCCAAGGCATCAGGAAAAGGTTATCGTTTTGGTGTAACAAGACCAAGACCAGCAGAATGGCAGGATGGAGGTCACGGTGGAGCCTAGGACGGCGTCATCGTCAGAGCCTTTGGCAGCCGAAGACCAACTTTAGTCAGGATAAGTGTACTAGATGTTCACCTTGAAAATGGCCAATTGTTGGTGCCCTTCCCGCTCATTATTTGGGAAGAGGCCCAGGGCCTCCCTCTATAAATAGGACTAGCCACCACCGAGTAGAGGGGGGAGAACAGATCAACCAGAGAGAGAGGCGACTGAACTCACCCAAGCAGTTCATCGCACCAACTCAAGAACAGCCCCTTGCGAGGCTGTTCTCCCTTTGTACTGTTCATCATTAGCCCCTGAGGCAATCTACCACACCACACACTGGAGTAGGGTATTACACCACAATGGTGGCCCGAACAAGTATACATCTCGTGTCCCTTGTGTGTTCATCTTTCTTGCTTATATCCTTGCGAGACTTTGACGCGTGAGCTGGTAGGGGAAAGATCTTCGTGCGCACCCCAGTGTTCGAACCTCAAGGGTCTGCCGGAACCCGAAATCCGACACATTGTGTCCCTCGCTTCCTGTTACCATCAGCCTAAGACGCACAGATCAGGATCCCCAACCCGAGATCTGCCGGTTTTGACACCGACACCCGACGGTTTACAGAATCCCGGCCATCTCATACACGTGCCCGACTCGGTTTCTACCCTTTCCTATCTTACAATACAAGTTACACAATATATGTCGATTTATGTCTACGGGCCCTAATCCGGCTTTGGGCCCTGGGCCTCTAAATCTCTATAGTAAAGCGCCATACTCCTTGTCTTCATGGGCTTCGACCCGTTACGTGTATAACCCGGCCCTACCCGGGCAGTTTATACTCAGTAGTTATATCCCCAACACAATGTCTTGCTCATGTTATAGCACTTGTGTATACTGATTGCCCCAAAGACATACCTTGCGCCTCATCGAGCCGCCTGTTAATAAGCATGATGTCATCATCCGCCACGTCAAGTTTCTGCTTTAGATCTGCAATCTCTGAAGCTTGGGCAGTCGCCACGGATGTAACAACTTGTGTTCCAATTAGTCAGATTATTTCCTGGGCATATCTTTATTAATCCTCTGATTGCCTCCCTTTGGACGCCAACCAGAGTCTCAGGGGCTACTATCTATACACAGGCGCATTTTGCGTCACAGCACAATTGAAATTATTACATTACATACCTCGAAGCCTCTTAGCAGGCCTGTCGGGGATATACCCCGCAGTGTAACCTGCCGGATGTATGACCCGGCTAGAGCTTGGTGACTCACTGGCGACCCGCCCGGACTTGGCGGTTTACGGGCAACCCGCTTGAACATTGCAACTCACTAGTGACCCGGCAGGCGGGTCAGACGGATGACAAGGCCCAATGCCCAGAAGGCCGACTCATGCTATGGTGGGCCGGTTTACGAGGAAAGACATAAGGAGTTTTCCCTTAAAGGGGCAGACTAGGATTTCACTTGTTATAGAATAGTCCTAGTCCTACTAGGACTCTACATGTAACCTGCCTCTCCAACTTATATAAGGAGGGGCAGGGCACCCCAAGAGGGACAACCAAGAAAATAACCGCCAAGGCTAGACACAACTAGAGAAGAGCCGAATTTACGACGTCTCCCTCATGAGCATAATAAGACCTAGCCCCAAAGAGCATGTAGGGCTATTACCGGATGATGTTCCCGGGGCCCGAAGCTGTCTAAATCCTTGTCTTGTGTGTTGCGTCTCTCATCCCGACCAACCCCTCTCAAGCTAGCACATAGATGCGTTGGCGCCATGACTAAGTCCTCACACTAGGATATCTGCCGTGATGTTTCCACGACAGTTGGCGCCCACCGTGGGGCTTGCGCACAGTGGTGTTGAGTTCTTGAAGGGATCTTTTTCAGGGATTGAGAAGTTCCTCGACCCAGATATGGCCGCGACCCAGATTTTCCTCGAAGCCGGCCTGCCTCATGCTGCCGCTCTACTAAGGCTCACCTCGCTGGCGCCAGTCCGCCGTTCTACGCTTCCGCTCTGAGTGCCCTCGAGCCACCTCCGCCATGGCTGGCCTAAGACGTCCTTTTTGAGCCGCCCTTGCATCAACCTACCTCTAAGCCGTCGAGCCGTCGTAAAACTGCCGCCTTAGCACGTCGTTGCCTTCGCCTCATCGACCGACCGGCGCGGCCTTGTGCCGCTGCCTTGCTCCGAGTTGCCGGAGGGCCTCCACAGCTGTCGCCGCCCTGGCCGCGCAGCCTCCCTGCTGTCGGATATCGGGTTCCGGCAAAACCCTTAAGGTTTGAACTCTGGGGTGCGCACGAAGATCTACTCCCTATCGATCCACGTCCCAACACCTCGCCATGAATCTAAGCTACACGATGAACAACACAAGGGACACAAGGTTTATACTGGTTCGGGCCACCATTGTGGTGTAATACCCTAATCTAGTGTGTGGTGTGGTGGATTGCCTCCGGGGCTGATGATGAACAGTACAGAGGAAGAACAGCCTCGCGAGGGGTGTTCTTGTGGTGGCGCGGTGTTCTGCTAGGGAAGGATTCGATCCCCCCTCCTACTGTGGTGGCTATCTCTATTTATAGGGGCCCTGGTCCTCTTCCCAAATATTGAGCGGGAAGGGAGCCAACAACGGCCATTTTGAAGGGGGACAGCTAGTACAAGCTATCCTGACTAAAGTTGTTCTTTGACAGCCAAAGGCACTGGTGATGACGCCATCTTGGGCTCCACGGCGATCTCCGTCCTGTCGTCCTGCTGGTCTTGGTCTCGTTGCACCAATATGGAAACCTTTGCTTGATGCCTCGGTACTCCGCGCCTGTGCTTGCTCCCTTTGCACCAAAGAGGAAACGAGGACACTGCACCAGCTGGCGCCCGCCTGGCGCCTGCCTGGCGTTGATCGTCATGGCTTGCGTCACGAGCACCTCGCGAGGTACTCCTTGCCTTAATCTGTCTGCCTCCTCGCGAGCCTGCCTGGTGAGGCCGCCCCTGAGGAAGCCTTGCGTCGTCCACCCCACGAGGCTCGGCCCCTTACGAGGGTCTTGATCTTGGGTTGATGAAGACGAGCCGTACTGGGCCACTGCTTGAGCCACGCCGCAAGCCATAGGCAGGCAAGTCTGGGGACCCCCATTCCCAGAACGCCGACACATGCGTCTCGCCTTGGTCGCCGCGTGGCGGTTGATTGGACGTGGGCGTCCTCGCTTCCCCACGCTCCCCCAATATCCGCCTGGCTAGGAGGCCCCGAAGCTTTACGCAGTTATTCCCTCCTTGCCGCCCGCGTGCTTCCTGTTCCCCTTTCTTCCTCGAACCTCTGCTTCTGCTTCCAATCTAATTTGAGCTCTGCCCCCTCCACCGCTATGGTGCCAACTAGCAGAGAGAAAGGAAAGAAGCCCGTGTCCTCATCCAGCTTGTCTCCGGCAATCGAGCCTGCCTTCGGCCGGTCGCTGGTGCTCAATCTGGAGGCCTTGGAGAAGATCCGCCCCGCACTCGCCACCAGCTTCAACGAGTGTGGAAGGACGACGGTTTGGCCCGCGTGTCATGTCTCCATCGATAGGATTGTTACAGAGGTTTGATTCTTCGTCGATGCCCTATGGGCTGGCCTGGTTCCCCCTTTCTCCGCTTTCTTCAATGCGGTGCTTTCCCACTACCAGATCCATATGATGCATCTCGATCCTCAATCCATTACTCTGCTTGCTGTCTTTGCCTTCGTCTGCGAAGCCATGGCGGGTATTGCCCCTTCCGTTTCCCTCTTGTGTCACTTCTTCTCCTTGCACCTGATCGACCCATTGCAGTGCTTGGGGTGCGTGAGCTTCTAGGCCGTGGCAGAGACGGCTGCCTCGGGGATCGATTTTAGCCTCTCACCTTCTATGAATGGGTTCCGGACGCGGTGGCTGTATGTGGATGTCGGAGTGCCCAGCCCCCTGCTCTCGCATCCGACATTGCCTGCTATCCCCAATCCGGGCTGGGGCCACGAGAGGCTCGTGAGCCCCCGGCTTTCCTTCGTTTGGCGTCGGCTGGGGAGGTTGAGATCGCTCGGCGTGACTGCACCCCAGGTGGTGAAGGAGTTCCTCCAGTGTCGCGTGCTCCTCTCCATCGCCATTCTCGATCGATGTGGGCCCTGACTGGGCATCAGGACCGTATGAGGCTCCAGGATACGTAGCTGGTGCCTGAAATGCTAAGGAAGATGCTGGAGGTCTTGACAGGCGACCCCTCGCCGGGAGATATCCGGCATGGGGGCAGCCTCCTATATCTCTGCTCAGGCGAAGCCGACTTCGCGAGGCAGATGCCTCGCTTCGACGAATGGGGGTTGTGCCCGGCCGGCCACATGGGGCCTCGCGAGAATCCCATTGCCGTGGCTCTCTTCCCCGTTGGCAACACCGACCTTGCCTCGGGAGGGGGTGCAGGGAGGCAAGCATCGCTGGAGGCTAGAGGCTCTGGTGTCAAGATGCCGATGTCGTGAGGGGCCTCTGAGGCATCGTCCTCAGGATCTTGCAAAGCCCGTCCTGAGGTGGCCATTGATGAAGGGGCGCAACCTGCAGCTCCTGAGGCCGAAGCCCCCGAGGCCTCGGTAGGCCACGAAGGAGTGGTGCCCGATCGCTCCTCTCAGATTGGCGTCTCTGAGGCAGGCGGCCTAGGCGCTTCTTCGTCTGCGCCTCGCACCGGCCCTCACGTTGAGAGCTTGGGTCGGTTCCGCATAGACTTTGACGCCCTCCGCAAGAGGAAGGAGTCTTCGAGTGGTAGTGATCACCCCTGCCGACCGTTGAAGCACAAGAAGTACTTCGCCATGGACGAGTAAGTACCTCATTCTTGTAGTTCCTCAATCGTTGGTCCCCTTCCTGACTGTGGCCCTTCAAGATCCCTCCTACCAAGCTCGCGGAATCTGCCAAGAAACAACTTCCTCCGGCCTCGCCTCCATTGCTGACCTTGAGTGTCCCGAGCTCGCATGCCGCCCTGACGCGAATTCGTTCGGAGAAGCAAGCCGGCCCGCATGGTGCCTCGAGCCCGCGCCCTTGCCGCCTTTCCTTCGCGACCTCGCCCGGGACGTGATCAGCTTGTCCCAGGCCCCTTCTCTGGTCGTGGGCAGCGAATGGTTGAAGTCAATCTTCGGCTCTTCTTCTGGGGATGGATCTGCGCTGGCCAGGGTCCCTTGCGGGGCCTATCCGGCGATTGTGGGGGCGCCAGCCCCCAGCCCCCTACCGAGAGGGGGCGAACCACTTCAGGGCCCTCCTCCAACGCCGGCGGCGGAGGACGATATCGACGACGTGCTCAAGCGAGCGCGGGAGCGCAGCGCCATCCGCCAAGAGTTCCTCCGGAAGGCGACGGACGCGATGGGCCAGCTCGGTGGAGAGCTCGCGGACGTGGACGCGTGTCTTGAAGCTGAAGGCATGCGGCTGGTTGAGGAGCGGCGCAAGATGAAGGTGGCAGTCAACCTCGCGCGTCATCAGCGCGAGCTCGACAATGCGAAGGCCTAAGCATCCCTTGCGGCCTCGCGAAAGGCCTGCTCCCGAGCCATTGAGGAAGCTCAAAAAGCAGACCGGCGAGGCGAGATCACGGAGAAGCGTGCACGGGAGGCTCAAATCCAAGAAGAGATCGACCGCCGCGTGGCGAAAGTTCGCGCGGGCCTTGTGCTGGAGTATCATGAGAGGCTGGAGCTGGTTGAAGCTGAGGCTGCGGGTAGGACTACCGCCCTCAGGTCCAAGCTGACCGAAGCAACACAGCGTGCAAAGGCCACCGCAGCCACCCTGACCTCGGCGCAGACTGAGTTGGCCTCCTCCTGTGCCGAGCTGCTTCTTCTTCAATGGCGGGTTGATGATGCTGAGTCCGTCGCCCGACAGAACAGGGAAGAAATTCTCCAGCGGCAGACGCTGGAGCACATGCATGGCCCCATGCTCCAAACACTCAGGGACAGGGCCAACGCGGCCCTAGGCAATATCCACGACGCGACCGCTCTGCAACCCCGTGTGACCAACTATGCCGGTCACCTCCGGTTCTTCACTGATGTGGTGACGCATCTGGATAATCGCTCTGAGAGAGCTCGCCAGCTTGTTAAGGAGAGGACCGCAGCCTGCTCGTGTGTGCATTCTCCCGTGTCTTCAGCCACCTTCAGGACAGAGATCCCCACTTTGACTTCGACGCTGTCATTGCTTCGGTGCCCGTGGCCATTCGAGGCAACCTGGCGTTGTGGGTGGAGGACAATGTGGATGCCCTTGTCCGGGCCTTCACTTCTGATGATGACGGGGTGGTAGTTGCTGCGAATGAAGGTGACGTGGTGAACGGCGACGAATATGGCGCCAACGACGGTGATGGTGAAGCCAGTGAGAGCGACAGTGGCGCCAGCGATGCCTCCGAAGACGTCCAAGAGGATGCGGTGAGCGACATGTCTGATTGATTCCGCGTCTCCCTGCTGTTTATCCTGTGTAGAAAAAGCTCGGGCGTGGCCCTGAAGGTTGTATGAGCATTTTGGGAGGGGAAGCCCCTCATGTAAAAAGGATTGTTGTCCTCAGGTTGTTAAGAACGACGCCAAATGAGCGCCCGCGTGATGTTACGGGCCCTGCGATGGGTTAATTGCTGTGATTTACCTTTAGCCCGGACGAGCCTTGGGTAGGCTTGTGAGACTGTAACTCTCCGGGGGTCCTCTGGGGGGACCTGCTGACCATGTGGCGAGAGCCTCACGAGAGCGAGTGCCGGCCGCGGGATGGTATGTGCGCGCGTGCTGGGCCCAGCCCTGCCTGTGAGAGGCTCGCGAGGGGGAGGCGGCTGGTGCGAACTCCTGACCAGGGCAGAAACCAGAGCGCAAGAAAACACACGAACAAGACAAAACACCCCTCCCTGCACATACGCAAACGCAAATTCAACTTCAACTTAAATCCGAAGCAAGGAAGCTCGACCACAGAAAGGGAGGCAAAAAGCAAAAGGCCGCATCCAACACCTAGTCTATTCTTCGGCGTCTGCTCACCAGCGCGGAGCTAAGTGCAGCCACTGGGCGTGGGAGGGAGCCTCCGAGGCCCGAGGGCAGCTCTCCGGAGACTCCGAGGCGTGTACAGCCCCAACTCATTATTACGTGAGAGTGTCACGGGCGGCGAGCTTCACAGGCACTGGGCCTTCTTCACAAGTACCGGCCTTGCTTCATATCGCCAGACGAGGGCCCCGCCTTGCGCCACCCTCGACCACCATTAACGGTGATCGGAAACCAAGGACGACGCCAATAGGGTAAATGGGACACCAGCGGTTCCCTCGACGACCACGGGTCCTCTGCCGGGGGCAGGCCTTGCGGCACCTCCCCATCAGAGGGCCTACCTCCTAGAAACACCTTGCTCCGCGCGCCATGGGAAGGGGCCAGGCTCCCGGCCCCTCTCCTGCAGCCCCCAGTGCACCCCTCCTGGTGGAAGAGAGGCTGCTGAGCTGGGGCAGCCTTCTGCTGCAGTGACCTGAACCCCCTGCGGCCCATGCTTAGCATAAGCTTGCTCCTGAGGAATTAGTGGTACCCGATAGCCGCTGCCGCCAGCGCGGTCGGCGAGGCTTCCTTGAGGCTCCTGGAAAGGCTTGGCTTCTGCCGTGTCTTCCTCCCAGCCTGGCCCGAGGAACGAACCGTGGTCGTCTTCCAGCGTGTATTCCCGGTCCACCATATGGGGCACGTAAGCCTCTGAGGCTGCCACCCTGAAGGCTTCGCTATAGCGCCCCATGTTCCATGTGGCTTGGCTCGAAGTGCCGTCTTGGGGGTAGTAGGGCGGCGGCCCGCCCGGGCCGTAGGTGGCGATGTGCATCCCCTCGCTCACCGGGGGTGGCGCTAGTGCAACTTGACGCCCTGCGCCGATGGTTGAGCTGGTGTTGATGGAGCCTTGGGGTACACCTGAGGGTGCACGGGCGCAGATGGGCCCACCGTATCTTCCCTCGGTGTTGATGAAGCAGTGGAGCGCAGGTCGGCGAGAAGAGGATTTCGGCGCACCCCTACCTGGCGCGCCAAATGTCGGATATCGGGTTTTGGCAAAACCCTTAAGGTTCGAACTCTGGGGTGCGCACGAAGATCTACTCCCTACCGATCCACGTCCGAACACCTCGCCGTGAATCTAAGCTACACGATGAACAACACAAGGGACACAAGGTTTATACTGGTTCGGGCCATCGTTGTGGTGTAATACCCTAATCCAGTGTGTGGTGTGGTGCATTGCCTCCGGGGCTGATGATGAACAGGACAGAGGAAGAACAGCCTCGCGAGGGGTGTTCTTGTGGTGGCGCGGTGTTCTGCTAGGGAAGGATTCGATCCCCCTCCTACTATGGTGGCTATCTCTATTTATAGGGGCACTGGTCCTCTTTCCAAATATTGACCGGGAAGGGAGCCAACAATGACCATTTTGAAGGGGTACAGTTAGTACAAGCTATCCTGACTAAAAGTTGTTCTTCGACTGCCAAAGGCACTGGTGATGACGCCGTCTTGGGCTCCACGGTGATCTCCGTCCTGCCGTCTTGCTGGTCTTGGTCTCGTTGCACCAATATGGAAATCTTTGCTTGATGCCTCTGTACTCCGGCCTGCGCTTGCTCCCATTGCACCAAAGAGGAAACGAGGACACTACACCCACTGGCGCCCGCCTGGCGCCTGCCTAGCCTTGATCGTCATGGCTTGCGTCACGAGCACCTTGCGAGGTACTCCTTGCCTTGATATCTCCGCCTCCTCGCGAGCCTGCCTGGTGAGGCCACCCCTGAGGAAGCCTTGCGTCGTCTGCCCCGCGAGGCTCGGCCCCTCGCGAGAGTCTTGAGCTTGGGTTGATGAAGTCGGGCCGTACCGGGCCACTGCTTGAGCCACGCCGCAGGCCACAGGCAGGCAAGTTTGGGGACCCCCGTTCTCAGAACGCCGACACATGCGTCTCGCCTCCAACCCACTGGCACTGCTGAGATGACCAGCCTCCGCGGTCGCGGCGTCGCTGAGCCGTATGCACGTCGGGATCGAGCTGCTTGAGTCGGTGGCCTCCGCTGTCCCGTGTTGAGTCGCCAAATGGCCTCGCTTTTTCGCTCCTGAAGATGTTCTGAGCCACCCAAAGCAGTCACCTCCGATGCTACGGTTCCTCGTCAAGCCGGCTGTTCAGCAACCACGGCGCTGGCGTCGCCCGGGCCATGCTGGCGTTGGACATACGACGGTCTGCAGCAATAGCCATGACGGCTCCCGCAGTCTCAAAACTGCTATTGGAAATGCGCAAAAGATCAAAGAAAAATACTATACTACTGTGGTGGTCAAATCAGCCACAAGAATCAGAATAAAGAAACAATTATTGCATGGCGGGGCTCTTGAGGATTCATGGCAAATTACTCTCGTTTGGGAATCAGGAAATACTATTACAGTATTACTCTGCTGCTACTGTTCGTGGCCCAACAAGTACTTGAGTACGGTCCACGTAAAAATTCAGATTGTGAGAAGAAGTAATCTGTCTAGCAAGGTCCAGAATTCGTTTTTTAATCATTGCTTTGATCAAGTCAGCAACTAGTACTAGTACGTGAAGCTACTAGTAGTTGGTTCAGTTTTTCAATTACCAAAGGGAAGACCACGACCCGATCTATTCAACTGGGGACGACCCAGAACAGCCACGACCCGGGAGCGAGTTGTAAGCTGTTGTTAAAGAGCAGTGTGTGCACACGCTAGCACTTCAAGAGGAGATTAGAAAAATACAAGAGGATAAGGTCACGTGGAGACCTCAGGCCCTTAAAGACAAGAGAATCAGTACTACTACTACTCTCAGCAATACACGATTTCCAGGACAACCAAAGGAGATGTGTTGAAGGATTTTTTGCCTTACCACTATGCATTATTCAGCAGCGGTGTTCGCTTTATCCGACAAAAAAATCAAGTACTATTTTTCCAATGTTTTTCATCACATATATTAATTCATCCGAAAACAATTACTTGGTCTTGCAATATTGTTACGCATGATAATTATTCATGACAAAGGGGTTGTTGTACCATGGATATGGAGCGTGCGCCAGCATCATCATGCATTGATGTTCGTTCGTGCCAAACTGCTCTATGAGCATACGCAAGCCGTCGCTCCTACGACCCAGTCTACATCAACGTGACGCGGCTGACTCGCCTGTCTGCGCAGCTTACTGCACCCGTGATTGACTACCACGCCCGCGATTGACTCGCTGTCCGTGCGGCTTACCGCGCCTGCGATTGACTTGCCCGTCGGCACCGGCTTACAACGCCGCGGCCGGATCATCTGGCAAGTTCTCACCCATCTGCTCCCATGGCCCACTTACCCGTGGTTGAGTTCAGCTTCACTGTGGTGATCATCAACTCTGCGGTTGATAACTACTGGCATGACGTATCAGGTGAAATCCATCCAATATATTTTTATATTACATATTGCTTTCTTTAAAGAGCAACTACTCTGGCTTGCAAGTTCTCTAATGCAGGGCAAGTGGTCTACTGCAAAAAGGGACTATTATATTACTGAGCTCATACCGATTTATATCATGGTCAAATATGAAGAATCTGAAGCCAACCTTTTGAGTGGTCTTAAGACTCGGGGGCTATGATGACATGACTCAATAAATGATTGCCAGTTTAAAGCAGATTCAAGAACTCTGGATCAGTGGAGGGAAGATAACCCGGTCCTGGAGGCTACTGCTATATTGACGAAAATCTAAAAGCCGTCAGAAAGTTTCCGGCTCAAAATGAAGAATGCCGGTTTAAAATCCGGTTCAAGAGAAATCTGTCTCTCCCAAAGCATTGAAGCTCAATATCCTATTTAAAATCTGGTTCAAGAGAAATCCGTCTCTCACAAAGTTTTGAAGATCTCAATATCCGGTTTAAAATTCTGGTTCAAAAAGAATTTATCTCTTGCAAAGCTCGAGTTCTCAAGAAAAATTAAAGGGACCAAAGAGAGTCTGTTGCAAAGTACAACTCAAACATAGGTACCCTGCTCCAAAGAGCAATTGGGGGCTAATCATATTCGAATCTAGCTTAACTCCTTTGGCATAGTTTCCTGATCGTATCCGAATCATAGCTGATCAAAAAAAAGCAATTGATCATTTGGGGGATGGATCGTATTCGAATCATAGCTTAACCCCTTTTGGGTCCGACTTTGATCGTATTCAAATCAGAGTCGCTAAAAAAGTCTCAAGGTCATTTGGGGGCTTCCTGTTCAAACATAGGTCGTATTCAAGCCAAAGAGAACATAGCTGTCGGTACCCTCTTGATCGACACAATGCCAAAACCACTAGGGGGCTTCTTGATCGTATTCGAATCATAGCTTAAGCCCTTTTGGGTCCGACTTTGATCGTATTTGAACCAGAGTTGTTAAAAAACTCTCAAGGTCATTTGGGGGCTTCCTGTTCAAACATAGGTCATATTCGAACCTAAGAGAACATAACTGTTGGTACCCTTTTGATCGGCGCAACGCCAAAACCACTAGGGGGCTTCATGATCGTATTCGAATCCTAGCTTAACCCATTTTGGTCCGGCTTACTGATCGTATTCGAATCAGAAGCCTCGCTTTTTCTCTCTGTTTGGCTTAAGTTTTTTGAAAACAATCTTTTGGGTTTGTCTTGAGACTTTTTTGTTTATATCTAAGGCATATATGTGTGTGGTTTCTATTTAACCCGGCTTTTCTTTGGACGATAAGTCGCCAGCATATGACAATCATCAAACATTTGGAAGTCTTGGCTTCCAAAGATTGGGTTATCACCCTTACTACACAAGTATCATAAACCGGCAGTACGATTCAATATCACAGGTATGATATTGTTTATACATGATTATGTTTAAACTGGCCCTGGCTATGGACTTTAAGTCGCCGGTCTATTTTTGGATTGCGCCATTCAAATCATGCGCTTATCAATCATTGGATTATTGCCCTTATTGGATACGGCGATGTAAGCCGGCAGTATGAGCCAATTTCTACAGGTATGTTTTCCTGATTATATAAATATGCGAGGTTGGATAACCCGCCCTAGCTTTCGATGTTAAGTCGCCAGTATGTTTAGGCTTGAATGGCCTTAATCCTAGTCTTTTCCATAATTGCATAAAGACTATATTATGTTTGGGTTGTTACCCGCCCTGGCTTTGACGCTAAGTTGCCAGGGCATATGTTGTTTAAACTCTGTGCAGGATTTGCAGAAATATGACTTATATAAATAATTAAGTTCAAGCTCATTATCAAAATTGATGCTTAAAAATGATTATCCGTTCTGGATTTTCTCAAAGGCTATAAGCCGCCGGGTTACAAAAATTCCGGCTTACAATGAATGCACATTAAATCGCCATCGGCCAAGAGCCGTCGGGTATTTAAAATCCGGATTTACTTGTCAACAGATAAAGTATTCAAAGTCGCTTTGGCACAATGGAGGGAATAGTCCCGAGTCGCTGCAAGCTTACGACCTGGCACTCGGCCCGAGAAGGCTTCATTCAATCCACTTTTCACGGACAGAACCCTCTCAACCACCATACCCATCAAGGAACGATGTTCTTCTGAGACGGGGGCATGTTGCAACATGTCCATCAATGTATCCGGTGCCTCTGGATGTCTGGAAGTAGTTGAAGGGGTATACACTCCCTTCAAAGGAATATGTTTACTCGACCTTAGAGTCGTCTTTGGCTGTAAATCAGATAGTTCGGGGGCTTCATTGTTGATCCTCATGGGGGCCGCACACCCCGGACCTTGGACGGCCGAAGTGTTGCCTTCGGGCCATTATCCCTCGCACCACTTGTTGTTCGGGAGAGATCCTCCGCGACGACACCGCGGAGTCTTCCGCCCTATTGGGTGGGGAGATCTGTGGAGGTGTCTCACTCTTGATCATCTCCGGAAGAAGATCCCCCGAGGAGGAGGACTATTGGGGAAGGCTGCATGTCGGACTGCAAACATATATGTTAAATATTACCCTTGCAACCAAGAAAGAACGAGATATGTTTAAGACACCCTTGTTCACTTACGACTCAGCTAAAGGCTTGTCCTTATGGAGGAACGATATGTCAACATTGTCTCCCGAACCAGAACCCTCTAACAGGGATATTTCCCCCCGCTTAGAAGCCTTTATCCTCAAGTCTTTGCAGGCGGTCCTCTTCTTCCCGTGAGGAGAAGGGATGTCAATTTCTCCTTCCCTTTCATCTTCGGAAGAGGGAGCTTCAATCTCCCCGGACGAGGTACTTGGCATACCTCTAGAATGGGGGCCACCTTGAGCCTTTTTGCTCTCCTCCTTGTCTTCCTCCACTGTCACTTGATATGGCGCCGGAGCCAGCATCCTTGTTAACACCGGATCAGCTGATTCTTCGGGAAGGGGGGCCGAACACCTAATTATCTCCGCCTTCTTTGTCCAGCCCTGTTCGAATATGGTTTTCTCAATATATTGTTATGATAAATTTAACTAAGTTGTGTTCAGGAGTCGAGTGCTTATCGGGGTATCCGGATGGTTGCAGTCAAGGCCGATGTCCTCTGTAGTATCCGGCCACTGTTTCCGTGTCCCGAAGAATAATTTCCACATTCCTCTGAGTGTCATGCCGGAGAAGTGCTGAAGGGTTTGTGGTCCTTCCGGATTGAAGTCCCACATACGGAGAGGCCGTCGCTGGCGCGATAGGACCCAACGGACTAGCATTACTTGGATTACATTGATGAGTCCGGTGTCGTTTTCAATGAGGCTCTGAATGCGGCTTTGCAGCGTCTTCACTTCATCAACGGATCCCCAGTCCAGCCCCTTATTAATCCATGATTCAAGCTATAATGGAGGGAGAGATCGGAATGCAGGTGTAGCTGCCCACTTGGTACCACGGGGTTCAGTGATGTAAAACCACTCCCACTGCCACAGGTCTGAAGTTTCTGTGAAGGAGCCATTTGGCCAAGTAGTATTGGCAAGTTTGCTCATCGCAGCACCACCGCACTCTGCCTATTTCCCATCGACCACCTTCAGCTTCACATTGAAGGTCTTGAGCCATAAGCCGAAGTGTGGGGGAATTTAGAGGAAGGCCTCGCACGTAATAATGAACACTGAGACATGAAGAAATGAGTCTGGAGCTAGATCATGAAAATCTAGCCCGTAATAAAACTTGAGCCCTCGAACGAAGGGATGAAGAGCGAACCCTAGCCCTTGGAGGAAGTGGGAGATGAACACGACCCTCTCGCCAGATCTGGGGGTAGGAATAACCTGCCCCTAAGCAGGAAGCCTGTGGAGGATTTCCGCGGTCAGGTATCTTGCCTCCCGGAGCTTCGCTATATCCTCCTCTGTGACAGTGGAAGCCACCCACAGGCCTTGAGGGCTGGGTCCAGACATGACTGGGAAGCGCGAAGTGATTAACTTGATCCTTGGGTGCTGGAACTCGAGGTGGGAGAGGTTGAAGGAAGGGTTGGCGTAAGGAAGAAAAGACGGGTCTTAGCCCCTTTACAAAGGCGATGAATATCAAACGCCCCTCCTAGGCCTTAAAAACATGCCTATTTCCAAGGAATCATGCCAATAGAATGGTTGGGTTATCCACACCCATGTTGATGAGAATCCTGCAATAAGGGGACACGATCTCTGCTTTGACAAGACATGCCAATGAAACCGCATCAAATATGGGGCGGCAGGCTAAAACCGTTTTGAATAATGGCCGGGTGGCGACGTGATGTCATGCTACGAAAAGTTGTCAGCGGATTGGACTCGTGAATTATACTCTCTACGGTTGTGTGTGGGATTTGTTTTACAGAGTCGGACATGTTTTCTGTGTTCGAAGACTATTTTGGAGTATTCGGAGAAGGAACCCGCCTTGCAATGCCGAAGACGATCTGCGCGCCGGACACCTCGTCATTGAAGCCTGATTCAGGGGCTACTGAGCGAGTCCTGGATTAAGGGGTCCTCGGACGACCGGACTATTAACATGGGCCGGACTGATGGGCTATGAAGATACAAGACAAAAGACTTATTCCCGTGTCCGGATGGGACTCTCCTTAGCGTGGACGGCAAGCTTGGCATTCGGATATGTAGATTCCTCTCTCTGTAACCGACTTTGTACAACCTTGGTCCCCACCAGTGTCTATATAAACCAGAGGGTTTAGTCCGTAGAGGCAATCATAATCATATAGGCTAGACTTCTAGGGTTTTAGCCATTACGATCTCGTGGTAGATCAACTCTTGTAATACTCATATTCATCAAGATCGATCAAGCAGGAAGTAGGGTATTACCTCCATAGAGAGGGCCCGAATCTGGGTAAAAATCGTGTCCCCCGCCTCCTGTTACCTTCGACCTTAGACTCACAGTTCGGGACCCCCTACCCGAGATCTGCCGGTTTAGACAACGACAATACCGACGATCAAATCTCGGGCAAGTAACATACCGATGACAAAGGGAACAACGTATGTAGTTATGCGGCTTGACCGATAAAGATCTTCGTAGAATATGTAGGAGCCAATATGAGCATCCTGGTTCCGCTATTGGTTATTGACCGGAGATGTGTCTCGGTCATGTCTACATAGTTCTCGAACCCGTAGGGTCCGCACACTTAACGTTCGATGATGATTTGTATTATGAGTTATGTGATTTGATAACCGAAGTTTGTTCGGAGTCCCGGATGAGGTCACATATATTGGAAGGTTATATTCAGACACCGGAATGGTTTCGGGAAGTATCGGGTAGGTTTCGGAGTACCGGGAGTTACCGGAACCCCCCAGGGAAGTTAATGGGCCACACATGGGCCTTAGTGGAGGAGAGAGGACGGGCCAGTGAGGTGGCGCGTGCCCCCCTTGCCAACCCGAATTGGACAAGGGGCAGGGGCGCCCCCCCTTTCCCTCTCCTATTCCTCCTCTCTTTCCCTCTTTGCTATTCCAGAAAAGGAAAAAGGAGAGGGGAATCCTACTTGGACTAGGGAGTCCTAGTAGGACTCCCCACACCTGGCGCATCTCCCTTGGGCCGGCCACCTCTCCTCCCCCTTTATATACGTAGGAGGGGGGCACCCCAAAGGCACACCAAGTCTTCTCTTATCCGTGTGCGGTGCCCCCCTCCATAGTTACACACCTCGGTCATATCATCGTAGTGCTTAGGCGAAGCCCTACGCCAGTAACTTCATCATCACTGTCGCCATCATGCTGACGGAACTCTCCCTCGTCCTCAACTGGATCAAGAGATCGAGGGACGTCATCGAGCTGAATGTCTGCTGAACGTGGAGGTACCGTACGTTCGGTGCTTGGATCGGTTGGATCTCGAAGACGTTCGACTACATCAACCGCGTTACTAAACGCTTCCGCTTTCCGTCTACGAGGGTACGTGGATACACTCTCCCTGCTTGTTGTATTCTTCTCCTAGATAGATCTTGCGTGATCATAGGAAACTTTTGAAATGGTATGTTCCCAACATATGTTATCACAATTATATCCATGTTCTAGATCCAATCTTGCAAGTTATAGTCACCTACTACGTGTTATGATCCGGCAACCCCGGAGTGACAATAGTCGGGACCACTCCCGGTGATGATCGTAGTTTGAGGAGTTCATGCATTTACCGTGTGTTGTTGCTCTGTTCCGGTTCTCTATTAAAAGGAGGCCTTAATATTCCTTAGTTTCCTTATGGACCCCGCTACCACGGGAGGGTAGGACAAAATATGTCATGCAAGTTCTTTCCATAAGCACGTATGACTATTTACGAAATACATGCCTACATTATATTTATGAACTGGAGCTAGTGTCGTATCGCCCTAGGATATGACTGTCACATGATGAATATCATCGAACAAATTACCAATCCAATGCCTACGAATTTATCTTATATTGTTCTTGCTAAGTTACTACTACTATGTTACTGCTGCACTTGCTATAAAACTATTGCTATCATTGTTACCATTACCATTGCAGCTGCTACTATTATCAAAACTATCATATTACTGTGCTACTGACCATGTTGCTGTAGATAATTAATCTTCGGGTGTGGTTTAATTGACAACTCAGCTGCTAATACTTGCAAATATTCTTTGGCCCCCCTTGTGTCGAATCTATAAATTGGGTCTGAATACTCTAACCTCGAAAACTATTGCGATCCCATATACTTGTGGGTTATAAAGACCTTTTTCTGGCGCCATTCCCGGGGAGCATAGCTATATTTGTTGAGTCACTTGGGATTATTAGCAATTTATCACTATGAAGAATTTGAAGGATGATAAGACTAAGATTTATCCCTCTAAGATGAGGGGAGGTATGGAACTACCATCTAGCTCTGCTTTAGATTCATCTTCTGTTATAAGTAAACTTGCAACACCACCACATGCTATTAATCCTGATATGTCGCAAGTTATTGATGATGCTACTTCTGCTATGAATGATACTTATGATGATGCTAGTACCTTGCTTGCTTGATGATGATGTGCCACTAGATGACCTTCTTGATGAAAAAATTGCTAGAGTAAGACAACATGATGTTGTTGGAACTGATGATACTACAAAAAAAGACACATCCATGACATTTTGGGCCGAACGAATTTTTTCTGTCATGCTTATGACACTTCTATGATGATAATTGTGACAAAACCCGGTATCATCATAGATGTGGTGGGCTCCTACTTCTATGAGAAAAAATCATGACAGAAAATGGGCTTTTCGTCCTGGGCGGGACGGAGACACAGCTGCATGACATTCTTTGGGCTGTCCATGACGGAAAAAACCGTGGTAGAAGCGAGAGCGAGGAAAGTATTGGGGAGTTCCCGATTACGGTGGGTGGTCAAGGGTCGAGCGATGCACGTTTCTCTCGTACACGTACGTGCGTGTGTGCGAGGCGTTGTGCTCTAACTGAACCCGAGCGAAGCGTTGGGCTCTAACTGAACCTGAGCGATTGCACTAGCTACATTACTGAACCCGAGCGATCAATACCTTGCTGTTAACTGAACCTGAGTGATTCCTTCGCTACTTCTGCTAACTGAAGCCGATCGAACCATGCTGCCTCCTTCCCTTGATGAACAGTGAGCGTTGTTGGGGGGGGGGGTTGGATGAACAGTTCCCGGTGGGGGTGTCGGTTCTATATCCGGCGTATCTCGTGGTAGGGGTCCTAAGCTAGGCGTCTTGGAGCGATGGTAACATGGACACGGAGTTTTACCAAGCTTCGTGCTCTCTTGAAGAGATAATACCCTACATGCTGCTTTTGATTGTATTCATATGGGGTGTAGTACAGAGTATATGTATCTACCATGAGATTGTAGTAATGAACGAGATTGTCTATTGACTAGCCTGGCCTTGGTTTATATAACACACCGGAGGCCTTGGGTTTAGGAGAGTCCTCGTCTTGGGCGCCTAGTCTTGTGGAGTCTCCCTTTTATGCGGCATGGGCCGTCCGAATTGGCCCGTGAATAAACGGCCATGGGGGTCCTCGGCCAAATCCAAGAGATCAGGAGACGACGTGGTGAGTACCCCCTAGTCCAGGGCACCGTCAGTAGCTCCCTGAACTGGTCTTCGTTGGGGACGCTCCTTGGTTCTTCCGAACTGCTCTTTATCTTCGGTCGCCGGTCTTGAAAACTGGTTCAACAAATCTTCCCATCATATATCTTGAGGATTGCCGAGCTAAATCCGAAGAGTTTATATGTCGGGTATCCGAGGAACCCTTTAAGTCTTCGGCCTTTATCAATGCCTTGTTATTTTTATGCCACACCTCGGGTTTGAAGTTGTTCCCGTGCGACGATGTCCTCTTGCATCCGAGCTCCAATGTCGGACTGCATTCAAGGTATCTTTTGCAGTCGAGCACCAACGCCGGACTGTATCCGAACTCCAACGCCTGACTGTATCCGAGGTCCAACGTCGGACTATGTCCAAGCTCCAACGCCGGACTATGTCCAAGCTCCAACGTCGGACTGTATCCGAGGTGTCATAGATCACCTTGGTTCAAAAAAGTTGAAGGAGTTTAGCCGAGCTTAATGTCAGAAATGCCCTCTATGCAGCCAGCCACTTGCATCCGAGCTATATCCCGAAATGCTTTTGAGGTGGTTCAGCACCTCGGTCATGGGCTGATTGTTTGCGGATTTTATTTCCGATGCATGTAAATTTATTTGTTATCAACATATATAACCAGTAGCCCTCAAGGTGTGTGTCAGTCTAAAACGCGAGATGCACCTAAAAGAAAACATGAAACTGCTGAGTCTAGTAGCCCCTGAGACTTAGGTCGATTCGCAAAATCGGCCTGAGGATCAACTCCTAGCTCGGCAACATACGTAGGAATAGAAACGCAGTGTAATATATTAGAGGTAATAGTGATCGGCTGACGAGCCCTTGAGAGAGGGTTTTGATAAGTCGCCGTAATATACTAGCTGGATGCCGGATAGGTCCATATGGTACCAATTGTTGTCCGAACACGCGTTTGCGCATAGCTCGATCAAGCCGAACATTGAGCAGTTTGAATTTTCTGCATTGAATAGGCAATGTAGTAGCCCCCGAGCCTTAATATGGGCATGGGTGGCCAAATTAAGGATCGATATCTGAAGTAAAATCACAAATTATGTGTAATGATTCTATGTATCCAAGTACTCTACATCATTAATACTCAAATCCGCATTGTACAAAACTTTGTTGACCAACCATCGGCTTCAACCTCCTCGGCCAGTAGCCGGGGAGTGTTTGTCCCACTTTATAAAGCCTTTACAAGTGCAAAGATTTACGACAAACAAGGCAATCCGGCCGACAAACAAGGCAATCCGGCCATACGGTTTTATAAACAAAGGTACGCGGAGAGATATGTTATATTACTTTTTAAGATAAGAAACATCTTCCAAAGAAAATAGTCCCGCTATTGGTTCCTTTCTTTGGGCTGTCATGCTAAGCATGATCATGAAACCTCAGCTCCGATCAATGTGGGAGCAAAATATTGAATATGTAGTTTGGGGAAAGTTCCTGAACTATGTGGTCTTTAAAGAACCTAAATTTTCACTTCCGTCGTTGTCGACCAATTATATCCTTTAAGATCGCTAGCTTTCGTCCAGTCTGAGGTACTAACTCAGATGACCCGGTAGTAACAATCATAGAGGTGCTCCCTTTACCGCCTAGCCGAACAATCGGGAACATAGGGGTAAGCACAGGAGCCAGGCAACCCAGCTTGGCCAAAATCTTAAGTCAAATTGATGCATATTTATGGCTTTATAACGATGATTACGGAAGGCATCCCTTGTATATTAAATACACATGCCGATGATATATTTATTTTGACTCCGTTGCGACTGTTTATCAGTTGAAAGTGGCCCATCGTCGGCTTCCACCCCCTTGTAGATGCTATGCAGGGTGTTTCCGTAGTAACAAAACAACCCTTAGCCGACGTCTCGGTAGCCGAAGGCGGTTGTGTTAGCGGAAATGAGGCAATCAGATATGCGGGCTTTATAACTTTCACTTAGTCATAGGAGCTTAAAGTTGGGAGGCTAATTTTTAGCCCCCGGTTAGTGTTCGATGACAGCCGAGGTCAAGCCGTTAACACTTCGGCAAATGTTGTGAATGGCCCATCGTTTAACACGGGGTGACCTCCATCGATCTTATAGTTTAACACAATCATCGGACCGCTGACCAGTTTACACTCATTATGACGGTCAGTTTTCAGCTTTCTCCACTAAGGCGCTTAACCATGTGAGTTGGAAGCACAATCGCAGTGATTCTCCCTTTGCACACCTAGCCGAACAAAGCGGAACATAGGAGGCAAGCACAGGAGTCGGGAAGCCCAACTATTGATCGAAGACACAATTCGAAACCGATGCATATATAGCAATATCCGAGAATGTTTTTGCCGAATATCTAAAGGTGTCCGGCGTTGCACTGCGAGACTTATGCTGGAAACACACAAATAGTTTAAAAGTGCCATAGGCTTGGAAAACCAAAAAACTTCACTAAAAACTTGATGTCCGAACTAGACCAAGTGTTCGGTGCCAATCCAAAAATTGGTCTTTGAAAAAAAATGTGCTTCTATCGTGCTTTAACATGACACATCCTATCTCAAGACTTCAAGCGGGTCAGCCTACGGCTTCAACCTCCTATCCCGAAGGCGGAGTTCTTCTCGTTAGGCCAGTTTAGCAAACTAAACGTTAGCGGCTTTGAGAGAGAAATTAGGCTCCTCGGCTATTGAACACACACTCGCGTCGAAAAAAGGAGTGATAGAAAAAGACTTTGCAACGACTAAGAAGAAGAGCACTTAGTATAAAACAGCTCACATAAATTTAAGAGCCCCCAAGTGACTTGGGTAAAAGAATTTTATGTATAATGATTGTATGTACCGAAGTACTTATATCATATCTGTGTTTGCCGGAACTTTAAACGCATCTTAACCGACCGTCGGCTTCTCCCTCTTCGGTCAAGGGCCTAAAAGTGTTATGTACTCCACCCGTCAAGAATATCGACGATGTTTTCGATAACCAAGCAATCAGGCCATATGGTTGTAACAGACAAAGCACGCTCAGGGAACTTATGCTATATTACTGACGAAGTGTAAGAAGCATCTTCGAAGGAAATAGTACCCCCACCGATACCTTTCTTCGGTTGCTCCTTGTTACTATGAGACTTGTGCAATAGATTTTTTGTATTCATGAGTTCCGTTGTGTGCCGACCATGATTGAAAACAATAGGAGCGCTAGCTTTCGGCTTCACCCAGTCTAAGGTCCGAGCTCGGGTGACCCGATCATGACAATCGCAGAGGTGCTCCCTTTACTCCATAGCCGAACAATTGAGAACGTAGGGGTAAACACAGGAGCAAGGCAACCCAGCTTGTAGAACACTTAAGTCAACATGGTGCATACTGTGGTGTAATACATGAACAAGGAACGAAGCCATACAAGTATAATCATATGCAAGAGGAAAGGCTTCATAAAGGAAGCCCCCGAGTAAACAGGGTATTTGAATTTGTGTGTCACAAACAAATTTTGGACAAGGAAGTTTTTCACAAACAAATTTTTTGCCAAAAAATTATAATGCTTGGTCGAACCAAACAAAATGTAAAACTGAAAGTTTTGGAGCATGAAAGTGACTTAGCTGGTTAATGTGCTTGGTCTTGATGACGCGATTCGGGCTTGTGGCGGGACAAAGACGCCCATTGATTTGTGACAGATCCGACAAGGTTCACAGTCCTCGACATGGTCGAGGTCCTAGCCCCCAAGCCTGAGGTGTCCGAGCAAGGAGTTCGGCACTCCGTAGTAGTGACACGGCTCGACCGACGTGGTAAGGCGAAGCCCCCAGTCTAGCTGAGCTGGCAGAGTTGGTCGGCAAGGTGATAATGAAGCCCCCACGCCAGTCGACCTGTTCGGCATGGTGGATGTCAGTTTGATGAAGCGACGATGCTGTGCGGCCAATGTGGCGAGATGAAGTTCTTGGTCCAGTTAACACGGCGAAGCTGTGATCGACGGATGCCGAAGTCTCATGCAGGTCAGCTAGCGATGCCGAAGTGACTGCATAACGCAGTCAAAATAGATTACCTGCACAAATAAAATAGTGAAAGCAAAAAACAATAATAATTGAAAGAAAAAATTGCATAATTAATATATGC
This sequence comes from Triticum dicoccoides, assembly GCF_002162155.2. Lineage (NCBI taxonomy): Eukaryota > Viridiplantae > Streptophyta > Magnoliopsida > Poales > Poaceae > Triticum > Triticum dicoccoides. The sequence continues at coordinate 537,361,546 of NC_041381.1, read as the reverse complement.
AAAGTGAATCATGAGGTAAGTTTGGCCTGTGCGCCGGGGTTGGCTCGATGGCATGACGGTATTGTGGCACGACGATGTCGACATAGGTCAGCCGACCTAGGTCAGGGTGAGAGGCTGGCCAGACCAACAACACGTACAAGCGTCGGTAGAATATCTTATTCGAGGATAGACTGAATTTACGTTGAGTAGTAGTATCCGGACTACTATAATTCAACGACCAAATCTAGGGAGCCGTGCTGTGAAACTAGTAGCCCATTGGGTAGTACACTTTGGTTTCATTAAACAAAACACTAGCGTCCAGCGATTGCCAAGGTTGCTGAATAAAAAAAGGGAATAGAAAAAACAAACAAGGAAGGAATCTCCCCTGGATGGCCGCTGAGAAAGCTCCTATCAGCCTTGTGTGCGTTGCCACACGTGGGAGGTAGTCCAGCGCGGCTCCTTGACCACATCGCCACTCTATTTTTTCTTTTCTTTTTGCGTTGACCCTCTCTGGCCTTCTGCATGTGTGCCCGGTCGCCCGCATCTCCAATACTTTCCGACGCGGATCTGGTATACTGCCAGACGCTGGACACTTTTTCTGATCTTGATTTGACTGCGAATCAGGTAGCACGAGGTAGCGCCCATAATTTTGCGAAAAAGATGTTTTACATAAAACAAATATAATTGAAAAAATATCACCTGATTGTTTCATCAGTCCGCGACGATCGCCTAGCAGGCTCTCAATGAAAGCACCAGTGTCGGTTCTATATCCGGCATATCTCGTGGTAGGGGTCCTAAGCTAGGCGTCTTGGAGCGATGGTAACATGGACACGTGGGTTTACCCAGCTTCGGGCTCTCTCGAAGAGATAATACCCTACATGTTGCTTTTGATTGTATTCATATGGGGTGTAGTACAGAGTACATGTATCTACCACGAGATTGTAGTAATGAATGAGATTGTCTATTGACTAGCCTGGCCTCGGTTTATATAACACACCGGAGGCCTAGGGTTTAGGAGAGTCCTTGTCTTGGGCATCAAGTCTTGTGGAGTCTCCCTTTTATGCGGCATGGGCCGTCCGAACTGGCCCATGAATAAACGGCCATGGGGGTCCTCGGCCCAATCCAAGAGATCGGGAGACGACGTGGTGAGTACCCCCTAGTCCAGGACACCGTCAGGGGGGTTGGATGAACAAGACCCCATGGTAGTAGAGGCCGTTGCCGCTGGATGAACAGGACCCCGATCGATCAAGCCGGTTGGGGGTGGATGAACAGGACCCTGTGGAGGGCTGGATGAATAGGACCCCATTTAGGGCTGGCTGAACAGTAGCCGGTGGAGGGCTGGATGAACAGTAGCCCATGGAGGGGTGGTTGAACAGGACCCCGTGGAGAGGGCTGGTTGAACAGTAACCGGTGGAGGAGTGGTGGAGGCTGGATGAACAGGAGCCCATGGATGAACAATCGTAGGTGGAGGCTAGAGGAGGTCGATGGTGGATGAACAGTAGCCCGTGGAGGCTGATACGTCTCCAACGTATCTATAATTTTTGATTGTTCCATGCTATTACATAACCCATTTTGGATGTTTATGGGCTTTACTTTACACTTTTATATCATTTTTGGGACTAACCTACTAACCGGAGGCCCAGCCCAAATTGCTATTTTTTTGCCTATTTCAGTGTTTCGAAGAAAAGGAATATCAAACGGAGTCCAAACGTAATGAAACCTTCGGGAGCGATCTTTTTGGAACAAACGTGATCAGGGGACTTGGAGTGGACGTTAAGCAACAGAGGAGGCGGCCACGAGGGTGCCCGGCGTGCCCCCTACAGGTGGGCGTGCCCCCACCTCGTGGGCCCCTCGAGCGTCCACCGACCTACTTCTTCCTCCTATATATACCCACGTACCCTTAAACCATTGAGGAGCACCATGAAAAACTATTTCCACCATCATAACCTTCTGTATCCGCGAGATCCCATCTTGGAGCCTTCGTCGGCACTCCTCCGGAGGGGGAATCGACCACGAAGGGCCTCTACATCATCTCCAAGGCCCTTCCGATGAGTTGTGAGTAGTTTACCACAGACCTTCTGGTCCATAGTTATTAGCTAGATGGCTTCTTCTCCCTCTTTGAATCTCAATACAAAGTTCTCCTCGATCTTCTTGGAGATCTATTCGATGTAACTCTTTTTGCGGTGTGTTTGTAAAGATCCGATGAATTGTGGGTTTATGATCAAGTTTAGCTATGAGAAATATTTGAATCTCCTCTGAATTCTTTTATGTGTGACTAAGTTATCTTTGCAAGTCTCTTCGAATTATCAGTTTGGTTTGGCCTACTAGATTGATCTTTCTTGCAATGGGAGAAGTGCTTAGCTTTGGATTCAATCTTGCGGTGTCCTTTCCCAGTGACAGTAGGGGCAGCAAGGCACGTATTGTATTGTTGCCATCGAGGATAAAAAGATGGGGGTTTATATCATATTGCATGAGTTTATCCCTCTACATCATGTCATCTTTCTTAATGCATTACTCTATTCTTTATGAACTTAATACTCTAGATGCATGTTGGATAGCGGTCGATGTGTGGAGCAATAGTAGTAGATGCAGGCAGGAGTTGGTCTACTTGTCATGGACGTGATGCCTATATACATGATCATGCCTAGATAATCTCATATTCGCTTTTCTATCAATTGCTCGACAGTAATTTGTTCACCCACCGTAATACTTATGCTATCTTGAGAGAAGCCACTAGTGAAACCTATGACCCCTGGGTCTATCTCTTACCATATAAGTTTAAAATCTACTTTTATTTGCATCTTTACTTTTCCTATCTATATCATAAAAATACCAAAAATATTTATCTTATCATATTATCTTTATCAGATCTCACTTTCGCAAGTGGCCGTGAAGGGATTGACAACCCCTTTATTGCATTGGTTGCGAGGTTCTTGTTTGTTTGTGTAGGTGTGTGGGACTTCTGAGAAGCCTCCTACTGGATTGATACCTTGGTTCTCAAAAACTAAGGGAAATACTTATGCTACTTTGCTACATCACCCTTTCCTCTTTAAGGAAAACCAACGCAAGCTCAAGACGTAGCAAGAAGGATTTCTGGAGCCGTTGCTGGGGAGGTCTTCGCTCAAATCAAGACATACCAAGTACCCATCACAAACTCTTCTCCCTCGCATTACATTATTTTCCATTTGCCTCTCGTTTTCCTCTCCCCCACTTCACCCATGCCGTTTTATTCGCCCTCTCTTTCCCAATCTCCTCTCTGTTTCGCTTGCCTTTTTGTTTGCTTGTGTGTTGGATTGCTTGTCGCGATGGCGCAAGATAATACCAAATTGTGCCACTTTTCCAATACCAATAATAATGATTTCCTTAGTACTCTGATTGCTCCTCTTAATGATGTTGAGTCTTGTGAAATCAATGCTGCTTTACTGAATCTTGTTATGAAAGATCAGTTCTCCGGCCTTCCTAGTGAAGATGTCGTTACCCATCTAAACAACTTTGTTGATTTGTTAGAGATGCAAAAGAAGAAAGATACGGATAATGATATTGTTAAATTGAAATTGTTTCTGTTTTCACTTAGAGATTGTGCTAAAGTTTGGTTTTCGTCTTTGCATAAGAATAGTATTGATTCATGGAATAAGTGCAAAGATGCTTTTATCTCTAAGTATTTTCCTCCCGCTAAGATTATCTCCCTTAGGAATGATATTATGAATTTTAAACAACTTGATCATGAGCATGTTGCCCAATCTTGGGAAAGAATGAAATTGATGATTCGCAATTGCCCTACTCATGGTTTGAATTTATGGATGATCATACAAATTTTTTATGCCGGATTGAATTTTGCTTCCAGAAATCTTTTAGATTCGGCCGCGGGAGGCACTTTTCTGGAAATCACCTTAGGAGAAGCTACTAAACTTCTTGATAACAATATGGCTAATTATTCTCAATGGCACACCGAAAGATCTACTAGTAAGAAAGTGCATGCTATAGAAGAAATTAATGTTTTGAGTGGAAAGATGGATGAACTTATAAAATTGTTTGGTACTAAGAGTGCTCCTATTAATCCCAATGATATGCCTCTGTCTACCTTGATTTAAAATAATAATTAATCTATGGATGTGAATTTTGTTGGTAGGAATAATTTTGGTAACAATGCTTATGGAGGAAACTTTAATCCTAGACCGTTCCCTAGTAATTCCTCTAATAATTATGGTAATTCCTACAACAACTCTTATGGAAATTTTAATAATATGCCCTCTCATTTTGAGAATAGCGTGAAAGAATTTATAATCTCTCAAAAGAATTTTAATGCTTTGCTTGAAGAAAAATTGCTTAAAGTTGATGATTTGGCTAGGAACATTGATAGACTTTCGCTTGATGTTGATTATTTGAAACTTAGATCTATTCCTCCTAAGCATGATATCAATGAGTCTCTCAAAGCTATGAGAATTTCCATTGATGAGTGCATGGAAAGAACCGCTAGATTGCATGCTAAGAAAGATTGCTTTGTAAAAGCGTGTTCTTCTAGTTTCCATGAAAATAATGATGAAGATCTAAAAGTTATTGATGTGTCCCCTATTAAATATTTGTTCTGCAATATGAATCTTAATAATGATGGGACTGGAGATGAGTCAACTTTAGTTAAAAGGCGTCCCAATGATTCGGAGTTTTTAGATCTTGATGCTAAATTTGGTAAAAGTGGGATTGGAGAGGTCAAGACTTTAAATAGCATTGAACCCACTATCTTGGATTTCAAGGGATTTAATTATGATAATTGTTCTTTAGTAGATTGTATTTCCTTGTTGCAATCCGTGTTGAATTCTCCTCATGCTTATAGTCAAAATAAAACTTTTACCACACATATTATTGATGCCTTGATGCAATCTTATGATGAAAAACTTAATTTGGAAGTTTCTATACCTAGAAAACTTTATGATGAGTGGGAACCTACTATAAAGATTAAAATTAAAGATCATGAGTGTTATGCTTTGTGTGATTTGGGTGCTAGTGTTTCCACAATTCCGAAAACTTTATGTGATATTCTAGGTTTCCATGATTTTTATGTTTGCTCTTTAAATTTGCACCTTGCGGATTCCACCATTAAGAAACCTATGGGAAGAATCAATGATGTTCTTATTGTTGCAAATAGGAATTATGTTCCCGTAGATTTTATCGTTCTTGACATAGATTGCAATCTTTCATGTCCTATTATTCTTGGTAAACCTTTCCTTAGAATGATTGGTGCGATTATTGATATGAAGGAAGGGAATATTAGATTCCAATTTCCATTAAGGAAAGGCATGGATAACTTTCAAAGAAAGAAAGTTAAATTACCTTATGAATCTATCATGCGAGCTACTTATGAATTGAGTGCCAAAGATGGCACTACTTAGATCTATCCTCGCTTTTATGCCTAGCTAGGGGCGTTAAATGATAGCGCTAGTTGGGAGGAAACCCAAATTTATTTTAGTTTTTTGCTTTTTGCTTCTGCTTAGTAATAAATATTTCATCTACCTTCTGTTTGGATGTATTTTTATGTTTGAATTAGTGTTTGTGCCAAGTAGAACCTATAGGATAACCTGATAGTTAATTTGATTCTGCTGAAAAACAGAAACTTTGCACGCACTAACATAATTTTAGTAATTGAGAGAAACGTGATTTTTCCTTGATTCGTTTTGCTGTAGATCAATAGACAAATTTCCTAGGAATTCCTATTTTGGTAGGATTTTTAAAGTTACAGAAGTATTCGAGAGTTACAGATTGCTACAGACTGTTCTGTTTTTGACAGATTCTGTGTTGTTTGCTTATTTTGATGCATCTATGGCTAGTATGCAGGGTATGAACCATAAATAAGTTGGAATACAATAGGTTTAACACCAATATAAATAAAGAATGAGTTCATTACAGTACCTTATGTGGTGGTTTTTCTTTCTTGCACTAACGGAGCTTATGAGATTTCCTGTTGAGTTTTGGGTTGTGAAGTTTTCAAGTTTTGGGTAAAGGTTTGACCAACTATGGAATAAGTAGTGGCAAGAGCCTAAGCTAGGGGATGCCCATGGCACCCCAATATATTCAAGGATAACCAAAAGCCTAAGCTTGGGGATGCCCCGGAAGGCATCCCCTCTTTCGTCTTCGTCTATCGGTAACTTTACTTGGAGCCACTGTTCAAGATATCTTCCGATATTCCGATAAATCAGCCGATTTATCGCTTACTATTGTCTGACCGATAAGATAAATCAGCCGATAAATCAACCGATATTGCGATAAATCAACCGATATGCCGATAAACTGGCCGATTTACCCCATATCATGGGTCGACCGATAAGTTCCCGATAAGCGATATCCCCAACATTGCTTGGAGCTATATTTTTATTCGCCACATGATATGTGTTTTGCTTGGAGAGTCTTGTATGATATTAGTCTTTGCTTTTTAGTTTACCACAATCATCCTTGCTGTACACACATTTTGGGAGAAACCCACTTGATTGGAATTTATTAGAATACGCTATGTGCTTCACTTATATCTTTCAAAGTAGTTGGTTTTTTGCTCTTGTGCTTCACTTACATCTTTTAGAGCACGGCAATGGCTTTATTTTGAAGAAATTGTTAATCTCTCATGCTTCACTTATATTATTTTGAGAGTCTTTTAGAACAGCATGGTATTGCTATGGTTATAAAATTGGTCCTAGAATGATGGGCATCCAAGTTGGGTATAATAAAAACTATCATAGGAAGTGAATTGGATGCTATGATCAATTTGATACTTGATAATTGTTTTAAGATATTGAGGTGGTGATATTAGAGTCATGCTAGTTGGGTGATTATGAATTCAAAGAATGCTTGTGTTGAAGTTGGCAAGTCCCGTAGCATGCATGTATGGTAAAAGTTGTGCAACAAATTTGAAACATGAGTGGCGGTCAGGGACAAGCGATGGTCTTTTCCTACCAATCTACCCCCCTAGGAGCATGCACGTAGTGCTTGATTTTTTATGACTTGTAGATTTTTGCAATAAGTATATGAGTTCTTTATGACTAATGTTGAGTCCATGGATCATACGCACTCTCACCCTTCCATCATTGCTAGCCTCTTCGGTACCGTGCATTGCCCTTTCTCACCTTGAGAGTTGGTGCAAACTTTGCCGGTGCATCCAAACCCCGTGATACGATACGCTCTATCACACATAAACCTCATTATATCTTCCTCAAAACAGCCACCATACCTACCTATTATGGCATTTCCATAGCCATTCCGAGATATATTGCCATGCAACTTTCCACCATTCCGTTCATCATCATGAAACGCATCATCATTGTCATATTGCCTTGCATGATCATGTAGTTGACATCGTATTTGTGGCAAAGCCACCATGCATAAATTTTCATACATGTCACTCTTGATTCATTGCCCATCCCGGTACACCGCCGAAGGCATTCATATAGAGTCATATCTTGTTCTAGTTTTGAGTTGTAATCCATGAGTTGTAAATAAATAGAAGTGTGATGATCATCATTATTAGAGCATTGTCCCCAAATAAAAAAAAGAAAGGCCAAAATAAAAGAAGGCCAAAAAAAAGAAAGGCAAAAAAAGGCCCCAAAAAAGATAAAATAAAATAAAAAGGGGGCAATATTACTATCCTTTTCTACACTTGTGCTTCAAAGTAGCACCATGTTCTTCATACAGAGAGTCTCAGATGTTGTCACTTTCATATACTAGTGGGAATTTTTCATTATAGAACTTGGCTTGTATATTCCTACGATGGGCTTCCTCAAATTGCCCTAGGTCTTCATGAGCAAGCAAGTTGGATGCACACTCACTTAGTTTCTTTTGTTGAGCTTTCATACATTTATAGCTCTAGTGCATCCGTTGCATGGCAATCCCTACTCCTCATGTTGACATCAATTGATGGGCATCTCCATAGCCCGTTGATTATCCTCGTCAATGTGAGACTTTCTCTTTTTTTGTCTTCTCCACACAATCTCCATCAGCATATTCTATTCCACCCATAGTGCTATATACATGGCTCACTCTCATGTATTGCGTGAAAGTTGATTTTTTTTGAGATTATTTAAGTATGAAACAATTGCTTGGCTTGTCATCGGGGGTGTGCAAGATGAGAGCATTTTTGTGTGATGAAAATGAAGCATAGCCTAACTATATGATTTTGTGGGGATGAACTTTCTTTAGCCATGTTATTTTGAGAACACATGATTGCTTTGATTAGTATGCTTGAAGTATTACTATTTCTTATGTCAATATGAACTTTTATTTTGAATCATTTGGATCTGAACATTCATGCCACAATAAAGAATATTACATTGAGAATTATGTTAGGTAGCATTCCACATCAAAAATTCTGTTTTTATCATTTACCTACTCGAGGACGAGCAGGAATTAAGCTTGGGGATGCTTGATACCCAACGTATCTATAATTTTTGATTGTTCCATGCTATTATATTACCCATTTTGGATGCTTATGGGCTTTACTTTACACTTTTATATCATTTTTGGGACTAACCTACTAACCGGAGGCCCAACCCGAATTGCTGTTTTTTTTGCCTATTTCAGTGTTTCGAAGAAAATAAATATCAAACGGAGTCCAAATGGAATGAAACCTTCGGGAGTGATATTTTTGGAACAAACGTGATCCAGGGGACTTGGAGTGGACGTCAAGCAACAGAGGAGGCGACCACGAGGGTGCCCGGCGCGCCCCCTACAGGTGGGGCGCCCCCCACCCTCGTGGGCCCCTCGAGCGTCCACCGACCTACTTATTCCTCCTATATATACCCACGTACCCTGAAACCATCGAGGAGCACCACGAAAAACTATTTCCACCACTGTACCCTTCTGTATCCGTGAGATCCCATCTTGGAGCCTTCGCCGATGCTCCGCCGGAGGGGGAATCAACCAATGAGGGCCTGAAATGGGCTGTACATTTTTAAAACACATCAAACCAGCAATTAGTTTCAAATTTTATTTTTTTTCAGTTCGAGATTTTAATCTGCATTGATTTTTATGCATGGACAATTTATCGGATTTTATATTGATATACATTTATTTTTAAAATCAGTCTGAATGTGACTCGAAATTTCGGGATTAAAAATAGTTCAGTCCGCACCGACATATGCAAAATTTCGTATAATTTTTTAACCGTGGCCACAATATGGGCTATAATGCTAACAAAAGAATATGGGCTCCAAAAAAACCGTAAGAATTAGCAAATGGGCTGTAAATTATTAGAAATAATGGCAGATGGCATGTATGCTGTTTTCCACAGATTTGAGGCTTTCCTAAATAAAAGGTTGACACACAAGCAGTGACTGTTGGATGTCCATCCAACGACCGTCGTGCTTCTTCAATCTCTGCTCTTCCCGCTCTAGCCGCTCAAACAAGCGCCGGCGGGACTGCCTGCTCCCTCCTCCCTGCGGCCGGCTGTGCTGCCGCGCAGGCCTCACCGCCCCACCGTACTCCCATCGCTGGCCTAGCCATCCCTCTACTCACCCACAACTGTTGTTATTCTCCGGCGACGGCAGACGAACTAGTAAACCCTCATACAGTCGTACTCCCCTTCGCGTGGGAAACAACTATCGAGTCTTCCCTGGCTCCGTGTCGTTCCCTTCCTAGGCCTCGCCGTCGTCCACCGCCTTGGTGCTCTCAGCGTGGCGTGGTCAATGTGGTCAACAACCGACATGCATCTGAAGTGGACTGTACGTGGAGAGGCTGACAGCTGGGTCCATGGCCGCACGCAAGGAAATGCCTCCTTATTACGCGTAAAATAATGATTCCTCCACCTGATATCTGGGACCCACCGAAAGGGCATCTATATTTCGCGAAAAAACTTTACCGCCACTGACAGCTCGGACCCACCAGCTATATCTTCGCACGCAAGGAAGTGCCTCCTTATTATGCACAAAAAAATGAATACTCCCCCTGCTAGCTGGGACCCAGTATAGTGGGCCTACTAAGTTGACGGGGACGGAGGGCTTTGTCAACTTAGTCAATATGCACGATTCTAGCTCGACTGACCGTACGATGTCCATCCAACGGCCGTAGTGCTTCTTCAACCTCTGGTCTTCTTGACCCAGCCGCCCAAAGCAGCGCCGGTTGTGCCGCCTGCTCCTGCCTCCCGTGGTCGGCTGTGCTGCCGCGGAGGCCTCACCGCCCCCATACTACTCCCACCGCTGGCCAGGCCATCCCTCACTCCACTCACCCACACCCCCTGTTATTCTGCGGCGACGGCAGCACAGCGGAACCAGTGAACCCTCGTACTCCTCTCCGCGTGGGCATCCACTGCCGCGTCTTCCCCGGCTCTGCGTCATCCCCTTCCTAGGCCTCACCGTCGTCCACCGCCGTGGTGCTCTCGGCGCGGCGTGGTCAATGTGGTCAACGACCGAATTCCATCGGAAGAGTACTGTACATGGAGAGGCTGACAGCTGGGTCCACGACAGCCGCAAGGAAGTGCCTCCTTATTACGCGGAAAATAATTATTCCTCCACCTGACAGCATGGACCCACCGTACGGGCCACCAGTATTTCGCGATAAAAACGTTTCCCCCTGACTACTAGGACCCATCAGACGGGCCACTGTATTTCGCGAAAAAAACGTTTCCCCATGACTGCTGGGACCCACCGGACGGGCCACCGTATTTCACGAAAAAAACCTTCCCCCCGCTGTCAGCTCGGACCCACCGGAGGTGCCTCCTTATTACGCACAAAAAGTTGAATACTCCCCCTGCTAGCTGGGACCCACCATGGTGGGAGGCTGACTTGTGGGCCTACTAAGTTGACTGGGACGTAGGCCTTTGTCAACCTTAGTCAATATGAACGATTCTAGCTCCAGTGACCGTATGATGTCCATCCAACGGCCGTAGTGCTTCTTCAACCTCTGGTCTTCTTGCTCCGGCCGCCCAAAGCAGCGCCGGTCGTGCCGCATGCTCCTGTCTCCCATGGCCGGCTGTGATGTCGCGGAGGCCTCACCGCCTCCTACTACTCCCACCGCTGGCCAGGCCATCCCTCTACTCACCCACACCCCATGTTATTTTGCGGCGACGGCATCCTCACACCGCAGCCGAACCAGTGGACCCTCGTACACCTCTCCGCATGGGCATCCACTGTCGCGTCTTCCCCGGCTCCATGTCATCCCCTTCCTAGGCCTTGCCGTCGTCCACCGCCGTGGTGCTCTCGGCACGGCGTGGTCAACGTGGTCAATGACCGACTTCCATCGGAAGAGTACTGTACGTGGAGAGGCTGACAACTGGGTCCACGGCAGCCGCAAGGAAGTGCCTCCTTATTACGTGCAAAATAATTATTCCTCCACCTGACAGCGAGGACCCACCGGACGGGCCACCGTATTTCGCGAAAAAACGTTTCCCCCCTGACTGCAGGAACCTACGAGCTACATCTTCGCATGCAAGGAAGTGCGTCCATATTACGGGCAAAAAAAAGATTCGCCCCCTGACTGCTAGGACCCACTAGCTACATCTTTGCACGCAAGGAAGTGCGTCCGGGCAAAAAAAACGATTCGCCCCCCTGACTGCTGGGACCCACCAGCTACATCTTCGCACACAAGGAATTGCCTGACAGTCGGGACCCACCTGGTCCAAGCGTATGTGGTGTTGTCATTCTGGTCGCGAACGTGTACGTACATACTGGTCGATGTAGAGGCGTGCACGTGTTGTAGTAGAGGCACGCACGTAGCATGTACACGTACATACAACGGCCAGGGTGCAAGAAAGTAAATACGGCCACGTATGTACATACGGGCGGGGTCTCAAACGCCTACTCGCGCATACGTACGGCCAGGGCTCGTGTACATGGCTGGGTCGGAACGGAGAAACTGCATCGTCGTCGTGTTCATGGGGAGGCAACGGAATGCGTCGTGTTCATGGGGAGGCAACGGAATGCGTCGTGTTCATCAGGAGGCAACGGAACGCGTGGGAGCCAACCGGCTTGGATAGAACAGGCGATGGAAACGAGGCCTGGCGTACTGCAGAATGGAGGAAACGGCCTTGTGTTCAATCGGCCACGTTCGAAACGGGATCCTGTTCATTGGGAGGGGTCTGGCATACCGCAAAACGCAGGAAACAGACCTCCTACGGTCGTAACGGGGGTCCTGTTGATCGGGAGGGGTGTGGTGTACCGCAAAATGGATGAAACGGACTTGTGTTGGAGCATTATGGTCGAAACAGGGGTCCTGTTCATCGGGAGGGGTGTGGCGTACCGCAAAACGGGACTCCATGGGATACTTTTCATCTCCACCGTCGACCTCCTCCAGCCTCCACGGGCAACTGTTCATCCACCGTTGACCTCTTCCAGCCTCCATCTACGACTGTTCATCCACGGGCTCCTGTTCATCCAGCCTCCACCGCGCACTACTCCACCAGCTACTGTTCATCCACCCCTCCACCATCCACTGCTCATCCAGCCCTCCACGGGGTCGTCCTATTCATCCAGCCCTCCACGGGTTCCTGTTCATCCAGCCCCAACCGGCTCGATCGATCGGGGTCCAGTTCATCCAGAGGCAACGCCACAGGGTCCTGTTCATCCACCCCCACCGCTCACTGTTCATCCACCCCCCGCACCCCGCAACGCTCATTGTTCATCCAGAGGCAACATCGATCGGCTTCAGTTAGCAGCAGTAGCGAAGGAATCGCTCGATTGGGTTTAGTTAACAGCCATCGATCGATCGCTCGGGTTCAGTAACGCGTAGCCTGCAGTGCAATCGCTTGGGTTCAGTTAGAGCCCAACGCCTCGCTCGGGTTCAGTTAGAGCCAACGCCTCGCACACATGCGCGTACATGTACAAGAGAAACGTGCATCGCTCGACCCCTGACCTCCCACCGTAACCGGGAACTCGCCAAAATTTTCCTCGCCCTTGCTTCTACCATGGTTTTTTCTGTCATGGATGGCCCAAAGAATGTCATGCAACTGCGTCTCCGGCCCGCCCAGGACGAAAAGCCCATTTTCTGTCATGATTTTTTGTCATAGAAGTAGGAGCCCACCACATCTATGATGATACCGGGTTTTGTCACAATTATCGTCATAGAAGTGTCATAAGTATGACGGAAAAAAGTTTTGTTCGACCCAAAATGTCACGGATGTGTCTTTTTTTTGTAGTGTAGGACTCCACTCCTAGTAGGATTCGCCCCTTCCTTCCAACAGAGAGGGGGGAAGGGCAAAGAGGGGAGAGGGAGAAGAAAGGGGGGCCGCGCCCCCACCCCTTGTCCAATTTGGATTGGGCAGGGGGAGGCGTGCACAACCTCTTGTGGCCTGCCTCCCTCTCTCCACTATGGCCCATGAGGCCCATTAACTTTCCCAGGGGGGTCCGATAACCTCTCGGTACTCTGATAAATCCCCGAACCTCTTCGAAACCATTCTGGTGTCCGTATATAACCTTCCAATATATGAATCTTTACCTCTCGACCATTTCGAGACTCCTCGTCATGTCCGTGATCTCATCCGGGACTCCAAACAAACTTCGGTCACCAAAACACGTAACTCATAATACAAATCATCATGGAACGTTAAGCGTGTGGACCCTACGAGTTCGAGAACTATGTAGACATGACCGAGACACATCTCCGGTCAATGGCAAATAGTGGAACCGATGCTCATATTGGTTCCCACATATTCTATGAAGATCTTTATCAGTCAAACTACAATAACAACATACGTTATTCCCTTTGTCATCGGTATGTTACTTGCGATCGTCGGTATCATCATACCTAGTTCAATCTCATTACCGGCAAGTCTCTGTACTTGTTCTGTAATGCATCATCCCGCAACTAACTCATTAGTCACATTGCTTGCAAGGCTTATAGTGATGTGCATTACCAAGAGGGACCAAAGATACCTCTCCGATACTCAAAGTGACAAATCCTAGTCTCAATCTATGCCAACCCAACAAACACCTTCGGAGACACCTGTAGAGCATCTTTATAATCACCCAGTTACTTTGTGACGTTTGATAGCACACAAGGTGTTCCTCTGGTATTCGGGAGTTGCATAATCTCATAGTCAGAGGAATATGTATAAGTCATGAAGAAAGCAATAGCAATAAAACTTAACGATCATTATGCTAAGCTAACGGATGGGTCTTGTCCATCACATCATTCTCTAATGATGTGAACCCGTTCATCAAATGACAACACATGTCTATGGTCAGGAAATTTAACCATCTTTGATTAACGAGCTAGTCAACTAGAGGTATACTAGGGACACTCTATTTTGTCTATGTATTCACACATGTACTAAGTTTCCGGTTAATACAATTCGAGCATGAATAATAAACATTTAGCATGATATAAGGAAATATAAATAAAAAATTTATTATTGCCACTACGGCATATTTCCTTCAGAAGCAAGAGAGAATTTCTTCAAAAATACTAAAGCACACCATGCTCAAATATATAAGTGAAGCACTAGAGCAATTCCATAGAAAAGAGCTTCATTGACGGGATGTTAGTGTCGCTTACCTAGCCTGTCTGGCAACTATTTGAGGACTCTATTTTGTTTAAAAACTTTAAGTTCTAAGTATTTTATTAAAACATCAAGCAAAACAAAACAAAATGACATTTAAAGAATAGCACACATCATGTGAAGAAGCAAAAACTTAGGCTCAACCGATACTAAACGATAATTGTTGAAGAAGAAAGGTGGGATGCTTACCGGGGCATCCCCAAGCTTAGATGCTTGATACTATTTAAATATAAATTTGGGATGCCTTGGGCATCCCCAAGTTTGATCTTTTGTGTCTCCTTAATTTCTTTTATATCACGGTTTCCCTAAATCTTAAAAGCTTCATCCACACAAAACTCAACAATAACTCGTGAGATAAGTTAGTATAAACCAATGCAAAAACGTTATCATTCTCTACTATAGGAAATCACTAAAATTATTATTCAACATTTCATACTAAATTCCTATGCATATTTAATACTCCTATCCTCAAATAGAATCATTAAACAAGTAAACATATGCAAACAACGCAAACATAACAGCAATCTTCCAAAATAGTACAGTCTGTAAAGAATGCAAGAGTATCGATACTTATTAAACTCCAAAGATTATGAAAAAAATATCACACTTTAGAGAATTTATCATATCTTATTTTTCAAAAAGATTCAACATTTTATCACATTCTGACTTTTCTAGGGAATTTTTGCAACATCGATGAACTTTCTGTCTTGAAACAGCAGCATGTAGACTTGCAAAATAAGCATGGTAAAGGCTATCCTTGACATTTTTTTATTGAAATGAAATAAGCAAAACATTATTACAAATAGAAGCAAGAAAATCCTAACAAAATAAAATGACTCTCCAACTAAAACTCATATCATGTGACGAGTGAAAACATAGCTCCAAGTGAGGTTACCAATAATGTTGGAGACGAAAGAGGGGATGCCTTCCGGGGCGTCCCCAAGCTTAGTTGCTTGGATATTCCTTGAATATTATCTTGAGGTGCCTTAGGAAACCCCAAGCTTAGGTTCTTTTCACTCCTTATTCTCCTCATATTGATATCTCACCCAAAACTTTAAAACTTCAATCACAAAATACTTAACGGAATTCGTGAGATAGGTTAGTATGATAAAGAGCAGAACCATTTCACTTTGGTACTGTCAAAGACAAGGTTCATAATTTTTTCCACATAATTCCTACTGTAGCATATCATTTCCACAATTTATATCGAGCAATATAATCCATAGAAACTAGAAAACAAGCAAACTATGCATCGAAAACAGAATATGTCAAAAACAGAACAATCTGTAATGATCTGCAGAATAACCATACTTCTGCTACTCCAAAAATTATGAAAAAATAAGGACCACGTGAGAAATTTGTATATTAATATTATGCAAAAAGAATCAACTCAAAAGCACTCTTCTGTTAAAATGAAGAATTATTTTCGTGAGCACATAAGTTTCTGTTTTTCAGCAAGACCAAATCAACTATCAGCCAACATGATCCCAAAGGCTTTACTTGGCAGTTTATTGAAACAAAAGCAATAAAACATGATTACTAAAGTAGTTTAATCATGTGAACACACAAAAACAGTAGGTAAAAGTGTTGGGTTGTCTCCCAACAAGCGTTTTTCTTTAATGCCTTTTAGCTAGGCATGATGATTTCAATGATGCTCGCATAAAAGAAAAGAATTGAAACACAAAGAGAGCATCATGAAGAATATGACTAGCACATTTAAGTATAACCCACTTCCTATGCCTAGGGATTTTTTGAGCAAACAATTCATGGGAGCAATAATCAACTAGCATAAGAAGGGAAAACAAGCAAAACTTTAAGATTGTCAACACATAGAGAGGAAACTTGATATTATTGCAATTCCTACAAGCATAAGTTCCTCCCTCATAATAATTTTCAGTAGCATCATAAAGAAATTCAACAATATAACTATCACATAAGGAATTCTTTTCATGATACATAGGCATAGAAATTTTGTTACTTTCAACATAAGCAAATTTCTTCTCATCAATAGTAGTGGGAGCAAATTCAACAAAATAACTATCAAGAGAGTGAAAATTAAAATCATGTTGACAAGTTTCATGGTTATCATTATTCTTTGTAGCATACATGTCATCACCATAATCATCATAGATAGCAACTTTGTAATCATAATCAATTGAAGCCTCATCCAAAATGGTGGATTTATCACTAAATAAAGTCATGACCTCTCCAAATCCACTTTCATCATTATAATCATCATAAATAGGAGGCATGGAATCATTATAACAAATTTGCACATCAAATCTTGGGGGACTAAAAATATCATCTTCATCAAACATAGCGTCCCCAAGCTTATGGCTTTGCATATCATTAGCATCACGGATATTCAAAGAATTCATACTAACAACATTGCAATCATGCTCATCATTTATACCAAACATTATATTGAATTCTTCTTCTATCAATTGAGCACAATTTTCCTTTCCATCATTTTCACGAAAGATATTATAAAGATGATCAATAATGTGATGCAACCTCAATTCCATTTTTATGTAGTTTTCTTTTATAACCAAACTAGTGATAAAACAAGAAACTAAAAGATTCAATTGCAAGATCTAAAGATATACCTTCAAGCACTCACCTCCCCGGCAACGGCGCCAGAAAAGAGCTTGATGTCTACTATGCAACTTTATTCTTGTAGACACGTGTTGGGCCTCCAAGCGCAGAGTTTTGTAGGACAGTAGCAATTTTCCCTCAAGTGGATGACCTAAGGTTTATTTATCCGTGGGAGGTGTAGGATGAATATGGTCTCTCTCAAACAACCCTGCAACCAAATACAAGAAATATCTTATGTCCCCAACACACCCAATACAATGGCAAATTCTATAGGTGCACTAGTTCGGCGAAGATATGGTGATAAAAGTGTAATATGGATTGTAGAAGTATATTTTTATAATCTGAATAAATAAAAACAGCAAGGTAGCAAATAGTAAACAATCATAAAAACGGTATTGCAATGCTTGAAAATGAGGCCTAGGGTCCGTACTTTCGCTAGTGCAATCTCTCAACAATGCTAATATAAATGGATCATATAACCATCCCTCAAAGTGCGATGAAGAATCACTCCAAAGCTATTCTTTCCGTTCAATCTATTCAAGAGTTCGTACTAAAATAACATAAAGCTATTCTTTCCATTCGATCTATCCTAGAGTTCGTACTAAAATAACACCAAAGAAAATTCATATTCATAATACTTAATCCAACACAAAGAACTTCAAAGAGTGCCCCAAGATTTCTATCGGAGAAAAAAAGACAAGAACATGCATCAACCCCTATGCATAGATTACCCCAATGTCACCTCGGGGATCTGCGAGTTGAGTTCCAAAACATATATCAAGTGAAATCAATACTATACCCCATTGTCACCGTGAGTATTCAATTGCAAGACATATATCAAGTGTTCTCAAATCCATAAAAGTATTCAATCCGATAACAACGAAATCTCAAAGGGAAAACTCAATTCATCACAACAAGATAGAGAGAAAACACCATATGATCCGACTATATTAACAAAGCCCGCGATACATCAAGATCGTGACATCTCAAGAACATGAGAGAGAGAGAGAGATTAAACACATAGCACTGTACAAACCCTCAACCCCGAGGGTGGATGATAACCCACAAGTATAGGGGATCGCAACAGTTTTCGAGGGTAGAGTATTCAACCCAAATTTATAGATTCGACACAAGGGGAGCCAAAGAATGTTTTAAGGTATTAGCAGCTGAGTTGTCAATTCAACCATACCTGGAGATTAATTATCTGTAGCAAAGTGATCAGTAGAAAAGTAGTATGATAGTTTTGATAATAGTAGTAGCAGTAATGGTAACAGTAATAGTGATAGCAGTATTTTTGTAGCAAGTGCAATAGTGACTATAGCAGTAGTAACTTAGCAAGAACAATATAAGATAAATTCGTAGGCATTGGATCGGTGACTTGTTGGATGATATTCATCATGAGACATTTCTAACCTAGGGTGATACGACACTAGCTCCAATTCGTCAATATAATGTAGGCATGTATCTCATAAATAGTCATACGTGCTTATGGAAAGAACTTGCACTGGTGCTCGTCGGTCCTAAACAAACGGTTTTTTACCCCTTTCCGCGACGGCATTTAGAACCGTTGCCAAGTGAGTGTGTGCGATAGGGTGTCCTTCCCACACAACCCAGATATCATCGAGGATAGGCCCTCCTGGGACCCAGGCTGGGGCCGTGTGCGATCGAGCGAGGCCTCAAAACCCAATCATTTTCGTAGGTATGTACATCCCACACGGTAATCCGAGAAAATCATTTCCATAGGTATGTACATCCCACACTGTAATCCGAGAAAATCATTTCCATAGGTATGTACATCCCACACGATGAATCCCAGAAAAAAATTTCCATTCGTATGTATATCACACACAGTCAATCCAAGGAATACGTTTCCGTTCTTATGTACATCCCACACAGTCAATCCAGGGAAAACGTTTCCGTTCGGATGTAGATCCCACACGGTTTTATGTATACGCTCGTGTGTGAAAGGTGTAACTATCACACACACTCTGCCTTGGTTAACTATTTGCTTTCATTAACTACATCACACACGATTTGATGTAGAAAACTGTGTGGCATTGGGCTATCCACCGCAAGCGCTTTTACTGCTAGAACCGTTTGCAAAGGTCCATGACCGTCTGTTCTATTTTTATTTTTGCTTGTAATTTATTATTCTAATTGGAAATTTTGAAATACGAAACGTGCAATTCAAATTCTCAGCACAATGGTTCAACAACGAATCTATAAATAAAACTTCCAGTACAATATGTTCAGTAATTACAGGATTAGGCAGAACTATGATGAACCACAGTATTTAAAGGCAGTAAAGGTGAAGAGACAAGTGTAAATCATTTTGACTGCCGACGGTGTTGAAGAAGTGGGATGCCCATAATGTGCCTTCCTGCATGCCATAGGCATGAAGCACTTTTGTGCAACCCCTTGTGACGATCGCCCGCCCATCCTTCATCGCCTTCAGGAAGACTTCTAGAGCATTAGCATGGTAGCATGAATTATATACTTTAACCTTAGTTGCCTCCACCCCCGTCATGTAGCTTGCAAGGTAATCATCAGTAAATAGCTTCGGAAACCACTGAAAAGAGAAAAATATCAGATACTGAGGTCTAATAGAGTAACTTGTTGTGGGCAGGGGGGAAAGGCAACACATTACGTACCATCCTAAAGTTCACTATTGTCTTTGACAAAGTGTAAATAAAGAGCTTAATTCCAATCACCCGTTTCTTTCGCCTAACAATCTTTCTTAGTTTCCTCACTTGACGCTTGTTCATGAATATCTCATTGCCCCATACGCAAAAGGGATCGAAGCATGGATCAGTACCCCTCATATATGTACCTACAAGCAACCAGTAAATGTTAGAAGCTAAACTGAGATTGCACAAATGATGTAAAATACAACTACCTATGTTCCTAAGTATAAGTATTTTTTTTGAGATTTCAATATGAACTGCATACAGATGTATATAGAATTATAGATATAGTTTAGATTAGAATCTAGATTCACTCATTTTGCTCCTTATGTAGTCTATATTGGAATCTCTAAAAATACTTATATTTAGGGATAGATGGTGTATAAGACATGGGATGCAGCTAACCTCGACGGCGAACAACAACATCGCCCATTGTAGCCCTGTGTTACTGTGTAAGTAGATGGAAAGCCAATGTTAACTACAACAGGGTTAACATCCACCAAAAATAGCAAATGGTAATAAAACGGCAACATCTGTAGTGATATCTTCATTTCGAAAGAGTAGCACGGTAGCAAAGGGACGGATTAAAAAATGGATACAACTGTTAATTGCAATAGGCTTAATAACATCCTAATTCATGTTTTTTAAGTTTGTAGCCATTGAAATACAACTCTTTAAAAATGGATACAACTGTTAATTGCAACAGGCTTAATGGCCATTGAAACTGGTACTGATAAAAATGCAATTGGCAGAGTTAAACATCACAGGGCAGGTGCTGCCAGATCAGATAATGGCCCAGTTGTCTATAGAAAGGTTGGGAAAATAGCTCAAACGTGTTAGGCATGTTTACTACAACATGCTTAATACATCGATAGTACAAAACATAGCCATTAATTGCAACTAGTATTCGTAAGATTGAACTGGTGGGTACATACTTTGTAAGTCCTGAGAGGTAGTTGCTGCGGCACTTCATCTTGGCCAGAGCCTGCCCAAAGTCAGCGGCGGCGGAGGCGAGCTGTTCCTTTGGGTCGAAGCATGGATCAGTGGCACTGACATGTGTACCTATAGGCAACCAGTAAATGGTAGAAGTTAAACTGCAATTGCACAAATGAAGTGAAATACTGTAAGACATGAGATGCAGCTAACCTTGACGGCAAACAACAACATCGGCCGTTATGACCCTGCGTAAGTACATGGAAAAGCATGTTAAGTACAACAGGGTTAGCATCCACCAAAAATAGCAAATGGGGCAACATCTCTAGTATATCTTCATTGCGGAGAGTAGCATGGTAGCAAATGGACAGATTAAAAAATGGATACAACTGTTAATTGCAACAGGCTTAACAACATCCTAAGTCATGTTTTGTAAGTTTGTAGCCATTGAAATGCAACTGCTTAAAAATGGATTCAACTGTTAATTGCAACAGGCTTAATAGACATTGAAATCGGTATTGATAAAAATGCAATTGGCATAGTTAAACATCACAAGGCAGGTGCTGCCAGAGCAGAGAATGGCCCAAATGTCTATAAAAAGGTAGGGAAAGTAGAAAAAATGTGTTAGGCCTGTTTACTAGAACATGCTTAATACATTGACCCTACAGAACATAGCCATTAATTGCAACTGGTATTGGTAAGATTGAATTGGTGAGTACATACTTGGTAAGTCCTAAGAGGTAGTTGCTGGGGCACTTCATCTTGGCCAGAGCTCGCCCAGAGTTAGCGATGGCGAAGGCGAGCTGTTCCTCCGGGTCGAAGCGTGGATCAGTGCCACTGACATGTGTACCTACAGGCAACCAGTAAATGGGTAGAAGTTAAACTGCAGTTGGACAAATTATGTGAAATACTGTAAGACATGGGATGCAGCTCACCTCGACGGCAAACAAAATCATCGGCCGTTATGACCCTGCATAAGTACATGGATAGGCATGTTAAGTGTAACAGGGTTAGCATCCACTAAAAGTAGCAAATGGGGGGCATCTCTAGTGATATCCTGAGTCATGTATTGTAAGTTTGTTGCTATTATTAGTGAAAATGAGCTGGACACGGTAATATTTGAATAGCACACAGTGTGTAGTATTGAAATAAAAAAGGCATGAACATGCTTAATACATCAACCGTACAAATCATAGCCGTTGCAAGTGGTATTGGTAAGATTTAGCTGGTCAGATATTACCTGTTAAGTCCTGTGGGGTAGTCGCTGGGGGACTTCATCTGGGCCAGAGCCTGCACCATGTCGGCGGCGGCGGCGGAGGCGGGGTGTTCCTCCCGGTAAACACGCACAACGGCCATCGCGCCATGGACCGCCATCAGCTCCTGGCGGGGAGGGGGATTTGGAGGCATGAGGATGTTTCGCAGGCGCCATTTAAGCAATCAGGCCGGGGACGTGATAGAGATTGGTGGGTTACCTGACTGGATCCGAGCAGAACGTAGATGTGGTTGAAGTTGTGGTTGCAGCGGCGGCGGTTTGAGATGCCGGTAGGGGGAGGCGCGAGGGAGGGGGGATACTGAGGGGCAGGGGATATGGTTGGAGGAATAAATTCTGAAATCGCGCGCCTAATGAAAATTTCGGTGTGAAACTTGAAACTTGGGCATGGGAATCACACAACACAGAGGAAGTGTGTAAAATACTCATGTGTGAGAAAAAATAAAGTTGGCAGATCTCGTCTCCAAAAATATGTACACGTGTACTTGATTTTTTTCGGTTAATGGTACACTTGGTTTATTAGGAAATATCACACAGGTAACTGACTTATGGGCCATTAACACAAAAAACGCAGACGGGTACGACATAAAAACCGTGTGTTTTGTGATCTTCTAATGATTAACGCAAAAAAACGCACATGGGCACACATGCTAATCAATGCTCAAAGCCCTCAAAGGATGCTCTTACCGACATTGTACGTTAATACTACAAACTTAAAGTACTACTGGTAATTTTCTCTAATACTACAAACTTAAACTACTTCTCACATGCTGCCATCGGGGCATGCTGGCCAAACCCCGGCGTTCTCCTTCTCGGCCTTGTTGGTGGCAGCCACCGTGCTTCGATCTCCGCCAAGCTCTCCTCACCATGGTGTGCAACCTCTTTTTTCTTGCGGTGGCGGGACTCTCTTTTCTTGACTGCTTTCTGCCTTTTCCGCTCCTTCTGTGCGACTTTGGCTGCCTCTAGATCCACCACCCATTGGGCCATGGCAGCCTCAAAGTCCGCCCATGTAACTGTCTGGCCACCGGCGGCGATGAACTCGGTGCAGCAAGATGCCATCGCTTCCTTACCATGTGTGCGGTCGCGGGCGGCGAGGAATGTGGCGCGGCAGGATGCGATCGATTCCTTACCAGTTATTATGAACCGCGGTGCCATGGACGACTCCTGGAGAGAGCTCTGGGATGGAGGGGCCGGGCAGCCGTACAGTGCGGTGCTATTCAAGAGCTCAACACAAAAGACAACAGAAATTTGGCTTCCCTTACAATTTTGCTCGTTCATTATCGCACATGGTTCATCTCCGTCGCTTCCGGAAACAGTGTGCGCTGAGCCTATTGTGTGTTCGTTATGATTGGCCAGAACCCCAGCCATGCGGATCGCGCGTGTGCACCGTTGGATGCGTCACGATCGAATGGCAATCCACGTCCCTCAGATCACACCCGTGCACCTGTAGCTGGATTGGATTTATATGCGCTAAATGCCTAGAAAATGCACATAATCCCCTAAATATGGTAAATGAGCCCGGAAAAATGCCAAATTTGAACACGGTAACTTGCAGGGTGTATGTTCATCATAGAAAAAACTCCAGGGCAAAGAACGAAGAAAATTTGGATTCCCCTTCAATCTTGAGGATTTCCCTTTTGAAAGCATGGAACTTCCTCGGTGATTGTTCGATTTATGAAGGGCGTGCATGACAACATAAGCCAAACGTTCTCAAATTTTTACCAGGGCATGGTGAGGTCATAAAATGGCACCATGCCAGGGGTCATGTTTTTTAAGAATTTATTTCCTTTTTTCTATCGTTGAAAATCCAACAAACAGACATTTGTGGTTGACTATTGCCACACATTTCATCGAAATATCTTTCCATTCCTTGTAAAAGGCACTAGAATTTACTAAATGGCATGAGCATGGTTTTCTAGGTCGTTCTTGTGGACCCTTTCATGCATTGGTTGTTTGAACTTGTATTATGTGCATTAATGCCTAGGAAATGCACATAATCCCCTAAATATGGCAAATGACCCCGGAAAAGTGCCAAATTTGAACACGGTGATTTGCAGGTTGTATGTTCATTGTAGAAAGAAACTCGTGGACAAAGGACAAAGGAAATTTGGACCCCCCCTTCAATCTTGGTGATTTCCCCCTTGAAACCATGAAACTTCCTCGGTGATGGTTCGATTTATGAAAGGCGCGCATCACGACATAAGAAAAACATTCTCCAATTTTTACCAGGGCATGGTGAGGCCATACCATGGCACCACGCCAGGCGTCATGTTTTCCAACCATGTGTTTCATTTTTTGTATAGTTGTTAACCGAGTAAACGACGCGTTTATGGTTGACTATTGCCACACATTTCCTTGAAATATCTGCCCATTCCTTGTAAAAGGCATGAGAATATGCTAAATAACACAAGCATGGTTTTCCAGACCGTTCTTGTGCACCTTTTCATGCATCGATTGTTCGAATTTGAATTATGTCCATTAATGCCTAGAAAATGCACAAAATCAACTAAATATGGTAAATGAGCCCGGAAAATGTCAAATTTGAACACGTTGCATTTGAGGTGGTATGTTGATTGTTGGAAAAAACTGAATGACAAACTAGGACGGAAATTAGGATTCCCCTTCAATCTTGGTGTTTGCCCCCTCAAAACCATGAAACTTCCTCAGATGATGGTTCGTTTTATGAAAGGCGCGCATCACGACATAAGGAAAACATTCTCTAATTTTTACCAGGGCATGGTGACGCCATACCATGGCACCACACCAGGCGTCATGTTTTCCAACCATGTGTTTAATTTTTTGTATAGTTGTTAACCGAGTAAACGACGTGTTTATGGTTGACTATTGCCACACATTTCATGAAATATCTACACATTCCTTGTAAAAGGAATGAGAATGTACTAAATAACACGAGCATGGTTTTCCAGACCGTTCTTGTGCACCTTTTCATGCACCGATTGTTCGAATTTGAATTATGTCCATTTAATGCAGAGAAAATGCACATAATCCCCTAAATATGGTAAATGAGCCCAGAAAAATGTCAAATTTGAACACGTTGCATTTGAGGTGGTATGTTGAACGTTGGAAAAAACTGAATGACAAACTAGGACGGAAATTTGGATTCCCCTTCAATGTTGGTGATTTCCCTCTCGAAAGCATTGAACTTCCTCGGTGATGGTTCGATTTATGAAGGGCGTGCATGACAACATAAGCCAAACCTTCTCTAATTTTTACCAGGGCATGGTGAGGTCATACCATGGCACCATGCCAGGCATGACGTTTTTTAAGCATTTATTTCATTCTTTCTATAGTTGAAAACCCAACAAACAAACATTTGTGGTTGACTATTGCCACACATTTCAATGAAATATCTATCCATTATTCCTTGTGAAAGGCATGGGAATTTACTAAATGGCACGAGCATGGTTTTCCAGGCCGTTCTTGTGGACCCTTTCATGCATCGATTGTCTGAACTTGAATTATACGCATTAATGCCTAGGAAATGCACATAATCCCCTAAATATGGCAAATGAACCCGGAAAAGTGCCAAATTTGAACACGGTGATTTGCAGGTTGTATGTTCATCATAGAAAAAAAACTCGTGGACAAAGGACAAAGGAAATTTGGATTCCCCTTCAATCTTGGTGATTTCTCACTTGAAACCATGAAACTTCCTCGGATGATGGTTCATTTTATGAAAGGCGCGCATGACGACATTTTTACCAGGGCACGGTGAGGTCATACCATGGCACCACACCAGGCGTCATGTTTTTCCAAGCATGTAATTCATTTTTGTATAGCTGTTAACCAAGTAAACGACGCGTTTATGGTTGACTATTGCCACACATTTCCTTGAAATATCTACCGATTCCTTGGAAAAGGCATGAGAATGTACTAAATAGCACGAGCATGGTTTTCCAGACCGTTCTTGTGCACCTTTTCATGCACAGATTGTTCAAATTTGAATTATGTGCATAATTAATGCCTAGAAAATGCACACAATCCCCTAAATATAGTAAATGAGTTCGAAAAAATATCAAATTTGAACACGTTTCATTTGAGGTGGTATGTTGATCGTTGGAAAAAACTGAATGACAAACTAGGACGGAAATTTGGATTCCCCTTCAATCTTGGTGATTTCCCTCTCAAAAGCATTGAACTTCCTCGGTGATGGTTTGATTTACGAAGGTGTAACAACCTGGTTTTTAACCCTTTACTTATTCTTTTGATTTATCTGGTTTTTGCTTTGTTTTTCTTGTTGGAGTGGTTCTGTGGCCTTGCCACCTGGGAAATCATCCTCATTTCCCCTCCCAAGTGGATCATCATTCTCAAAACCTTGCCAAACATCATGTCACTTCACTTCTTGACCAAACCCTAAACTCTTTTTCTAGGGAAAATTCCTTTTTCATTAAAGGAATAACCCTATCTGCCCTAGGTTGTGAAGCAACCTATATTTCTGTCCATACAAAAATTCCCTATTAATTCTCATAATTCTTTGGGTCATATATAGCTCAAATATGCCCAAACATTTCCTTGGCCAGTTCAAAAATAATTCCCCAATAATTATTCTTCCTTTCTGCCCTAAATGGCACTTTGTGAAGGAAGTGTCATTTAAATTTTTCCTAGTAGCTCCAAACCTTTTTGGGCATTATTATATGTTCCAATAATTGCCTCATGCACAAGTTCAACTTTATTTGCCTATCCAATCTTCCTTAGTGAATTTTCAAAGTTTCTGTCAGACAGAAGGCTTTGTGAAGGAAGTACTAGCTAGGAGTATACAAATGAGTTGAACTTTTGCACACTCCTTAATGTGCTCATATTAACACCCTCCAACAATTTTCAGCCCCATCCAATCATCTATGTGAGCACAGGAGCAAATCTTTGATTCTGGCAATATTTTCAGGTTGTGAAGCAAGTGCATTTTATATTGCTTCAAATTTTTTGATAAATTACCAGATCATTATTACACCCACAAAACATCTCTCCACCCAATTTGGCATCATTTCTATGAGCCATTTGATCACCAAAATTATTCCAAGTTTCTAGACAGAAATGATTTTTGTGAAGCAAGTGCCATTTTGGCTTGTCCATTTAGCATGAGCTTTTTACAGAATCTTCATATGTCCAAATAATCAAGCTTTGCCCAATCTTAGCCCAAGTTGCTTCTCCATGTGAGTGCATCATCCAAATCTCATTTCTGGACCATTTTGGTAGTTGCAAAGCAACTATATTAAATCCTGGTCCAAATCTTCTCAAAATTACCAGGATTAAAGTCATTCTTTAGCTCAACCTCGCAGACAACTCCATTGCTCCCAAAATCCTTCCCGTTGATCACCAGTGCTCACCCAAGTTTACTGCAGTAAACTTCAGAGGTGGCTTACCGTTTAACCAGAGCAGTTTTCATCGATCTACCACCGCAGTTACAACCTACCCAGGGAGTACTTACCACTAGACAACATTTGTCAACGCTTGGCTTCTTCTCCTCGCCAGCTCACGCGGTGACCATGGCCCTGGCGAGCATTAAACGCGCTCTGGCGCGACCTCGGTGCTGTGCTCGTCCATGCTCTCCTCGTCTCGACCCCAACCTTGTCCAGTGGCCTCCCCGTGATCTAGCGCGTCACCCTCACCTCACTCCCCCACCGTCCATTTCCTCACCGACGCTCACTGACGCTCGCCGCCGAATGCCCATAGGGGCACAATGTTTCGTTTGGCTTCGAGCTCACCTCGGCCTCTTCCTCTGCCCCCCTCGACTCCGTGACCTCTGCAGCTCGTCCGCTCTCTCGCTCGTCGCCTTCCCCGTGCCCCCCCCCCGCGTGCTCCGTGACCTCTGCAGCTTGTCCGCTCTCTCGCTCGTCCGCACTCTCGCTCGTCGCCTTCCCCGTGAGCTCACCTCGACTCTGTGGCACCCGAGCCCATCCCCCTTGCCCGCCTATATATAGGCCTCCCCCGAGCCTTTCGAGCACACCAGCAGCCTCCCCGCACTCCACTGCCTCTCCCCAGCCTCTCATTCGAGCTCGAGGAGCTCTCTGTGTCCACCATCGCCACCATGGCCGCCGCGGTGCTCCGCCTAAATTCCGGCGAGTCGCGCCTCCTCTCCCCGTTCCAACACCACCAGAGCACTCCTCTCCTCCCCGTAGTTCGCCCCATCCCCTCTCCCTTCGCCGGAGACGGCTGCAACACCAAGAACCACCGCCGCCCGAAGCTCTCTGCCCTCCTCATGGCGCCACCCTCCCCTCCACCTTGTTCCTTCCCCGCGCTGTCCAACCCTCTGAATGGATGCGGCGTCCTTCCTCGAGTCCGTCGGTGCCTCCCATTTGGCCAGAGGTGGGCCGGTTGGGCCGCCGCCGGCGCCGCGCCCCTCCCTCTAGACCATGGGTGAGCACACGCGAGCGCTTGAAGACGAAGACGACCCCGACCCCTGCCCCTAGGCCCCACCTGTTAGCGACCCAGAGGCCGGCCCCGCCCCTGCTGACGTGGATAAGTGGACACGGCTTTTGCCGTGTACGCTTTCATCCACCGAAAGCATTTTCTCTGAGTGCACATTCTGTTTTTTCTTTTAAGGGCCTGTTTGTGATGATTTTTATTACAAAGAGGTCCCTGGCAAAAAAATAGCTATAACTTTTCACCCGTAGCTCCAAATCAGGTGATTCCAAAGCCCACTTCTTTGTTTCGTTGAGCCCGTTCTGATGGAAACATTGTCACCATGTTTTAACATTCTAAAAATGACCATTTTTCCCTTGCCCTTATTCAGCCCCCTCCAAGAGAGTACGATTTCCGGCGATTTGTTCCGCGAGTTTCTTGCACTTTCTCCTAGTGATTTCTTCCACCCCAGGCAAGCCACACCCTCCATTTGCATGATTGCAATGCAGTGACATGGTTTAACTTATTTGAACTAGTTTAAAATAATTTTTTAGCTACTTGTGATCTGTGCATGGCATTTTCTCAGAGTATTGTTTTGATCTTGTTGATGCCATGCTATTGTTTGGATTACTAGGAGTTATGTTTGTAGTTGATGAGTATCATGTTGCCATTGGAGTATTAGTGGTTGATATTATGATTGTTTTCATGATGATATCTATTATTATATTTTGGAGAATTACTTTGGATGTCATGCTGC
The DNA here is from genome assembly GCF_002162155.2 of Triticum dicoccoides. Classification (NCBI taxonomy): domain Eukaryota; kingdom Viridiplantae; phylum Streptophyta; class Magnoliopsida; order Poales; family Poaceae; genus Triticum; species Triticum dicoccoides. Next base: position 537,332,501 of record NC_041381.1, on the reverse strand, counting down.
CTTTGGATTATTAGTGGTTAGTATGACTATTTTCATGATGCTAGTCGATGTTCTGTTACTGTTGCTTGGAGTATTAATCTCGGAGATGATGTTTACGTGTGGATCTTAGCTGGATATATATGTTCTGGTTATTGGAGTAGTAGAGTTATTGTTTTCAGATTCATCATGATAGAAATATTATGCTATCTTTAGAGTATTTTGATATGATGATATTATACTCGAATTATTTGTTGGATATTTCTATGACTTGGATTATAGTTTGATAGTAGATATCGGAGTATCAGTTATCGCAATTCTATTTTTGGGGATAAATTCCGTCATTAAGTTGGTCAGGTGCCACCGAACCGAGTTTCTCCAGTGCAACAACATTTGCTTTTGTGGGAAGGCCCTAATGCGATGCTATTGCTGTGTCTCTTGCTGGTGCCTCCAACAAGGGAAGGTTATGGGTGCGCACTACCCTGATCAGGTAGGCGGACATAAGCCTTGTGTGCCCGTTGTTGTTGTTATGTGCACATGTCCTCATTTGGGACGGTTTATTGTTTTGGCCACGACGGTGGCCGTTGGTGTCTTTGTTAGACACGGGGCCACCTAGAACTAGCCCAGTGGGGAGTGAGTCGAAGTGGCCGGGAGAGTGTCATGGCAGTAGGTTGGTTTTGTCGGAACATCGTTGGTCCACCCGAATGGGAGTGCGAGACCATGGGTTTCGTGGTGTGGGTAAAGTGCGCTACCTCTGTAGACTGTGTTTGTTTAAACTATCAATAGCCGAGTCCTCGGTCATGGGCATGGGTTCGTACTAGGTCACACTGTTCGATCAACACTCACATGATGGAATGACTTATAGGTGATTTATATGTTGTTATTTTGCGCAGTACAGTTTGGCAGGATGTTGATGATGATGTTGGGGACCAAGTGTTGGTCATGGTAGTGATCGCCGGAAAGATCACCGTTTGAGACCAAGTGTTGTTCATGGTAGTGATCGTCGGAAGATCACCGTTTGAGACCAAGTGTTGGTCATGGTTGTGATCCGTGAATGATCACCGATTGGTTTTGATCACGAGCTGATCGAGATGGTATATTGCTTGGCCGATTAGCCAAGAGGGATATGGTTATGTAGATCTAAGATGGTGATTTATCAGTATTGTAGTAGTTCCATATCATGCTTAGTAGTTGCTGTTGTATCATGGTAGCTGTTAATTTAATTAACCTGCTTAATGCTATGTTGTTGTCTTGCCTTGATGTTTTTGGTTGTTGTGAGCTTGCAAGTACATTCAATGTACTAACCTGGCATGTCATGCCAGATTGCAGGTGATGCCTTGATTGCTTGATTTCTTGTCGTGGTTTCCATTTGTGCGAGCTAGATCGTGCCCGAGCCAGAGTCCCTACGGAGTGGAGTTCACCACCTTCGTCGTTGTTCCGCTGCTAGAAGATTTCTGCTGCTTCGAGTTGTTCCGCTGCTAGCATAGAATAAGTGTAGTATCTCAGACGTAGTGTCACCATGCTGATGTGATTCGTTGTAACATCAGACCCGTGTATTATTATTCTTGTAATAAGAGCTGATTTGTTCTATGTCAAGCAGTGTCGTATTCCAAAGACTTCTCCTCGATCTCTAGGCTGGAATACGGGGCGTTCTGGTTTCTCTGAGCCGGGGTGCCACAGGCTTGGTATCAGAGCAGGTCTGACTGTAGGATGCCCTAGTCAGCGCGAGCGGTGGAAACCGGTAGAAATCGGTAGTATAGAGTCTGTCTTGATGATCAAATTTGGTTGCTGCATTTGTTTGTTGCATAGCATGCATATAGAATTATTATTTGTTACTAACGGTTTATATGGTGATTGTAGCTGGCATCGGTTCGGATCCACTACAGATCAGCCTATGCATTTCTCCAGTTCCTTTTTCTTTGGTGTCATTTCTTTCCCAGCAGGGTGATGCCAAGTGATCCCGACATTGTTTGCAAAAATGGTGCTCAGGTATCGTGCGGATGTCTTTCTTTCAGTCCCGTCTATCGTTTCGGTGATGGACATGCTTCTATCCCGGATCGTTCTTTTATTTTGTCGTGTTGGCAACCCTTAATGATCTTAGGTATCAAGAAAGGGCAATGTCAAGAGCCTCATCTTTTCCCCGCTATCCTATTTCTTGGACGAATACAGATCTTTTTCCGTCCACTTGATAATAATGTGGTTGCGACCTTCATGTCCCACTACATGATTCCCGAGTATCTCCTCGCCTCCGAGCTAGTTCAGGTTGCCACCTGGCTAAGCTAGCACTTGGTGTAGCCATATTTACACCAATTCTTCCACACATTTATTCGTCCTCGTGCACATCGTCACAACATGCTAGATCGTAGAACCGGAGATCCCGCGAGATTTGTGTGCTTAAGTAGGCATGCGTATTATGTGACTAGCAGTAATATGTCACATTGATTGTGTGTGAATTGTTTGTTGTTGTCTGCTTTTGTTTAGTTGAGTTTTCTGTTGCTTCTTTCTTTTTGGGCCCTAGTGTTACATTATTTTTTTCCCTATAAACAGTTGCTCATCCACCGACACCGGACTTGAAGAAGCAATAAGGATTTCAAATATTTGGAAGAAGCTCAGCTAAACATTTTGGGTCTACCCAGTCAACCGCATTATAGCATTAATATTTGCTCAGAATACCAATGATGTATTGGATTGATTATCAGCATCAAGTCCCCATTAGTGCAAAATCCTCACAGTAGTTATGATCCAGCCAGCAACAAGACAAGTCAGGTACAAGATCAACGGTATATTTTCAGACAGAGGTATGGATCATATACTAAACTTTCGCTCAGCAATGCATGGCGCTTGAACTATGTTACTATCCGAAATAAATTCAGAATGTGATATGCTCAAGGAAGATAGTCGAACCATTTTTCTCATGCAAATAATCAGCCTTAGAATATTATGGGCATGTGTATGGATTTCAGTCTGCATATCAGTATGAAGTTTTTGGATATAAGAAACACAGTATTCTTCCACACGCTATCGGAAGAAATTTATGAGGCAAGGCTCCTCCATTTTTCCTCAGCATGATATGTGAACAATTTCCGGCCCACGATACCCAGTCTTTCTCAGCAAGATACCTCGTTAAAGGCATCTACAGATGGAAATAAAATTTTCTCAACAAGCAAACTTGAGAAGAAGCTTCTCAAGTATGGAACTCAGGCTTCTCTAGCATAGTACTCAGGACAAGCTTCGTGTGTAAGCTATAGAGCCTTCTTCTGCACGATACCCAGACAAAAGATTTGAGCAAAAGTTAGCAAGTCTTCCTCAGCAAGCTACTCAGATGACTTCTCTCGTAAGCCATTCAGTCTGCGTCAGTACCATAATATTGCACCCTGAGAAATATTGCGGTGAGTTGGCAGTATATGACAGTGCAGTTCAAGGACCAGACTTGCAATAATTTTGTCAGAGGTAAAATTTAGTCAAAACATATGCCTACTGCAAGGATCGAGTGATCGGTGGCATATCCTTCTTATATATGGTGAACATGCATCCCAAGTCATATTAGTCACTCATACGAGATGCGACAGTGATCCAATAGATATACCTAAGAAAATTAAGGATTCAACAACCTCTCCAGTTAGGCAAAGGAAAATAAGCAGAGATACATCTTATGTGATACAAGGATCGGCAATATTTGGAGATAACATCACAGAATCAACAGTCCTGACAATGGTCACCAAAGGCATTATTCCCGCAAACTGGCAAGGTGATATCATGAAATCTTGTCACCTTCTTGTATGATTGGCCTCGGCCATGAGCTCTGTACAGCTACAAACCCCGGGTATATGTCATATGTGTGCGGACCCAGGTCAGAAAACAAGCATAAGGACTAATGCCAAAAATATCGCACTAATCGCATCCATGGTCATACGAAGAATCAAGGACAGGTGTGGCCAAGTTATTTCAGTAAGGTATCTTGACAAAGAAAATCATGACCGTAAAAAGAATGAGACTAACAGCAAAGTATGATGATTTTTTCACGACGATCAAGGTCCGGATACACGAGTCAGTTGGAGGTCATAATTCCATATGGATCCACAAAGGCATACTCTCAGTGTCCTACTCTATATACAAGGATTTTTCATATCCCGCTGACCCGCTTGACATGGTTAGTGTGGAATATCCAAGTATGTTCTGTCAAATCCAAGAATTCTTTGCAAACTCAGCAGTCTAAGCTCCGCGGCAGCGTTAAAGCATATCACAGCCTATTACCACAGATGGGTATATCGACCACATGAGAAAAATCAAAAGCCGAACAATGAGCTCAGACCCGGCATGCTCACCAACGGAATCAAGTACACGGTCAGTCTGTCAAGAAAAACATTTGTCCGTCAGCCCCTTGTCGGGCCAGTCTCAAGATGTAAATATTTGAAGTATGGCACAACTATATCCCCATACACCATTATATTGCTCACGCCAAAAGGCGGTCAAATCTTTGGTATATGCCACATGCTCGAGCCAAAGAAATAAATCAAGATAAATCAGTGCCACCTATGAGAAGTTAGATCCCGTCAGAGGATGGCCCTGATTCTCAGCATTTATGGAACCCAAAAGACATGCATTTATTTGAAGCAACCCCATGACAGAAGTAAAAAGGTTTTCATGACCAAAGGGAAATTTGTACTCAGATCCATTGGATATTACCGCAGATATGAGAAAATTCACTTCAACAAAAAGATTTGGTATGTGAGCAAAAATCTGTCTGAATTTGTGGAAGGGTGAAGCGAACCACCCCAGAGCAAGGTAAGTTGACCGTCTGAAATTCTTGGGGGAACAGTAAATAAAGGAAAAAGGATACCCGAATTGGAAACACTGTCCTCAAGTCATACTTGTTCCCTGAGCAACCAAATCTCGAGGACGACATTTCTTTAAGGGGGGGAGGTTTGGAACAGCCTGGTTTTTGGCCCTTTTCTTTTTCTTTTGATTTATCTGGTTTTTGCTCTGTTTTTCTTGTTGGAGTGGTTCTGTGGCCTTGCCACCTGGGAAATCATCCTCATTTCCCCTCCCAAGTGGGTCATCATTCTCAAAACCTTGCCAAAGATCATGTCACTTCACTTCTTGACCAAACCCTAAACTCTTTTTCTAGGGAAAATTCCTTTTTCATTAAAGGAATAAGCCTATCTGCCCTAGGTTGTGAAGCAACCTATATTTCTGTGCATCCAAAAATTCCCTAATAATTCTCATAATTCCTTTGGGTCATATATAGCTCAAATATGCCCAAAAATTTCCTTGGCAAGTTCAGAAATAATTCCCCAATAATTACTCTTCCTTTCTGCCCTAAATGGCACTTTGTGAAGGAAGTGTCATTTATATTTTTCCTGGTGGCTCCCAACATTTTTGGGCATGATTATATGTCCAAATAATTGCCTCATGCACAAGTTCAACTTTATTTGCATACCCAATCTTCCACAGTAAATTTTCAAAGTTTCTGTCAGACAGAAGGCTTTGTGAAGGAAGTACTAGCTAGGAGTGTCCAAATGAGTTGAACTTTTGCACACTTCTTAAAGTGCTCATATTAACCCTCTCCAACCATTTGCAGCGCCATCCAATCATCTATTTGAGCACAGGAGCAAATCTTTGATTCTGGCAATATTTTCAGCTTGTGAAGCAAGTGCATTTTATATTGCTTCAAAAATTCTGATAAATTACCAGATCATTATTACACCCACAAAACATCTCTCTACCCAATTTGGCATTATTTATCTGAGACATTTGATCACCAAAATTATTCCAAGTTTCTGGACAGAAATGATGTTTGTGAAGCAATTGCCATTTTGGCTTGTCCATTTGGCATGAGCTTTTTACAACATCTTCATATGTTCAAATAATCAAGCTTTGCCCAATCTTAGCCCAAGTTGCTTCTCCATGTGAGTGCATCATCCAAATCTCATTTCTGGACCATTTTGGCAGTTGCAAAGAAACTATATTAAAGCCTGGTCCAAATCTTCTCAAAATTACCAGGATGAAAGTCCTTCTTTACCTCAACCTCGCAGACAACTCCATTGCTCCCAAAATCCTTCCCGTTGATCACAAGTGCTCACCCAAATTTACTGCAGTAAACTTCAGAGATGGCTTACCATTTAAACAGAGCAGTTTTCATCTATCTACCACAGCAGTTACAGCCTACCCAGGGAGGACTTACCTCGGCGCTATGCTCGTCCATGCTCTCCTCGTCTCGACCCCCAACCTTGTCCAGTGGCCTCCCTGTGATCTACCGCGTTGCCCTGACCTCACTCCCACTCCGTCCGTTTCCTCACCGACGCTCACTGACGCTCGCCGCCGAACGCCCACGGGGGCACAGTGTTTTGTTTGGCTTCGAGCTCACCTCGGCCTCTTCCTCTGCTCCCCTCTACTCTGTGACCTCTGTGCTCGTCCGCTCTCTCGCTCTTCGCCTTCCCCATGCCCCCCCCCCTGTGCTCGCTGGCCGTCGCCAAAGCCTCGGCCGGACGTGCCCGGCGGCACCCGAGTCCATCCCCCTCGCCCGCCTATTTATAGGCCTCCCCCGAGCCTTTCAAGCACACTAGCAGCCTCCCCGCACTCTACTGCCTCTCCCCAGCCTCTCATTCGAGCTCAAGGAGCTCTCTGTGTCCACCATCGCCACCATGGCCGCCGCGGTGCTCCGCCTAAATTCCGGCGAGCCGCGCCTCCTCTCCCCGTTCCAACACCACCAGAGCACTCCTCTCCTCCCCGTAGTTCAACCCACTCCCTCTCCCTTCTCCGGAGATGGCCGCAACGCCAAGAACCACCGCCGCCTGAAGATCTCTGCCCTTCTCATGGCGCCACCCTCCCCTCCACCTTGTTCCTTCCCGGCTCTGTCCAACCCTCTAAATGGATGCAGCATCCCTTCCCGAGTCCGTCGGTGCCTCCCGTTTTGCCAGAGGGGGCCGGAGCCGGCCGGGCCGCCGCCATCGCTGCGCCCCTCCCTCTGGACCACGGGAGAGCACGAGCGAGCGCTTGAAGGCGAAGACGACCCCGACCCCTGCCCCTGGGCCCCACCTGTAAGCGACCCAGAGGTTGGCCCCGCCCCCTGCTGACGTGGATAAGTGGACAAGCCTATTGCCGTGTACGCTTTCATCCACCCAAAGCGCTTTCTCCGAGTGCGCGTTCTGTTTTTCTATTAAGGGCATGTTTGTGATGATTTTTATTACAAAGAGGTCCCTGGCAGAAAAACACCTATAACTTTTCACCCGTAGCTCCAAATCAGGTGATTCCAAACCCCACTTCTTCGTTTCGTCGAGCCCGTTCTGATGGAACCATTTTCACCATGTTTTAACATTCTGAAAATGACCATTTTGCCCCTGTCCTTATTCAGCCCCCTCCAAGAGAGTACCATTTTCGGCGATTCGTTCCGCGAGTTTCTCGCACTTTCTCCCGGTGATTTCTTCCACCCCAGGCAAGCCACACCCTCCATTTGAATGATCGCAATGCAGTGACATGGTTTAACTTATTTGAACTTGTTTAAAATATTGTTTTAGCTACTTGTGATCTGTGCATGGCATTTTCTCGGAGTATTGTTTTGATCTTGTTGATCCCATGCTATTGTTTGGATTACTAGGAGTTATGTTTGTAGTTGATGAGTATCATGTTGCCATTGGAGTATTAGTTGTTGATATTATGATTGTTTTTATGATGATATCCGTTATATTTTGGAGAATTACTTTGGATGTCATGCTGCCTTTGGATTATTAGTGGTTAGTATGATTATTTTCATGATGCTAGTCGATGTTCTGTTACTGTTGCTTGGAGTATTAATTTCAGAGATGATGTTTATGTGTGGATCTTAGCTGGATAGCTTATTTCTGGTTATTGGAGTAGTAGAGTTATTGTTTTCAGATTCATCATGATAGAAATATTATGCTATCTTTGGAGTATTTTGATATGATGATATTATGCTCGGATTATTTGTTGGATATTGCTATGACTTGGCTTATAGTTTGATAGTTGATATCGGAGTATCCGTTATCGCAATTCTATTTTTGGGGATAAATTCCGTCATTAAGTTGGTCAGGTGCCACCGAACCGGGCTTTCTGCAGTGCAACCACATTTGCCTTTATGGGAAGGCCCTAATGCTATGCTATTGCTGTGTCTCTCGCTGGTGCCTCCAACGAGGGAAGGTTATGGGAGCACGCTACCCTGATCAGGTAGGCAAACATAAGCCATGTGTGACCATTGTTGTTTTTATGTGCACATGTCCCCGTTTGGGACGGTTTATTGTTTTGGCCACGACGGTGGCCATTTGTGTCTTTGGTAGACACGGGGCTACCCATGACTAGCCCAGTGGGGAGTGAGTCGGAGTGGCCGGGAGAGTGTCATGGCAGTAGATCGGTTTTGTCGGAAAGCCGTTGGTCCACCCGAATGGAAGTGCGAGGCCATGGGTTCCATGGTGTGGGTACAGTGCGCTACCTCTGCAGAGTGTGTTTGTTTAAACTATCGATAGCCGAGTCCTCGGTCATGGGCATGGGTTCGTACTAGGTCACACCATTCGATCAACACTCACATGATGGAATGACTTATAGGTGATTTATATGTTGATATTTTGAGCAGTACAGATTGACAGGATGTTGATGATGATGTTGGGGACCAAGTGTTGGTCATGGTAGTGATCACCGGAAAGATCACCGTTTGAGACCAAGTGTTGGTCATGGTAGTGATCGCCAGAAAGATCATGGTTTGAGACCAAGTCTTGGTCATGGTTGTGATCCGTGAATGATCACCGATTGGTTTTGATCACGAGGTGATCGAGATGGTATATTGCTTGGCCGGTTAGCCAAGAGAGATATGGTTATGGAGATCTGAGATGGTGATTTATTAGTATTGTAGTAGTTCCATATCATGCTTAGTAGTTGTTGTTGTATCTGGTAGCTGTTAATTTAATTAACCTACTTAATGCTATGTTGTTGACTTGCCTTGATGTTTTTGGTTGTTGTGAGCTTGCAAGTACATTCAATGTACTGACCTGGCGTGTCATGCCAGATTGCAGGTGATGTCGTGATTGCTTGATTGCTTGTCGTGGTTTCCGTTCGTGCGAGCTAGATCGTGTCCCAGCCAGAGTCCCTGCGGAGTGGAGTTCACCACCTTCGTCGTTGTTCCACTGCTAGAAGATTTCCGCTGCTTCGAGTTGTTCTGCTGCTAGCATAGAGCAAGTGTTGTATCTCAGGCGTAGTGTCGCCATGCTGATGTGATTCTTTGTAACATCAGACCCGTGTATTATTATTCTTGTAATAAGAGCTAATTTGTTCTATGTCAAGCAGTGCCGTATTCCAGAGACTTCTCCTCGATCTCTGGGCTGGAATACGGGGCGTTCCGGTTTCTCTGAGCCGGGGTGCCACAGGCTTGGTATCAGAGCTGGTCTAGCTGTAGGACACCCTAGTCAGGGCGAGCGGTAGAAACCGGTAGAAATCGGTAGTATATAGTCTGGCTTGATGATTGCATTTGGTTGCTGCATTTGTTTGTTGCATAGCATGCATATAGAATTATTATTTGTTGCTAATGATTTATCTGGTGAGTGTAGCTGGCATCGGTTCGGATCCACTACAGCTCAGCCTATGCATTTCTCCAGTTCCTTTTTCTTTCGTTGTTTGGTGTAATTTCTGTCCCAGAAGAGTGATGCCAAGTGATCCCGACACTGTTTGCAAAAATGGTGCTCAGGTATCGCGCGGATGTCTTTCTTTCAGTCCCGTCTATCGTTTCGGTGATGGACATGCTTCTATCCCGGATCGTTCTTTTTATTTTGTCGTGTTGGTAACCCTTAATGATCTTAGTTATCAATAAAGGGCAATGTCAGCAGCCTCAGCTTTTCCCCGCTATCCTATTTCTTAGACGAATACGGATCTTTTTTCATCCGCTTGATAATAATGTGGTTGCAACCTTTGTGTCCCACTTCATGATTACTGAGTATGTCCTCGCCTCCGAGCTAGTTCAGGTTGCCACTTGGTTAAGCTAGCACTTGGTGTAGCGCTATGTACACCAATTCTTCCACACATTTATTCATCCTCGTGCACATCGTCACATCATGCTAGATCGTAGAACCGAGATCCCGCAAGATTTTTGTGCTTAAGTAGGCATGTGTATTGTGTGACTAGCAGTAATATGTGACATTGATTGTGTGTGAATTGTTTGTTGTTGTGTGCTTTTGTTTAGTTGAGTTTCTGTTGCTTCTTTCTTTTTGGGCCCCAGTGTTACATTATTATTTCCCCTATAAAGAGTTTCTCATCCACCGACACCGGACTTGAAGAAGCAATGAGGATTTCAAATATTTGGAAGAAGCTCAGCTAAACATTTTGGGTCTACCCAGTCAACCGCATTATAGCATTAATATTTGCTCACAATACCAATGGTGTATTGGATTGATTAGCAGCATCAAGTCCCCATCAGTGCAAAATCCTCATAGTAGTTATGATCCATCCAGCAACAAGACAAGTCAGGTACAAGATCAACGGTATATTTTCAGACAGAGGTATGGATCATATACTAAATTTTGGCTCAGCAATGCATGATGCTTGAAATATGTTACTATCCGAAATAAATTCAGAATGTGATATGCTCAAGGAAGATAGTCGAACCATTTTTCTAATGCAGATAATCAGCCTCAGAATATTATGGGCGTGTGTATGGATTTCAGTCTGCATATCAGTATGAAGTTTTTGGATATAAGAAACCCAGTATTCTTCCACACACTATCGGAAGAAATTTATGAGGCAAGGCTCCTCCATTTTTCCTCAGCAGGATATGTGAACAATTTCTGGCCCACGATACCCAGTCTTTCTCAGCAAGATACCTTGGTAAAGGCTTCTGACAGATGGAAATAAAATTTTCTCAACAAGCAAACCTGAGGGGAAGCTTCTCAAGTACGAAACTCAGGCTTCTCTAGCACAGTACTCAGGACAAGCTTCGTGTGTAAGCTATAGATCCTTCTTCTGCACGATACACAGACAAAAGATTTGAGCAAAAGTTAACAAGTCTTCCTCAGCAAGCTACTCGGATGACTTCTCTCATAAGCCATTCAGTCTGCGTCAGTACCATAATATTGCACCATCCTCTGAAATATTGTGGTGAGTTGGCAGTATATGACAGAGCAGTTCAAGGACCAGACTTGCAATAATTTTGTCAGAGGTAAAATTCAGTCAAAACATATGCCTACCGCAAGGATCGAGTGATCGATGGCATATCCTTCTTATATATGGTGAGCATGCATCCCCAGTCATATCAGTCACTCATACGAGATGCGACAGTGATCCAATAGATATACCTAAGAAAAGTAAGGATTCGACAACATCCCCAGTCAGGCAAAGGAAAATAAGCAGAGATACATCTTATGTGATGCAAGGATCGACAATATTTGAATATGACATCACAGAATCAACAGTCTTGACAATGGTCACCAAAGGCATTATTCCCGCAAACTGGCAAGGTGATATCATGAAATGTTGTCACCTTCTTGTATGATTGGCCTCAGCCATGAGCTCTATACAGCTACAAACCCCGGGTATATGTCATATGTGTGCGGACCCAGGTCAGAAAACAAGCACAAGGACTAATGTCAAAAATATCGCACTAATTGCATCCATGGTTATACGAAGAATCAAGGGCAGGTCTGGCCAAGTTATTTTAGTAAGGTATCCTAACAAAGAAAATCATGACCATAAAAAGGATGAGACTGACAACAAAGTATGATGATTTTTTCACGACCATCAAGGTGCAGATACCCAAGTTAGTTGGAGGTCATAATTTCATATGGATCCACAAAGGCATACTCTCAGCGGCCTACTCTATATACAAGGATTTTTCATATCCCGCTGACCCACTTGACATGGTTAGTGTGGAATATCCATGTCTGTTCTATCAGATCCAAGAATTCTTTGCAAAGTCAGCAGTCTAACCTCAGTGGCAGTGTTAAAGCATATCACAGCCTATTACCACATATGGGTATATCGACCATATGAGAAAAATCAAAAGCCGAACAATCAGCTCAGAATCGGTATGCTCACCGATGTAATCAAATACACGGTCAGTCTGTCAGGAAAAGCATTTGTCCGTCAGCCCCCTGTCGGGCCAGTCTCAAGATGTAAATATTTGAAGTATGGCACAACTATATCTCCATACACCATTATATTGCTCACGCCAGAAGGTAGTCAAATCTCTGGTATATGCCACATGCTCGAGCCAAAGGAATAAATCAAGATAAATCAGTGCCACCTATGAGCCGTCAGTTCCCGTCAGATGATGGCCCTGATTCTCAGCATTTATGGAACCCAAAATACATGCATTTATTTGAAGCAACCCCATGATAGAAGTAAAAAGGTTTTCATGATACTCTGATCCATTGGACATCACCGCAGATATGAGAAAAATTCACGTCAACAAAAAGATTTGGTATGTGAGCAAAAATCCGTCTGAATTTGTGGAAAGGTGAAGCAAACCACCACAGAGCAAGGTAAGTTGACCATCTGTAATTCTTGGGGGAATAGTAAATAAAGGAAAAAGGATACCCGAATTGGAAACGGTGTCCTCAAGTCATACTTGTTCCCTGAGCAACCAAATCTCGAGGACGACATTTCTTTAAGGGGGGAAGGTTTGTAACAGCCTGGTTTTTGGCCCTTTTCTTTTTCTTTTGATTTATTTTGTTTTTGCTCTGTTTTTCTTGTTGGAGTAGTTCTGTGGCCTTGCCACCTGGGAAATCATCCTCATTTCCCCTCCCAAGTGGCTCATCATTCTCAAAACCTTGCCAATGATCATGTCACTTCACTTCTTGACCAAACCCTAAACTCTTTTTCTAGGTAAAATTCCTTTTTCATTAAAGGAATAACCCTATCTGCCCTAGGTTGTGAAGCAACCTATATTTCTGTCCATCCAAAAATTCCTTATTAATTCTCATAATTCCTTTGGGTCATATATACCTCAAATATGCCCAAACATTTCTTTGGCCGGTTCAAAAATAATTCCCCAATAATTATTCTTCCTTTCTGCCCTAAATTGCACTTTGTGAAGGAAGTGGCATTTATATTTTTCCTAGTGGCTCCCAACCTTTTTGGGCATGATTATATGTCCAAACAATTGCCTCATGCACAAGTTCAACTTTATTTGCCTACCAATATTCCTCAGTGAATATTCAAAGTTTCTATCAGACAGAAGGCTTTTTGAAGGAAGTACTAGCTAGGAGTATCCAAATGAGTTGAACTTTTGCACACTCCTTAATGTGCTCATATTAACCCCCTCCAACCATTTGCAGCCCCATCCAATCATCTATGTGATCACAGGAGAAAATCTTTGATTCTGGCAATATTTTCAGCTTGTGAAGCAAGTGCATTTTATATTGCTTCAAAAATTCTGATAAATTATCAGATCATTCTTACACCCACAAAACATCTCTCCACCCAATTTGGCATCATTTCTATGAGCCATTTGGTCACCAAAAATATTCCAAGTTTCTGGACAGAAATGATGTTTGTGAAGCAAGTGCCATTTTGGCTTGTCCATTTGGCATGAGCTTTTTACAACATCTTCATATGTCCAAATAATCAAGCTTTGCCCAATCTTAGCCCAAGTTGCTTCTCCATGTGAGTGCATCATCCAAATCTCATTTCTAGACCATTTTGGCAGTAGCAAAGCAACTATATTAAAGCCTGGTCCAAATCTTCTCAAAATCACCAGGATGAAAGTCCTTCCTTACCTCAACCTCGCAGACAACTCCATTGCTCCCAAAATCCTTCCTGTTGATCACCAGTGCTCACCCAAGTTTGCTGCAGTAAACTTCAGAGGTGGCTTACCATTTAACCTGAGCAGTTTTCATCGATCTACCACCGCAGTTACAACCTACCCAGGGAGGACTTACCACTAGACAACATTTGCCAACGCTTGGCGTCTTCTCCTCGCCAGCTCACGCGGTTACCATGGCCCTGGTAAGCATTAAACGCGCTCTGGCGCGACCTTGGCATTGTGCTCGTCCATGCTCTCCTCGTCTCGACCCCCAACCTTGTCTAGTGACCTCCCCATGATCTACCGCATCATCTTGACCTCACTCCCCCTCCGTCCGTTTCCTCATTGACGCTCACCGACGCTCGCCGCCGAACGCCCACGGGGGCACAATGTTTCGTTTGGCTTCGAGCTCACCTCGGCCTCTTCCTCTGCTCCCCTCTACTCCATGACCTCTGCGGCTCGTCCGCTCTTGTAATAGCCTGGCTTGTTAGGGATGATAGACTACTCATATCAATAAGGAATTCCTTCTTTTCCGGGATCCCATTCAGACAGAACTCCAAAGTTAAGCGTGCTCAGCTTGGAGTAGTTTCAGGATGGGTGACCGACCGGGAAGTTGCTCCCGGGTGCGCACGAGTGAGGACAAAGTGCGCAGAAAAGACTAGTATTGATCTGTGGGGCCAGTCTAGATCCCGCCAGGAGTAACGACCACCGGCGGGTGTGTCCGAGGCGTTACAAGTTGGTATCAGAGCCGACCCTCGCGGTTACACGGATGGTTGCAGACAGGTGCGTGGTCATGTTGTTCATGACGTTTGTGACCCGTCGTGGCACACGGCATGGCACATGTACCGGACTGGATGCACAGACGGTTGTGCCAAGAGGGAACATTCCTGTGGCCCGACGAGGACGTCGGTTCCTCTGAGTGGGGGTGTATGTAATAGCCTGGCTTGTTAGGGATGATAGACTACTCATATCAATAAGGAATTCCTTCTTTTCCGGGATCCCATTCAGACAGAACTCCAAAGTTAAGCGTGCTCAGCTTGGAGTAGTTTCAGGATGGGTGACCGACCGGGAAGTTGCTCCCGGGTGCGCACGAGTGAGGACAAAGTGCGCAGAAAAGACTAGTATTGATCTGTGGGGCCAGTCTAGATCCCACCAGGAGTAACGACCACCGGCGGGTGTGTCCGAGGACTTGTAACGCCCTCGATGCGGCTATATCTCCTACGTGTCGAAGCACGACTTAGAGGCATAACCGCATTGAAAGCAATGTCGCAAGTGAGGTAATCTTCACACAACCCATGTAAAACATAAGGGAAAGAGATACATAGTTGGCTTACAATCGCCACTTCACACAAATACATGAATAAAGCATTACAACAACCAAATACAATCAGGGCCCGACTACGGAGCCTAAATAAAAGAAGAACCCCAAATGCGACAAAGGTCCCAATCACCCCCAACTGGGCTCCACTACTGACCAACTAGAACGAAACAACACAAAGGACAAGATCTTCATCGAGCTCCTCCTGAGCTTGGTTGCGTCATCTGCACGGTAACATAGGCACCTGCAAACTGGTTTTGGAATTATCTGTGAGCCACGGGAACTCAGCAATCTCGCACCCGCGAGATCAAGACTATTTAAGCTTATAGGAAGGATGGAGTAATGAGGTGGAGCTGCAGCAAGCGACTAGCATATATGGTGGATAACATACGCAAATGAGAGCGAGAAGAGAAGGCAAAGCACGGTCGAGAAACTATGATCAAGAAGTGATCCTATAGCAACCTACGTCAAGCATAACTCCAACAACCGTGTTCACTTCCCGAACTCCGCCGGAAAGAGACCATCACGGTTACACACACGGTTGATGTATTTTAATTAAGGTCAACTTCTGGTTTTCTACAACCGGACGTTAACAAATTCCCATCTGCCCATAACCGCGGGCACGGCTTTCGAAAGATCAATCCCTGCAGGGGGTCCCAACTTAGCCCATGACAAGCTCTCACGGTCAACGAAGGAATAGACCTCCACCCGAGACGTTCCGATCAGACTCGGTATCCCGGTACAACAAGACATTTCGACAGGGTAAAACTAAACCAGCAACACCGCCCGAATGTGCCGACAAATCCTGATAGGAGCTGCACATATCTCTTTCTCAGGGCACACTCAGATGAGCGCTCCGTGCAACTAAAACCAAACCTCGAGTTGCCCCGAGGGGGCGCTGCACAGGACTCTAGTTCGGACCAACACTTAGACAAGCACTGGCCCGGGGGGGTTAAGATAAAGATGACCCTCGGGATGCGCGACTCCCAAGGGAAAAAGGCTAGGTGGCAAATGGTAAAACCAATGTTGGGCATTGCTGGAAAAGCTTTACTTAAGGCGAACTGTCAAGGGGTTCCCATTATAGCCCAACCGCGTAAGGGACGCAAAATCCGGGAACATAACACCGATATGACGGAAACTAGGGCGGCAAGAGTGGAACAAAACACCAGGCATAAGGCCGAGCCTTCCACCCTTTACCAAGTATATAGATGCATTAATTAAGTAAGATATATTGTGATATCCCAACAAGCAAATAAATGTTCCAACAAGGAACGGTATCTCCATGTTCCAACAAGGAACAAACTTCAATCTTCACCTGCAACTAACAATGCTATAAGAGGGGCTGAGCAAAGCGGTAACATAGCCAATCAACGGTTTGCTAGGACATGGTGGGTTAGAGCTTTGACATGGCAATTTGGGAGGCTGACAAGCAAGTGGTAGGCATCGTAGCAATGGCATAACAAAAGAGCGAGCAAACTAGCATAGCAAAGATAGTAGTGATTTCGAGGGTATGATCATCTTGCCTGAAATCCCGCAAGGAAGAAGAACGAGTCCATGAAGAAGACAAACGGACGTAGACGAACGGATCCTCACAACCTCGACGTTATCGGAACCAACCCGAAGAAGCAACACCGGAAAGGAGCAAAACAATCATGGTAAACAACCACCACATAAACATGGCATGATGCACAACCAAGTATGATGCATGTCCGGTTTAATGAAGCATGGCATGACAAAATGCACAAAACAATCCTACAAATTAAGTGGAGCTCAATATGCAACGAGTTGCATATTGACGAAACACCACATTCAAGTTATTTAGTTCTCTCCCGGTAATGTACCCAACAATATTAAATGTTATTAAGCATGGCAAGAGGTGAAGCATAAAAGAAACTATCTAACTAAGCAATTTAAATGGGGCTGGATATAACAAACAACAAATCCGGTAAATCCCCATATGCATTAGTAATTTATTGCAACAACAATTTAAACATATTAATTGTTGTTATCATGATGCGGATGACATGAACAAGTTTATGCAACTTTTATGAAAATGTTGACATGAGCATGTTATGAAGCATTTGTCACCGTGGCGGAAAGAAAGGGTGCCACGGCAACGATAACGAAAATGGTGCCACGGCAACGATAACGAAAATGGTGCCACGGCAACATTCTGATGATCTGATAACTCATTGAGATACCGGTGCAAAAGAGCAAGTGTGCGGATGTGCGAAACATGCAGAAGATGGTGGGGTGATCCCAGATACCGGGTTCCCACAAGATGGTGGCACGGCAAAAGAGGGGCATCGCAAGGACGATTCAATCACGGTGCAAAACTCGAGCATCTCATTCAACACATGCATTCGGTCCACAGCGGTCGTTCTCGGCGGTTATACCTTTGTAGCGTGCAAACGGGACGGTTCTTGTTCGATGCCAAGTAGAGGAAGTAGACGTTCTCGAGACGTTTGTCATGGAAGTAGTCGTACAACGTTTTCATAGAGGTTCGGGATCACGAGACGGAACTTGACATCCACGGGGTCTTCGAGGGTCGACGGTAGTGGTACACATTTGGCGTTTCGTAGTCGTCACCGTTCGTAGTTAAAGTAGTTGAACTTGACGTAATCCACACAATCGGTGCTTGTTCGGGCATCGGTCTTGAAGAAGATGTACTTGGCGAATCCGCGTAGTCGTTCGGGCGCCTGTGGAGGAACTTGACATTCACAGTGTCCCGTTCTTGGCCATGGAGAGGGGCGCAGCCCACACAAGGAGGGGAGACCCTGGTGAGTGCACTGGGCCTGCGCGTGCAGCGGTCAACGGGGCTGGGTGCTGCTAGTCATCTCCTTCGCTAGGAGACGGAACGAAGGCGCGGCAGGAGTGCAAGCAGGGGGGATGGCGCTGGTCGTCATCGTTCGGCGCAGCAGAAATAGGGTAGGCCAGCGATGGGGGTTTGGGGAGGTCGATCCGGTCGCCTCCGAGGCTTGGGCACGCCGGAGCTTCAGACTGGAGGCGGCGGGCGGCATCCACGGCCATGGCTGCTCCCGGAGCTTCGTCACAGGCGCACGGACAAAGGCAGGGCACTAGAGCTCGAGGTCAATGGCGTCGGGCGCGATGGGGCTCGGTGGGCGTGCGGCAGAAGGAGCAACTCCGGCAGGACGAGGGGCTCGGCGACGCGGACTTGTGGCGCCGGCGACGGGCGCGATGGCTGCAGGCGCAGGTGCTCGAGGAGCTCCTCTCCTCGGGCGCCTGGGCGACAGGGAGCTTGGTGAGGTGGAGGCGCGGAAAGGTGGCTCCGGCCAGGGGCATGGCCTGCTGGGCGGTCGGTGCGGGCGCCATGGCCGGAGGCCAAGGTAGTGGACAAGGGGTTCGGGGGAATGGGAAGCTGCTCCTCTGCGTGCAAGTGTTGGGAGGAGGACGAGGGAAAAGAGGCAGCGAGTAGGGAAGAGATCGAAAGGGAGATGGGATCGAGAAGATGGGGAAGATGGGATCGAGCGCGGGGGCTCTCCTGGCGGCGCGAGGGGAAAAACGAGAGGGAGAAGGGAGTCGGGCTAGGGTTTAGGTTAGGGAGTGGGCTGCGGGAGGCCTTGGGCCAAATGGGCCTAGCTGGACACAAGTGGCGGCTGGGCTTCTCTCTTCCTCCTCTCTCTTTTCATTAACAGAGAATTAGAAGAAAGGAAAGAAGACAAGAGAAGGTTGGAAGAAGAATTAGGGCATGTGGTTAATTTCTCCGGACTCACAAAAATGCGCCCGGTCAAAGAAAAGTAGGATTGGACATGATTGCAAGAATTAAATTCAAAGTCATTTGAATTTAATTGAAAAGGTTTGAACAAGGGATAGGAATTAGAAATGTCCAAAAATGTTGAAAATTTAGGTGGAGCTCCGGAAAATGACGAAAGGATATATGGCAAAGTTAGAGGCCAAGAATTGAAATAATAAAAGGCATTGGGATTTTTGCAAGTGTGTTATGGTGACTCCAAAGAATGGATTATTTTATAATAGCTCCACTAATATCGGGAGGATATATTATAAAGAGAAGTCATCCTTCCCTCGATTTAAATGGATCGAAGATCCATAAAATTTATTTAGTTGAGTAAGAAAAGAAAAGACATGATGGCATGATGACATGATGCAATGCACATGATGCAATTATGAATGCAACACGCAAGAAAAAGACAACGCAACAACATCGAATAACTGCATGACACCTGGCACATCGGTCTCGGGGCGCTACAACACTCCACCACTACGAGAGGATCTCGTCCCGAGATCTAGAATGGCACCGGAGGGAAAAACGGAAGAGAAAGAGAAGAGGTAAAACAAATTGCTCCTTTGACAAAGGAATGAAACCAAAGAACCTTGAAAAGGTTAAGCCATTTCGATAAAAGAATACAAGGTGAACAAGGTCGAAAACACTCCGTTAGAAACGAGGGACAAAGAGCATTTGCGAAAACCTTGAGGTTGAAGGGAAGATATATATTGAAAACACTCCAGTTAAGGAAGGGGATCAAGGAAGACCAAATTCGGGCAGCACTCTGGTTGGAAAGAAAAAGAATTGAATAAGGTCTTGATAAGATGAGAAGATACTTGTAAAGAGGACACAACACTCAGATAAAAGTATAGGCATGGAAAGATCATGATCTTTGACAAAACGAGATGATGGGTTGAAAAGATGAACATCACAATGCCTCCGGAACAAAAGTAAGAATGGAATGGAGTGAACGAAGGAAAACAATATCTTGAGAGAGCACGGTTACAACAGAAGCTAGAACGGAGTTGTTGGAAAACCCACAATGAAAATAATAAGCTTGATATGGTCCTTGGAATACCTCTCAAATTAAGAGATGAAAAACCTGCCACTCATGGGAAAAGAATTGGATTGATAAGAACAAAGAGACGAGAAACTTATTTCACCGGGAGGATAAAAGAAGAACTTGGGTCATTTATAAACGCCATAGATAGCAACAATCCTTAGGGAAGTCTTTAGGTGAAATATAACCCAAGATAGCTCCAATGACGAGATTGATGGATTTGAAATATCCCAATCTTGACAACATGTGAATCGTGGAACATGAACTCAAATTATCAAGAATGACATAATACCACCTCCAGAATATGGTAGAAAGAATTGCACTCCGGATTACCAGAAGAAGACTGCTTGAGCTCCTTAAAAGAATCTCGATGAAAACTTCGAGAAGGAAATAAATCCTTGATGAACCATCATGTAGAACCTCCATGAAGAACTCCGGTAACAAAAAGATGATCCAATGGAAGGAAAAAGAAGTTGAAAACACAAGGTGAAACCTTGTAATGATTTAGATGAATCTCCGCAACGAGATAAAGAGAAAACTTGGCACTCCGGTAAAGAAAGATGAACAAATGGAAACAAGAATTTGATGAGCCTCAGGAATAAGGAATTAATATCTTGGGTGAAACAAGAATAAGAATTACATTATGCTTATCCTTCACCATTTTAAAATTGATGACAAGCAACGGATTTGACATATTACTTATTCTCGTAGAAAAGATTAAGAGAGATATGGTGTAAACTTGAGAAGGTCTTCAACGAACCACCGGTAGGATTTGGAAAGAACGAATGAATTGATATGATAACAAAGAAAGAGAACTCTTGAATGAAGCACCGTAAGAATTGAAAATGATCGAAGTAGGGGTGCATCACCGGTAAGAATTAGCAAATGAACGAAGGTGCTTATGACAAACTAGATACATGAGAACAAAGAGACCAAGAACTGATTAGAGGATATTCGATTGATGCACCGGCAAGATAGGAGAATGATAACTGACGGCTGAGAATGAATAAACCTGAATTGATGGACTCCGGATGACAAACTGAGAAGACTCTTGAATATCTCCTGATGGGTGAAAAAGATTCTCACAATCGAAAATAATTATGAGAGGATGGCAACAAGCTAGCACCATGAATCTTGAAGAGAATAGAGCAAGATTAAAGAGAAACTCTTCTTCGGTCTTCAAATGATGAGAATGACAACGAGAAACACCACCAAGAATTATTGAGGCACACCGGAAGAATCAAAAGCGAAGAGGTTGAGCCAACTATGAAAAGAATTTGAAAGATCTTGGAGAAAAGCATTTGACTGATGATAACTCATTCTTACGTCAAATTTGGAGAAGAATTTAGGATAACGCCGGAGAAAATAAGAAGAGTCAGGTAAGATCCTGGAAAAAGACCTGTGGGTTAGGGCCCACTCAAAAGAACACCGTTGAAAAGATTTAAAAGAGATGTTGCACCGGTTGAATTAAATGACTTGAATGAGATACCAATCACAAAAGAGCTTGAACGAATGCAGAGTGGAAACACGAATCTTCGAGATATCTTGAGCACTCCGGAACAATTTAATAGCGAGAGATGGATGATTAAGAGGTGCACCGGCATAAGAAAAGCATTGGAAAAAAAAGAAAAGGAGTATGCTTAAAACCAAAGCTTGAATTAAATCCACCGGGGAAGAAAAGAACGAGGAATGATGAACTTGAAGCTCCATTAGAATCTTCATGAGAATCACCGGATAAGAACATTGACGGAAAAGAATGGAGAAACTTCCCATCAATAAAATGAATACTTGAAGAAGAAATCTTACTCCTTGAAGAAAAACAAAAGGGAGGGAGGGTGGGAAAAACAAAAACAATTTGGAATGGAAGAAACGAACACTGTTGAGGAACTTAGAATTGATCTTGCGGATGTTGAAAATGAACGGATCCACTTGAAGAGAAGCACACCGGTTAAAAGGATTGACATGACAAACTCGATGATCGAGAAGGATTAGTATTCACATAGAAGTATGAGAACACCATTTGGAAAAGGTATGGAATCAACATTTGACTTCGAAGCAACTCGAATACCACAAATAAAACAAAACAAAGGATTTGGCTTGCAGAATAAGCCAGAACAAACATATGATAGAGATTTCGTCCGAAGTTTTCGTGGTGGGGCCTACACAGGCTCGATCGTACAGCACCATCATGTACAAGGCAGTGCACATGACATACGAAGCGTCCCCGAGTCAGCATAGCCAAGGACTCTTTAAGACACAACGAGACCACTGTAAAAACGACCGTGAATAGGCGGACCACTAGACGTCGAACCCCAATTTCATATCATACATCTATCGGAAAGATACCCTAAGAGCTACTTGATTTCCCACCTATGAAACTCCCGAAATTTTCCGGTTATGCAATCAGGTGTTGGGGATACAGGGGAAGCATAATATCTCACCCAAAACTAACAAATCCTACATCCAGCTGTATCCATCCTTCAACACATAACCAAGAAACCTTCGGAAATCATCTACCTCAACCTTCGAAAAGCATCCGTTATACAAGTTATGGCAATACTCCCGTACTCACCTCAGTACTGGGTTATCGGGGTTATCTCACCAACAACTGCATAAAAGAGATTTTCGATGTCGGCGTACTAAACTCAGGTATTCCAGAACTGCAACGATAAAATTATGATGACAACACCTCAGAGCTCAACTCCCCGGGACACTTCCACTAAACCCCTGACAGGAGGCACCAAGACAATGTTCTCATCATAAAACCATCGGAACGATTCCAAGATACCCGCGTGATCCTAAATTTTTTTAGTGAAATTTGAGAAGAGAAAAGTCAAAACTCTACGTCAGGATGCCTTACCAGAGCGATGAGGAGACTGGGAAGTAAAAAGAATTCCTAAACTCTCCGATATATAATTCCTAAGGACTCAAAACATTTTTCTAGACACAACTCGGCTGCTAAAAACGATCAAGCAAAGGGGCTCCTAAGGTCGGGGAAGGCTCTGATTACCAACTTGTAACGCCCTCGATGCGGCTATATCTCCTACGTGTCGAAGCACGACTTAGAGGCATAACCGCATTGAAAGCAATGTCGCAAGTGAGGTAATCTTCACACAACCCATGTAAAACATAAGGGAAAGAGATACATAGTTGGCTTACAATCGCCACTTCACACAAATACATGAATAAAGCATTACAACAACCAAATACAATCAGGGCCCGACTACGGAGCCTAAATAAAAGAAGAACCCCAAATGCGACAAAGGTCCCAATCACCCCCAACTGGGCTCCACTACTGACCAACTAGAACGAAACAACACAAAGGACAAGATCTTCATCGAGCTCCTCCTGAGCTTGGTTGCGTCATCTGCACGGTAACATAGGCACCTGCAAACTGGTTTTGGAAGTATCTGTGAGCCACGGGGACTCAGCAATCTCGCACCCGCGAGATCAAGACTATTTAAGCTTATAGGAAGGATGGAGTAATGAGGTGGAGCTGCAGCAAGCGACTAGCATATATGGTGGATAACATACGCAAATGAGAGCGAGAAGAGAAGGCAAAGCACGGTCGAGAAACTATGATCAAGAAGTGATCCTATAGCAACCTACGTCAAGCATAACTCCAACAACCGTGTTCACTTCCCGAACTCCGCCGGAAAGAGACCATCACGGTTACACACACGGTTGATGTATTTTAATTAAGGTCAACTTCGGGTTTTCTACAACCGGACGTTAACAAATTCCCATCTGCCCATAACCGCGGGCACGACTTTCGAAAGATCAATCCCTGCAGGGGGGTCCCAACTTAGCCCATGACAAGCTCTCACGGTCAACGAAGGAATAGACCTCCACCCGAGACATTCCGATCAGACTCGGTATCCCGGTACAACAAGACATTTCGACAGGGTAAAACTAAACCAGCAACACCGCCCGAATGTGCCGACAAATCCCAATAGGAGCTGCACATATCTCTTTCTCAGGGCACACTCAGATGAGCGCTCCGTACAACTAAAACCAAACCTCGAGTTGCCCCGAGGGGGCGCTGCACAGGACTCTAGTTCGGACCAACACTTAGACAAGCACTGGCCCGGGGGGGTTAAGATAAAGATGACCCTCGGGATGCGCGACTCCCAAGGGAAAAAGGCTAGGTGGCAAATGGTAAAACCAATGTTGGGCATTGCTGGAAAAGCTTTACTTAAGGCGAACTGTCAAGGGGTTCCCATTATAGCCCAACCGCGTAAGGGACGCAAAATCCGGGAACATAACACCGATATGACGGAAACTAGGGCGGCAAGAGTGGAACAAAACACCAGGCATAAGGCCGAGCCTTCCACCCTTTACCAAGTATATAGATGCATTAATTAAGTAAGATATATTGTGATATCCCAACAAGCAAATAAATGTTCCAACAAGGAACGGTATCTCCATGTTCCAACAAGGAACAAACTTCAATCTTCACCTGCAACTAACAACGCTATAAGAGGGGCTGAGCAAAGCGGTAACATAGCCAATCAACGGTTTGCTAGGACATGGTGGGTTAGAGGTTTGACATGGCAATTTGGGAGGCTGACAAGCAAGTGGTAGGCATCGTAGCAATGGCATAGCAAAAGAGCGAGCAAACTAGCATAGCAAAGATAGTAGTGATTTCGAGGGTATGATCATCTTGCCTGAAATCCCGCAAGGAAGAAGAACGAGTCCATGAAGAAGACAAACGGACGTAGACGAACGGATCCTCACAACCTCGACGTTATCGGAACCAACCCGAAGAAGCAACACCGGAAAGGAGCAAAACAATCATGGTAAACAACCACCACATAAACATGGCATGATGCACAACCAAGTATGATGCATGTCCGGTTTAATGAAGCATGGCATGACAAAATGCACAAAACAATCCTACAAATTAAGTGGAGCTCAATATGCAACGAGTTGCATATTGACGAAACACCACATTCAAGTTATTTAGTTCTCTCCCGGTAATGTACCCAACAATATTAAATGTTATTAAGCATGGCAAGAGGTGAAGCATAAAAGAAACTATCTAACTAAGCAATTTATATGGGGCCGGATATAACAAACAACAAATCCGGTAAATCCCCATATGCATTAGTAATTTATTGCAACAACAATTTAAACATATTAATTGTTGTTATCATGATGCGGATGACATGAACAAGTTTATGCAACTTTTATGAAAATGTTGACATGAGCATGTTATGAAGCATTTGTCACCGTGGCGGAAAGAAAGGGTGCCACGGCAACGATAACGAAAATGGTGCCACGGCAACGATAACGAAAATGGTGCCACGGCAACATTCTGATGATCCGATAACTCATTGAGATACCGGTGCAAAAGAGCAAGTGTGCGGATGTGCGAAACATGCAGAAGATGGTGGGGTGATCCCAGATACCGGGTTCCCACAAGATGGTGGCACGGCAAAAGAGGGGCATCGCAAGGACGATTCGATCACGGTGCAAAACTCGAGCATCTCATTCAACACATGCATTCGGTCCACGGCGGTCGTTCTCGGCGGTTATACCTTTGTAGCGTGCAAACGGGATGGTTCTTGTTCGATGCCAAGTAGAGGAAGTAGACGTTCTCGAGACGTTTGTCGTGGAAGTAGTCGTACAACGTTTTCGTAGACGTTCGGGATCACGAGACGGAACTTGACATCCACGGGGTCTTCGAGGGTCGACGGTAGTGGTACACGTTTGGCGTTTCATAGTCGTCACCGTTCGTAGTTAAAGTAGTTGAACTTGACGTAATCCACACAATCAGTGCTTGTTCGGGCATCGGTCTTGAAGAAGATGTACTTGGCGAATCCGCGTAGTCGTTCGGGCGCCTGTGGAGGAACTTGACATTCACGGTGTCCCGGTCTTGGCCATGGAGAGGGGCGCAGCCCACACAAGGAGGGGAGACCCTGGTGAGTGCACTGGGCCTGCGCGTGCAGCGGTCAACGGGGCTGGGTGCTGCTAGTCATCTCCTTCGCTAGGAGACGGAACGAAGGCGCGGCAGGAGTGCAAGCAGGGGGGATGGCGCTGGTCGTCATCGTTCGGCGCAGCAAAAATAGGGTAGGCCAGCGACGGGGGTTTGGGGAGGTCGATCCGGTCGCCTCCGAGGCTTGGGCACGCCGGAGCTTCAGACTGGAGGCGGCGGGCGGCATCCACGGCCATGGCTGCTCCCGGAGCTTCGTCACAGGCGCACGGACAAAGGCAGGGCACTAGAGCTCGAGGTCAATGGCGTCGGGCGCGATGGGGCTCGG
Source organism: Triticum dicoccoides (assembly GCF_002162155.2). Taxonomy (NCBI): domain Eukaryota; kingdom Viridiplantae; phylum Streptophyta; class Magnoliopsida; order Poales; family Poaceae; genus Triticum; species Triticum dicoccoides. The sequence continues at coordinate 537,306,401 of NC_041381.1, read as the reverse complement.
TGGGCGTGCGGCAGAAGGAGCAACTCCGGCAGGACGAGGGGCTCGGCGACGCGGACTTGTGGCGCCGGCGACGGGCGCGATGGATGCAGGCGCAGGTGCTCGAGGAGCTCCTCTCCTCGGGCGCCTGGGCGACGGGGAGCTTGGTGAGGTGGAGGCGCGGAAAGGTGGCTCCGGCCAGGGGCATGGCCTGCTGGGCGGTCGGTGCGGGCGCCATGGCCGGAGGCCAAGGTAGTGGACAAGGGGTTCGGGGGAATGGGAAGCTGCTCCTCTGCGTGCAAGTGTTGGGAGGAGGACGAGGGAAAAGAGGCAGCGAGTAGGGAAGAGATCGAAAGGGAGATGGGATCGAGAAGATGGGGAAGATGGGATCGAGCGCGGGGGCTCTCCTGGCGGCGCGAGGGGAAAAACGAGAGGGAGAAGGGAGTCGGGCTAGGGTTTAGGTTAGGGAGTGGGCTGCGGGAGGCCTTGGGCCAAATGGGCCTAGCTGGACACAAGTGGTGGCTGGGCTTCTCTCTTCCTCCTCTCTCTTTTCATTAACAGAGAATTAGAAGAAAGGAAAGAAGACAAGAGAAGGTTGGAAGAAGAATTAGGGCATGTGGTTAATTTCTCCGGACTCACAAAAATGCGCCCGGTCAAAGAAAAGTAGGATTGGACATGATTGCAAGAATTAAATTCAAAGTCATTTGAATTTAATTGAAAAGGTTTGAACAAGGGATAGGAATTAGAAATGTCCAAAAATGTTGAAAATTTAGGTGGAGCTCCGGAAAATGACGAAAGGATATATGGCAAAGTTAGAGGCCAAGAATTGAAATAATAAAAGGCATTGGGATTTTTGCAAGTGTGTTATGGTGACTCCAAAGAATGGATTATTTTATAATAGCTCCACTAATATCGGGAGGATATATTATAAAGAGAAGTCATCCTTCCCTCGATTTAAATGGATCGAAGATCCATAAAATTTATTTAGTTGAGTAAGAAAAGAAAAGACATGATGGCATGATGACATGATGCAATGCACATGATGCAATGATGAATGCAACACGCAAGAAAAAGACAACGCAACAACATCGAATAACTGCATGACACCTGGCACATCGGTCTCGGGGCGCTACAGCTCTCTTGCTCGTCACCTTCCCCGTGCCCCCGCATGCTCGCTGGTCATTGCCAGAGCCTCGGCCGGACATGCCCGGCGGCACCCGGGCCCATCCCCCTCGCCCGCCTATATATAGGCCTCCCCCGACCCTTTCGAGCACACCAGCAGCCTCCCCGCACTCCACTACCTCTCCCCAGCCTCTCATTTGAGCTCGAGGAGCTCTCTGTGTCCACCATCGCCACCATGGCTGCCGTGGTGCTCTGCCTAAATTCCGGCGAGTCGCGCCTCCTCTCCCTGTTCCAACACCACCAGAGCACTCCTCTCCTCCCTATAGTTCGGCCCACCCCCTCTCCCTTCGCCGGAGATGGCCGCAACGCGAAGAACCACCGCCGCCCGAAGCTCTCTGCCCTCCTCATGGCGCCACCCTTCCCTCCACCTTGTTCCTTCCCGACGCTGTCCAACCCTCTGAATGGATGCGGCGTCCCTCCCCGAGTCCATCGGTGCCTCCTGTTCGGCCAGAGGTGGCCGGAGCCGGCCAGGCCGCCGCCGTGCCCCTCCCTCTGGACCACGGGCGAGCGCTTGAAGACGAAGACGACCCCGACCCCCGCCCCTGGGCCCCCCTGTAAGCGACCCTGAGGCCGGCCCCGCCCCCTACTGACGTGGATAAGTAGACAAGGCTTTTGCCGTGTACACTTTCATCCACCGAAAGCGTTTTCTCCGAGTGCCGTTCTGTTTTTCTATTAAGGGCCTGTTTGTGATGATTTTTATTACAAAGAGGTCCCTGGCAGAAAAACAGCTATAACTTTTCACCCGTAGCTCCAAATCAGGTGATTCCAAAGCCCACTTCTTCATTTCATCGAGCCCATTCTGATGGAGCCATATTTACCATGTTTTAACATTCTAAAAATGACCATTTTCCCCTGCCCTTATTCAGCCCCCTCCAAGAGAGTACGATTTCCGGTGATTCATTCCGCGTGTTTCTCGCACTTTCTCCCGATGATTTCTTCCACCCCAGGCAAGCCACACCCTCCATTTGCATGATTGCAATGCAGTGACATGGTTTAACTTATTTGAACTTGTTTGAAATATTGTTTTAGCTACTTGTGATCTGTGCATGGCATTTTCTCGGAGTATTGTTTTGATCTTGTTGATGCCATGCTATTGTTTGGATTACGAGGAGTTATGTCTGTAGTTGATGAGTATCATGTTGCCATTGAAGTATTAGTGGTTGATATTATGATTGTTTTCATGATGATATCTGTTATTATATTTTGGAGAATTACTTTGGATGTCATGCTACATTTGGATTTTTAGTGGTTAGTATGATTATTTTCATGATGCTAGTCGATGTTCTGTTACTATTGCTTGGAGTATTAATTTCAGAGATGATGTTTACGTGTGGATCTTAGCTGGATAGCTTTGTTCTGGTTATTGGAGTAGTAGAGTTATTGTTTTCAGATTCATCATGATAGAAATATTATGCTATCTTTGGAGTATTTTGATATGATGATATTATTCTCGGATTATTTGTTGGATATTGCTATGACTTGGATTATAGTTTGATAGTTGATATCGGAGTATCAGTTATCACAATTCTATTTTTGGGGATAAATACTGTCATTAAGTTGGTCAGGTGCCACCGAACCGGGCTTTCTCCAGTGCAACCGCATTTGCCTTTATGGGAAGGCCCTAATGCGATGTTATTACTATGTCTCTCACTGGTGCCTCCAACGAGGGAAGGTTATGGGCGTGCGCTACCCTGATCAGGTAGGTGGACATAAGCCTTGTGTGCCCATTGTTGTTATGTGCACATGTCCCCGTTTGGGACGGTTTATTGTTTTGGCCATGACGGTGGTCGTTGGTGTCTTTGGTAGACACAGGGCCACCCAGGACTATCCCAGTGGGGAGTGAGTCGGAGTGGCCGGGAGAGTGTCATGGCAGTAGATCGCTTTTGTCGGAACATCGTTGGTCCACCCGAATGGGAGTGCGAGGCCATGGGTTCCGTGGTGTGGGTAAAGTGCGCTACCTCTGTAGAGTGTGTTTGTTTAAACTATCGATAGCCGAGTCCTCGGTCATGGGCATGGGTTCATACTAGGTCACACCGTTCGATCAACACTCACATGATGGAATGACTTATAGGTGATTTATATGTTGATATTTTGAGCAGTACAGATTGGCAGGATGTTGATGATGATGTTGGGGACCAAGTGTTGGTCATGGTAGTGATCGCCGGAAAGATCACCGTTTGAGAACAAGTGTTGGTCATGGTAGTGATCGCCGGAAAGATCACCGTTTGAGACCAAGTGTTGGTCATGGTTGTGATCCGTGAATGATCACCGATTGGTTTTGATCACAAGGTGATCGAGATGGTATATTGCTTGGCCGGTTAGCCAAGAGAGATATGGTTATGGAGATCTAAGATGGTGATTTATCAGTATTGTAGTAGTTCCATATCATGCTTAGTAGTTGCTGTTGTATCATGGTAGCTATTAACTTAATTAACCTGCTTAATGCTATGTTGTTGTCTTGCCTTGATGTTTTTGGTTGTTGTGAGCTTGCAAGTACATTTAATGTACTGACCTGGCGTGTCATGCCAGATTGCAGGTGATGTCGTGATTACTTGATTGCTTGTCGTGGTTTCCGTTCGTGCAAGCTAGATCGTGTCCTAGCCAGAGTCCCTGCGGAGTGGAGTTCACCACCTTCGTCGTTGTTCCGCTGCTAGAAGATTTCCGCTACTTCCAGTTGTTCTGCTGCTAGCATAGAGCAAGTGTAGTATCTCAGGCGTAGTGTCGCCATGCTGATGTGATTCTTTGTAACATCAGACCCGTGTATTATTATTCTTGTAATAAGAGCTGATTTGTTCTATGTCAAGCAGTGTCGTATTCCAAAGACTTCTCCTCGATCTCTGGGCTGGAATATGGGGCGTTCCGGTTTCTCTGAGCCGGGGTGCCACAGGCTTGGTATCTGAGCGGGTCTGGCTGTAGGACGCCCTAGTCAGGGCGAGCGGTCGAAACCGGTAGAAATCGGTAGTATAGAGTCTGGCTTGATGATTGCATTTGGTTGCTGCAATACGGGGCGTTCTGGTTTCTCTGAGCTGGGGTGCCATAGAAGGGCTTGCATGATGACATAAATCAAACCATCTCAGCTTTTAACCAGGGCATGGTGAGGCCATACCATGGCACCATGCCAGACGTCATGTTTTTCAAGCACATATTTCATTGTTCTATAGTTGATAACCTAGTAAATGACGCGTTTGTGGTTGACTATTGCCACGCATTCCATTGAAATCTCTGCCCATTCCTTGTAAAAGGCTTCAGAAATTACTAAATACCACGAGTATGTTTTTTCCAGACCGTTCTTGTGCACCCTTTCATGCACCAATCGTTTGAATTTAAATTACGTGCATTAATGCCTACAAAATGCACATAATCCCCTGAATATTGTAAATGAACCCGGGAAAGTGCCAAATTTGAACATGGTGATTAGCAGGGTTTATGTTCATCAACTCATGGATGAAGGACAAACAAAATTTGGATTCCCATTCAATCTCGGTGATTTACTATCGCACACGATTCATCTCCGTCGCCTCTACGAACCATGTGTGTTCACTCGCACATGGAAAAGGAAAAGAAAACTCTCGCCCACTTCGTCCCCAATCACTCGCCGTGGACTCCTCCGCAACTCTTCACCCTAAGCTCAACGGCTGTTGGCGGCGGGCGTAGGTCGCGCTCCAAACGGCACCGGATTTTGCTTCCACCGCTTTCCACCGCCTATCTGCACCAACATTCTAGACTCTGGTCGATTGGGGTTTTCTGCGGGATTGGGCTGGGGATTTTTCTCATGGAGAAGGTAATCAACTTAATTAGCAAAATATTCACTCATCTCTTATCGCAATCTGTCCGTCGCTGTTAATCAATCGGCGGAAATCATCGTGGAATCATTTTTGTTCTAGCTGATTCGTGGGTGTTCATTCATGTGTGCACAGTGCGAGCACAAATCGGGCAACTGTGGTCGTGGCCAGTCGGAAACGAAGTTCTATATCACCATTCCATATGACTTCAGGGAACACTCGGTATGTTCAATCTCAACCTACCACGGTCGGCATGGCCTAAATTTGTGAACATATACCGTTTATTGCTACATTATCTATATACTTGCATCAAATCTTTGTTACATTATCTATTTTTAATTCTATATTTTTGTACTTTGCTTGCATCTATATATGGATACGTTCTATCAGTTACACCCATATTTGCATTTTGCTCGGTTATTTCAATATATCTAATTTACGATCTTAATTTTCATTTCAAGCAGTACATCCCTTGGTTTGCAAGAACAGGAGTAGAAGGAAATCTTGGGCTTCACTTTGCTGATGACTCCCAGGATGTCATATTGACAACACAACATGGATTTACAATGACGGTTAGCGTAAAACTTGATAAAGATGGTCACTCCTCTTTTAATGCGGACCTTTGGAAAAAATGTCTGAGTGTTATGAACTGAAAGCTGGCAATAAATTCTAGTGCGTGCACCACAGCCTGGTCTAATTAACATGGATGTTTACTTCCCCAACGTCATCAGCAGATCAAAGTCTGATCAAGGTTAGTGTCCTTTCAACTTTCTCCATGTTGTCATATTACTATTTAAGCAACCAATTGATAACTATTTAAGCAACCAATTGGGATATCATATTCTGACTCCGTTGCTAGGTAGTAACAAATTCTGTTTACCAATTTATGCTCACCATATATTCTTCTGCCATGTTCTGAATAAATAATACCTTTCCACCTTTTAAGCAGGATATATTGGATGCATAGTGAATGATCTATATGTTATTAAGCGTACCTAATTTCACTGGAAGGACTTCAAGCATGTCATAAACTTTGTTGATAATCTGACAGAGATAGCACAACATATGAACGCTGGATTTTGGATGGGATTAATTAGACCTACGGTGCACACACTGAACAAGATCAATTGTGTGCACAAAGCACTGGTAGAAAGTCTTATTTTAATGTTGATGCTCATAAACTATATGATGATAGGCGTGATGATATTATTTTGATATGATGATATTATTCGCGGATTATTTGTTGGATATTGCTATGACTTGTATTATAGTTTGATAGTTGATATCGGAGTATCAGTTATCGCAATTCTATTTTTGGGGATAAATACCATCATTGAGTTGGTCAGTGCCACCGAACCGGGCTTTCTCCAGTGCAACCACATTTGCCTTTATGGGAAGGCCCTAATGCGATGCTATTACTATGTCTCTCGTTGGTGCCTCCAACGAGGGAAGGTTATGGGCGTGCACTACCCTGATCAGGTAGGCGGACATAAGCATTGTGTGCCCATTGTTGTTATGTGCACATGTCCCCGTTTGGGACGGTTTATTGTTTTGGCCATGACGGTGGTCGTTAGTGTCTTTGGTAGACACAGGGCCACCCAGGACTAGCCCAGTGGGGAGTGTGTCGGAGTGGCCGGGAGAGTGTCATGGCAGTAGAACGGTTTTGTCGGAACGTCGTTGGTCCACCTGAATGGGAGTGCGAGGCCATGGGTTCCGTGGTGTGGGTAAAGTGCGCTACCTCTGTAGAGTGTGTTTGTTTAAACTATCGATAGCCGAGTCCTCGGTCATGGGCATGGGTTCATACTAGGTCACACCGTTCGATCAACACTTACATGATGGAATGACTTATAGGTGATTTATATGTTGATATTTTGAGCAGTATAGATTGGCAGGATGTTGATGATGATGTTGGGGACCAAGTGTTGGTCATGGTAGTGATCGCCAGAAAGATCACCGTTTGAGAACAAGTGTTGGTCATTGTAGTGATCGCTGGAAAGATCACCGTTTGAGACCAAGTGTTGGTCATGGTTTTGATCCGTGAATGATCACCGATTGGTTTTGATCACAAGGTGATCGAGATGGTATATTGCTTGGCCGGTTAGCGAAGAGAGATATGGTTATGGAGATTTGAGATGGTGATTTATCAGTATTGTAGTAGTTCCATATCATGCTTAGTAGTTGCTGTTGTATCATGGTAGCTGTTAATTTAATTAACCTGCTTAATGCTATGTTGTTGTCTTGCCTTGATGTTTTTGGTTGTTGTGAGCTTGCAAGTACATTTAATGTACTGACCTGGCGTGTCATGCCAGATTGCAGGTGATGTCGTGATTACTTGATTGCTTGTCGTGGTTTTCGTTCGTGCGAGCTAGATCGTGTCCCAGCCAGAGTCCCTGCGGAGTGGAGTTCACCACCTTCGTCGTTGTTCCGCTGCTAGAAGATTTCCGCTGCTTCGAGTTGTTCCGCTGCTAGCATAGAGCAAGTGTAGTATCTCAGGCGTAGTGTTGCCGTGCTGATGTGATTCTTTGTAACATCAGACCCGTGTATTATTATTCTTGTAATAAGAGCTGATTTGTTCTATGTCAAGCAGTGTCGTATTCCAAAGACTTCTCCTCGATCTCTGGGCTGGAATATGGGGCGTTCCGGTTTCTCTGAGCCGGGGTGCCACAGGCTTGGTATCAGAGCGGGTCTGGCTGTAGGACGCCCTAGTCAGGGCGAGCGGTCGAAACTGGTAGAAATCGGTAGTATAGAGTCTGGCTTGATGATTACATTTGGTTGCTGCAATACGGGGCGTTCTGGTTTCTCTGAGCTGGGGTGCCACAGAAGGGCTTGCATGATGACATAAATCAAACCATCTCAGCTTTTAACCAGGGCACGGTGAGGCCATACCATGGCACCATGCCAGACGTCATGTTTTTCAAGCACATATTTCATTGTTCTATAGTTGATAACCTAGTAAATGACGCGTTTGTGGTTGACTATTGCCACACATTCCATTGAAATCTCTGCCCATTCCTTGTAAAAGGCTTGAGAAATTACTAAATACCACGAGTATGTTTTTTCCAAACCGTTCTTGTGCACCCTTTCATGCACCAATTGTTTGAATTTAAATTACGTGCATTAATGCCTACAAAATGCACATAATCCCCTAAATATTGTAAATGAACCCGGGAAAGTGTCAAATTTGAACATGGTGATTAGCAGGGTTTATGTTCATCAACTCATGGATGAAGGACAAACGAAATTTGCATTCCCATTCATTCTTGGTGATTTACTATCGCACACGATTCATCGCCGTCGCCTCTACGAACCATGTGTGTTCACTCGCACATGGAAAAGGAAAAGAAAACTCTCGCCCACTTCGTCCCCACTCACTCGTCGTGGACTCCTCCGCAACTCTTCAGCCTAAGCTCAATGGCTGTTGGCGGCGGGCGTAGGTCGCGCTCCAAACGGCACCGGATTTTTCTTCCACCGCTTTCCACCGCCTATCTGCACCAACATTCTAGACTCTGGTCGATTGGGGTTTTCTGCGGGATTGGGCTGGGGATTTTTCTCATGGAGAAGGTAATCAACTTAATTAGCAAAATATTCACTCATCTCTTATCGCAATCTGTCCGTCGCTGTTAATCAATCGGCGGAAATCATCGTGGAATCATTTTTGTTCTAGCTGATTCGTGGGTGTTCATTCATGTGTGCACAGTGCGAGCACAAATCGGGCAACTGTGGTCGTGGCCAGTCGGAAACGAAGTTCTATATCACCATTCCATATGACTTCAGGGAACACTCGGTATGTTCAATCTCAACCTACCACGGTCGGCATGGCCTAAATTTGTGAACATATACCGTTTATTGCTACATTATCTATATACTTGCATCAAATCTTTGTTACATTATCTATTTTTAATTCTATATTTTTGTACTTTGCTTGCATCTATATATGGATACGTTCTATCAGTTACACCCATATTTGCATTTTGCTCGGTTATTTCAATATATCTAATTTACGATCTTAATTTTCATTTCAAGCAGTACATCCCTTGGTTTGCAAGAACAGGAGTAGAAGGAAATCTTGGGCTTCACTTTGCTGATGACTCCCAGGATGTCATATTGACAACACAACATGGATTTACAATGACGGTTAGCGTAAAACTTGATAAAGATGGTCACTCCTATTTTAATGCGGACCTTTGGAGAAAAATGTCTGAGTGTTATGAACTGAAAGCTGGCAATAAATTCTAGTGCGTGCACCACAGCCTGGTCTAATTAACATGGATGTTTACTTCCCCAACATCATCAGCCGATCAAAGTCTGATCAAGGTTAGTGTCCTTTCAACTTTCTCCATGCTGTCATATTACTATTTAAGCAACCAATTGATAACTATTTAAGCAACCAATTGTGATATCATATTCTGACTCCGTTCCTAGGTAGTAACAAATTCTGTTTACCAATTTATGCTCACCATATATTCTTCTGCCATGTTCTGAATAAATAATACCTTTCCACCTTTTAAGCAGGATATGTTGGATGCATAGTGAACGATCTGTATGTTACTAAGCGTACCAAATTTCACTGGAAGGACTTCAAGCATGTCATAAACTTTGTTGATAATCTGACAGAGATAGCACAACGTATGAACGCTGGATTTTGGATGGGATTAATTAGACCTATGGTGCACACACTGAACAAGACCAATTTTGTGCACAAAGCACTGGTAGAAAGTCTTATTTTAATGTTGATGCTCATAAACTATATATATATATAACTTCAACGATATGTTACAATTGTTTTTCATTCTACATGTCAACAGAAATTGCCCCTGCAGCAGTTCCTGGATCGATTTCCCGACGTGGTCGAATTACACTTGTGCCTGCTAATAAGGCCAAAGTGATTGCAAGGTACTGCATTTCCCGCAAAAATGGAACCATTCAAATTAACAAGTTCTCACTTCTCGTGGCAATGCATCCATATTGGAAAATTAGAGACACTATTCTACTCCTTCTCTACCAAGGCACGGGAGGGCTCTTCCGTTTCACTGACGAGATGCCGAGTCGCCGTGATCAAGCTGCTTCCAGTAGATAGTTGTGGATGTTGTCCCTCAGCCTCTTAAAATGTGCTAGCTATTACTATATATGTTAAGTATGTAGATATGGACCATATGGTTGTTGGCCCTTAGCCTCTTAAAATGTGATAGTTGTTACTATGTTAAGTATGTAGATATGGACCATATGGTTGTCAAAACCGAGTTACAAAGATCCTCCTTTTGTCGAATAGTGTAACCACTATATATATGTTACTCAAATGCTGTTACCCAAGTTCATAAATTTTCATGGAAAGTATTAGTATCGTACACAGTTCATTGAGTTTAAGCGTGTGCCCGATGTCCAGAAGGCATTTGCATATTAACTGTCCATATTGCAAATTCACACACATGTTCACATAAGGAAACATATGTGTAACATACTAATCATCGCACACGAGTACTCGCAGATGCATCGTGTGCGATATTCCTAGCCACCGCAAGCAACTAGTTTGCATTTTTCAAAGTTTTTTGTACACACAGAATCACACATGAAGTAACTGTATTGACGTCTGTGTTGTAATTTCTCATCGCAAACAGTTCATCCGAGTCGGCTGTTTGCCACGTATCACACACATCTTGTTTACATGACTCGTTTGTGTTCTTTTGGCTCATCACAAACAGATCATCCATGTGAACCGTTTCTGTTGAACCGTTTCTGTTGTGTTCCCTAATCGAAAACAGTTCGTCCGAGTTAACCGTATGCCGTATATCGCACACACATTGATATAGTTTCCCATTTTGGTTATTCTGCCTCATCGCAAATAGTTCGAATGGGTTAACCGTGTGTCCTGCATCGCACACACATTGTTATGGATGCCCGTTTCTGTTGTTCTGCCTCATCACAGATAGTTTGAATGGATTAACCATATGCCCTGCATCGCACACGCAACTAAAATCTTAACCGTGTTTGATGCATCCATCGTCGCAAATGTTTTGCACCTTTTTGACGGTTTTTTACACCACTGTTTGCGATTATTGCATCGCACACAGTTTCGGCAAAGGGTCTCTGATCGTAGTGTCACGTTAGCAGTATCCTGTAGTAGTGTTGCATGACAATTTTGTCCTACCCTCCCATGGCAGCGGGGTCCTATTAGAAACTAAGAGATATTAAGGCCTCCTTTTAATAGAGAACCATAACAAAGCATTAACACATAGTGAATACACGAACTCCTCAAACTACAATCATCATCGGGAGTGGTCCCGACTATTGTCACTCCGGGGTTGCCGGATCATAACACGTAGTATGTGACTATAACTTGCAAGATCAGATCTAGAACATGGATATAATGATGATAACATAAACGGTTCAGATCTGAGTTCATGGCACCCGGGCCCAAAGTGACAAGCATTAAGCATGACAAAGTCGTAGCAACATCAATCTCAAAACATAGTGGATACTAGGGATCAAGCCCTAACAAAACTAACTCGATTACATGATGCATCTCATCCAACTCCTCACCGACCAGCGAGCCTACGAAGGAATTACTCACTCCCGATGGGGAGCATCATGGAATTGGTGATGGAGAAGGGTTGGTAATGACGAACAACGAAGATCCCCCTCTCCGGAGCCCCAAACGGACTCAAGATCTGGCCTCCCGATGAAGAACAGGAGGTGACGGCGGCTCCGTCTCGTGGATCATGATAATTCTTTCTCCCTGATTTTTTTCTGGAAAAATAGGATTTTGTAGCGTCAGTTTCAGGGTCTGCGGGGTCAACAGGTGGGACAACCCACATGGGCGCGCCAGGAGAGGGGAAGCACCCTGGTGGGTTGTGCCCACCCCAGGTGCCCCTCTCCGGTGGATCTTGGCTCCAGTAATTCTTATTTATTGTATAAAAAATCCTCGCAAAGTTTTGTTCCATTCCGAGAACTTTTATTTCTACGCAAAAACAACACCATGGTAGTTCTGCTGAAAACAGCGTCAGTCCAGGGTTAGTTTCATTCAAATCATGCAAATTAGAGTCCAAAACCAGAGGAAAACCGTTAGGAAAAGTAGATATGTTGGAGACGTATCAACTCCCCCAAACTTAAACCTTTGCTTGTCCTCAAGCAATTCATTTGATAAACTGAAAGTGAAAAAGAAAAACTTTTACAAACTCTTTTGCTGCTGTTTGCATAAATAAGCTTAAACAGCACCCAGGTTTTCAGTCAACATTATAACTAACCATGACAGCAATAACACTTAAAGATTATATTAACTCATATCAATGACATAATCAGCTAGCAAGCAGTAATAAGGTATCTCAAACGGCAACACATTATCAAAACAACCATGATATCTTTCCCTAATAATAAAGCACGGATTGACTCCGTGGGTACACCGTCACAATAAGCTTCTTCCCGTGATTTTATGCTTTCAGTTTAAATTTAAAACATATTCGAGGTGGTACTAAATTTTGAGCTTCGTGCGTCACCTGATCGAGCACGCGACCGAGCATCCTCCTGTCTCGTACGTCCGACCCACCTTGACCTGTCGATGAAATCAAGTAATTCAGGCCTCTTATTTTCACGTCTCACGTATATGGGCCAAGTTGGGCCATCGCTCGAGGACTAAGTTGCTGCCAGAAAAAATGATGCAGCAGCAAGAATCAAACTCGCAACCTGCGTTTGGATAAAATTAAATGGTCCAACTAACCTATCTCATGGTTGTTGAAAACAACAGAGTCTCAGTTCTTTATATATAGTACCACCTCGCATCTTTACCTACAATAACACCAGTTTATATACATCTGCGAATTCAAATCAATAAACCGCCTTAAGGATTAAAAAGGAGAAGAGGGTAAACGATGGGCCCGTTCTTCCCTGGAAAGAACCAAGAGAATTGGAAAGGAAGCAGTCAACTACATGCTTTAATGGAAGAATGAAGAAGGCCATGAAAAAGAAGGAAATCGATTAACCGATTAAAATAGGCACGTAGCCACACCATTGACGGAGGGAATTAATGCGAAAGAAGAACCCAAAATTCTGGCATGCATGGTAGAAATTATAATACGCAGCCAACCACCCCGGATTGATGGAAAATTAATATAGAAGAGAGATCTGAATTAAATAGATATTTGATGGAACTGCAATGGATGGAAGAAAGAGATAGGCGATTTTAAAGAGTAATTTCTCAAATGTTCATCTTTGAAAGTATTGTTTATGTATTTCCTTCCTGCTGCCCCCACGCCCAAATCTCGCATGCATAGTAATGGGATGCCTACCTTAGACACTTCTAAGTGGACACACCACATGTCCTCCAAGTTTGACAGAAGTTGTCTTCATATTTGAATAATCAAAATTTTTCTATATCTTCAGGTCATTGGAGTCGTAGATTTCAGATCATCTAGACATCACACAAGTTGCTAAAAGCAAGAAAACGTATTATTTTTCCTCCATTTTTGAATCTAAATATTTGTATTTTTTAATATTTTAGTGAAGCAACTTTATATTCATAATGATGTTACTAGAGATGAGAGTAACAGTATTTGTCATGTTTGTTGGAGTTGGATATAAAAATGGCACATAATGCCACACGGTGTAGGATTTTTGCCCGTTGCAACGCACGGGCATTTGGACTAGTAATATGACTATAGTGGTATCTCGCTAGCCCTTTCTGAGACCGCAAAACATAAACGCAGAGCACCTCCAAAGTTCAAGCAGCAACTAAACATTGTAATTCATGGTAGAAAAGATCCAGTCATGACGCACCCAACATTAGCTACACACAATGCATAAGTCATGACATATGTGCTCTCAGGTTCTAGCGCTTGTTTTAGAAGGTGATGACACAACATAAAAGTAAATAGATAGTCCCTTCACAGAGGGAAGCTGTGATTTGTAGAGGTGCCAGAGCTCAAGTTTTTAGAACAGAGGTAAATGATATTTTGAGACATGCACCCTTCTCATTTACTTCGCGACTATTAGTTATCAATATCTTCCATGCTAAGCACGCTAGTGGCGGTTCCCAAACGATAAAAGTAAAGGTTTTGACTCCATTGGGAGTTTTTGTTTGATTATTTGAGAGATCATTTCTTTTGCAGTTTGGTACTGGGCATCCCTATTACCGCCCTTTTCTCATGCGATGGCGAGTGAATAAACACTCGACCTGAGAATAACCTGCTTAGCATGGAAGATACCGACCACCTCCTGTCGTTCCATAAACGATCCAGGCACACAAAAGGGATATTTATTTAGAAGTTTTAAGAGGTGGCACATGCAAATTTACTTAGGACAGCAGAGTAATACCGCATATAGGTAGGTATAGTGGACTCATATGGAATAACTTTGGGTTCAAGGTTTTTGATGTACAAGCAGAATTCCCACTTAGTACAGGCGAAGGCTAGCAATTAGATTGAGAAGAGGCCAGCTAGAGAGCAACAACATCATAAACATGCATTATGCATAAGTAACATTGGACACTAGCATGAGTAGGATATGAACACCATGAACATAAATATCACAGAGGCTATGTTGGTTTTGATTCAACTACATGCATGAACATGTACCAAGTCAAAGCCACTCGAACATTCAGAGGAGGATACCATATCATCATACTACATCACAATTATTTTAACGCAATGTTGATATCCAAGATAAATCGTTATCCACTCCTAGCTACTTATGCATGGCATGAGAAACTATAATCTCTAATTGTCATTGCAAACATGTTCAATCATAATGGACTGAATCATGGATACTAGGTTAAACATATTTACACAAACAGAACAAGTCGAGTTCATACCAGTTTCTCTCTGCCATGGCCAGTTCATCGAATGTCGTCATTATTGCCTTTCACTTGCATGACCGAATGCTATGAAAATAATAATAGTGCAAGAGTGCCATGGACTAAGCTGGAATCTGCAAACATTTTATTCAACAGCAGAAGACAAGGTAAATTGGGCTCTTTATTAGATCAACAGTTATTCATATGAGATCCACTCAACATTTTCATCGTGGTCTTCTCCTCGATACAACTCGAATAAAAAGAAAAGAAATTCAGAGAAGCACACTGAAACTTTTTTGGAGTTTTTGGTTTTCTTGAACAAGGAAATAAAAGGAAAAAGCAAAAACAAGAAAACTATTTACACGGGAAAGCTCCCAACAACCAAAAGAAGAACAAGGAAATCTTTTTGGGTTTTCTTTTTAATATTACTACTAAGCATGCATAGAAAGTAAATTAACTACAACTAATTTTTTTGGTTTTTCTAAAGTTTTTCAAACACACAAGAAGAAAGCAAGAAAATAAATCTAAGCATGGATGATAGAATGAAAAAATGTGAACACCGACTAATGGAATAAGTGAACATGAATGTAATGTCGGTGGAAACACGTACTCCCCCAAGCTTAGGCTTTTGGCCTAACTTCGTAGTCGATCAGTAGCCTGGATGGTAGTAGGGGTACTGAGGAGCGGGCATCCACTCATCCCACTGCTGAGGCTCCTCCTTTGTGTCTGCAGTAGCCTGAGTGTTCCGGTAGGCGATGATGTCCGCCGGCATGCATGATCCTATATCCGCCCCTGGCAACAGAATCAAACAAAGCAGGAGCAGGCAACGGAATAATATCACGAGTTTCAATGCTAAAAACTAGGTTATAAGGAATAGGGATGTCAGGGTAATCTTTTGCAATAAAATGGCGGTGTTCCATGGCTGCGCGGTCTAGGTAAACCTTGGTCAGAGGGTAATCATGATGGCGTATATCAACATTAAAGTGAGCTGCCAAACGAGTAGCGAAAATCCCACCATGTATTTTGGCCTTGGACTTATTAATGTGGAGGCGACGAGCCACAATAGCTCCCAACCTATAAGTGTTGTCGCCCTCTAGTGTACGATGTAAAACAGCAAGGTCTGGTGAACTGAGTGCACCCACCTTCTCTCTAGCACGCAAGCATTTTGCAATGAAAAGAGCAAAGTAATGAACAACAGGAAAATGCAAGCCAGCGGAGCTGACACCCCTCTCTCATGTCCCACTTTCAAGGTACGATAAAAGGTCTCAAACTCCGCCGGCCTAGGCTCGGCTAAGCTCCCATCAGAAGGGATCATGCATATGTTACAAAATTCAGTAAGTGGTATCTGATGGTTTTCAGCATATAAATCAAAACTCACTTCAGGAGGATTATTCTTAGGAAGGAAAGTAAAACCTTGAACAAAGATGTTTGTAAGGATTTGATGTTGTTCACACTCATCTGCGATGAAGTCGGTGAGGCCGGCATTAGCAGCATATTGTGTGAACTCCTGAAGAATTCCAGCATCTTCCAGGAACGGGGTGTGCGGCCATTCACACGGACGTACTTCCGCCAACCTCCAAGGATGGAGATCACTATCAGATGACTCCCCAATAACAACCTTGGAGTTCTTCTTAGAGCCAAACTTCGTAAAGATATTCATTGTTTTCTTATGAACAAAAATTCTGAAATTTATTAGCCCACAAAATTTTCTCAACAAAACTTCACAAAAACGATACCAACTACTCATAGGGATACATAGAGGCCGTAGAAAGCATTCAAACTACTTAGAACTCTAAGAATTCAACATGCAAGCTCATCTACAGCAGCACCAAGAGTAGCTAATTATTCAACATATAAACCACTAAAACAAAAATTAATTGGACAAATGGTGGAGTCACATACCAAGCAACAATCCCCTGAAACAGTTTTAGAAACGGAGCATCGAGCAAAGAGATCAAAATCCGCGGGTTTGAGAGCAATAACACGGGAGAGAGAGCATTGGAGTAATTGTCTGAAGGTAAATGATGATGTGGTGTGAAGGGATAAGTGAGGGGGCCCACATGGGGACCACAACCCACCAGGGCGCGCCTAGGGGTCCTGGTGCGCCCAGGTGGGTTGTGCCCACCTGGTGCACCTCCCTCTGATATTATTTGCACGAGAAATTCAGAAATATTCAGAAAAAATCGTATTAAATTTTTAGGGCATTCTGAGAAATTTTATTTTTTGGGTCATTTTTTTATTGCACAGGAAATTCAGAAAACAGACACAACATGGCATTTTATTTTATTTAACTAATAAAAACAGAAAACAAAAGGTAGGGACAGAAGGTAGTGCTTACTAAATTCATCAACTTCATACCGCTCAAAAATTATCCATTAATAAGGTTGATCAAGTCTTATTAACAACCACTTTCGATTAGCATGAAATCGAAGAACTTCCGTAAATCACTAAGTTACCTCAATGGGGATATGAATGTCCCAAACAATAAGCATTTCATATTTCTTTTTGATAGTAGGTAGAGGTATTTGAAAACTTCCAATAGTGATTATCGGAGATTTTTTAATAACATTAATACCATTTACTTGGAATTGTTTCTTCGAAAAGTGCATCGTATGCTCATTACCATTGATATGAAAAGTGATCTTGCTTTTATTGGAATCAATAACATCCCCTGCAGTATTCAAGAAGGGTCTACCAAGGATAATCGACATGTTGTCGTCCTCTAGCATCTCAAGTATAACAAAGTTAGTCAAAATAGTAACATTAGAAATAACAACAGGCACATCCTCACATATACCGATAGGTATGGCAGTTGATTTGTCAGCCATTTGCAAAGATATTTCAGTAGGTGTGAGTTTATTCAAATAAAGTCTTTTATACAAAGAGAAAGGCATAACACTAACACCAGCTCCTAAATCACACAAAGCAGTTTTCACATAATTCGTTTTGATGGAGCAAGGTATAGTTGGTATTCCCATATCTCCAAGTTTTTTAGGTACTCCATCCTTAAAAGTATAATTAGCAAGCATATTGGAGATTTCAGCTTCCGATATTTTTCTCTTATTGGTGATGATGTCTTTCATATACTTTGCATAGGGAGGCATTTTCAAGATATCAGTCAAGCGAGTACGCAGAAAGACTGGCCTCAACATTTCAGCAAAGCATTCAAATTCTTCATCATCTTTCTTTTTAGTTGACTTGGGTGGAAAAGGCATAGGTTTTTTAACCCATGGTTCTCTTTCTTTACTGTGTTTTCTAGCAATGAAGTCTCTTTTGTCATATCTTTTATTCTTAGGTTGTGGGTTATCAAGATCAACAGGTGGTTCTATCTCAACATCATTATCTGGTTCTTTATCATTGTTTGGTTGAGAGTCTTCATGAACCTCATCATTATCTTTTTCATTATCACTAGGTGAATGTTCATTACCAGGCTGAGTCTCAGCATCAGAGATAGAAGTTTCATTATCATTATCAACAGGATTTTCTATTTCAGGTTCACTAGAAGTATGCAAAGTCCTATCATTTTTCTTCTTCTTTTTCTTTCTAGAAGGACTAGGTGCATCAGTGTTAACTCTTTGTGAATCATGTTCAATTCTTTTAGGGTGTCCCTCAGGATAAAGTGGTTCCTGAGTCATTTTATCTCCTCTAGTTGCAACTCTAACAACAAAGTCCTGTATATTATGATTGATTTCATCAAGCAATTCTCTTTGAGATTTAGCAACTTGTTCTAGTTGAGTTTGAACCATAGAAGCATGCTTTCCAACACCTCTAACATCATTTGAGATTCTAAATAGTAAGTCACTCAAGCGAGCAATCATATCAGAATTGTATTCCAATTGTTTCATAACATTTGCATTGAAGTAATCTTGTTTTCTAATATAGTTTTCAAACTCATAAAGGCATTGGCTAGGATATTGTGAGCATTGTCACTGTCATTAAACTTCATTAAAGAATTTACCTCTACCACCTTAGGCAGTGATGGTGTATTAAGCCCATGTATTTCCTCAATAGGAGGTAAATTTTTAACATCCTCACCTTTAATACCTTTTTCCTTCATAGATTTCTTTGCCTCTTGCATATCTTCAGGACTGAGATCTAATATACCCTCTTCTTTGGAGTGGGTTTAGCCGGTGGTTCAGGAAGAGTCCAATCATCATAATTTTTCAATATATTATTCAATAATTCTTCAGCTTGTCCAACAGTGTGTTCCCTGAAAACACAACCAGCACAACTATCTAGGAAATCCCTAGAAGCATCAGTTAGTCCATTATAGAAGATATCAAGTATTTCATTTTTCTTAAGAGAGGATGATTAGGCAAAGCATTAAGTAACTAGCAAAGCCTCCCCCAAGCTTGTGGGAGACTCTCTTCTTTAATTTGCACAAAGTCAAATATTTCCTGTAAAGCAGCTTGTTTCTTATGAGCAGGGAAATATTTTTCAGAGAAGTAATAAATCATATCCTGGGGACTATGCACACAACTAGGAGCAAGAGTATTTTACCAAGCTTTAGCATCACCCTTTAATGAGAATGAAAATAATTTGAGAATAAAGTAATAGCGACTTTTCTCATCATGAGTAAAAAGGGTGGCTATGTCATTAAACTTAGTAAGATGTGCCACAACAGTTTCAGTTTCATAACCATGCAAAGGATTAGATTCCACCAAAGTAATTAACTCTGGGTCGATAGAGAATTCATAATCCTTATCATCAATAAAAATAGGTGAAGTAGCAAACTTAGGAACATATTTCATTCTAGCATTCAGGGATTTTTCTTTATACTTGCATAATAATTTCTCTAGATCATCTATATCTCTGCAAGCAAGAATATCTCTAGTTGTCTCCTCATTCATAACATAACCTTTCGGTACCTTAGGCAATTCATATCTAGGAGGGCTAGTTCAAGCAGGTGTTTCAAGAGTTTCAGTTTCAAGCTCATCATCAGATTCAACAACATCATATTGTATTTACTCTAGCAAATTGTTTATCAAGAAAGTCACCAAGTGGCACATTATCATTATCAAGCAAGGTACTAGCATCATCATAAGCATTATCCATAGCAGAAGTACCATTATCAATGATGACCCACAAGTGTAGGGGATCTATCATAGTCCTTCTGATAAGTAAGAGTGTCGAACCCAACGAGGAGCAGAAGGAAATGATAAGCGGTTTTCAGTAAGGTTTTCTCTGCAAGCATTGAAATTGTAGGTAATAGATGGTTTTGTGATAAGATAAATTGTAAGGAGTAACAAGCAATGAAAGTAAATAAAGTGCAGCAAGATGGCCCAATCCTTTTTGTAGCAAAGGATAAGCCTGGACAATTTCTTATAATGAGAAAAGAGCTCCCGAGGACACATGGGGATTATTGTCAAGCTAGTTTTCATCACGCTCATATGATTCGCATTCGATACTTTGATAATTTGATATGTGGGTGGACCGGTGCTTCGGTACCGCCCTTACTTGGACAAGTATCCCACTTATGATTAACCCCTACTTCAAGCGTCCGCAACTACAAAATAAGTATTAAGGTAAACCTAACCACGACATTAAACATATGGATCCAAATCAGCCCCTAATGAAGCAACGCATAAACTAGGGTTTAAGCTTCTGTTACTCTAGAAACCCATCATCTACTTATTACTTCCCAATGCCTTCCTCTAGGCCCAAATAATGGTGAAGTGTCATGTAGTCGACGTTCACATAACACCACTAGAGGAAAAGACAACATACATCTCATCAAAATATCGAACGAATACCAAATTCACATGACTACTAATAGCAAGGCTTCACCCATATCCTCAGGAACAAACGTAACTACGCACAAAGCATATTCGTGTTCATAATCAGAGGGGTAATAATATGCATTAAGGATCTGAACATATGATCTTCCACCAAGTAAACCAATTAGCATCAACTACAAGGAGTAATCAACACTACTAGCAACCCACAGGTACCAATTTGTGGTTTGGATACAAGATTGGATACAAGAGATGAACTAGGGTTTTGAGAGGAGATGGTGCTAGTGAAGATGTTGATGGAGATTGACTCCCTCCCAATGAGAGGATCGTTGGTGATGATTTCCCCCTCCCGGAGGGAAGTGTCCCCGGCAGAAGAGCTCTGCCGGAGCTCTAGATTGGTTCCGCCAAGGTTCCGCCTCGTGGCGGCGGAGTTTCCTCCCGTAAGCTTGCCCATGATTTTTTCCAGGGTAAAAGCCTTCATATAGCAGAAGATGGACACCGGGGGGCCACCAGGGGGCCCAGGAGACAGGGGGCGCGCCCAGTAGGGGTGGGCGCGCCCCCCACCCTCCTGGCCAGGGTGTGGCCCCCCTGATGTATTTCTTCTGCTCAATAATTCTTATTAATTCCAAAAACAGGTTTCGTGGAGTTTCAGAATTTTTGGAGCAGTGCAGAATAGGTTTTCAATGTTTGCTCCTTTTCCAGCCAGAATTCCAGCTGTCGGCATTCCCCCTCTTCATGGTAAACCTTGTAAAATAAGAGAGAATAGCCATAAGTATTGACATATAATGTGTAATAACAGCCCATAATGCAATAAATATTGATATAAAAGCATGATGCAAAATGGACGTATCAATTCCCCCAAGCTTAGACCTCGCTTGTCCTCAAGCGGAAGCCGAAATCAAAAAATATGTCCACATGTTTAGAGATAGAGGTGTCGATAAAAATAAAATACGGACATGAGGGCATCATGATCATTCTTATAACAGCAACATATATAGATTTTATCATGTGATTTATTATACTGAAGTAACAATCAATTCACAATGCCAAGTATGGTTGAGAACTAACAAACTATAATCTCAGTCATTGAAGCAATTGCAATTTATCATAACATCAGAAAGAGTCAAGAATAGAGCTTTTCAGCAAGTCCACGTACTCAACTATCTTGTAGTCTTCTACAATTGCTAACACTCACGCAATACTTGTGGTTATGGAGTTCCAGCCGGACACTGAGAAAGATAGGGGCTTATTGTGATGCCTCCCAACGTATTCACCTTTAGGTGATGTCAACAATAATAGCCCATGCTAACTTACATCCAATTGGATATATGTATCATGATCTTTCAAACACAAAGAGCTTGCCAAAGGATAAAATGAAAAAGGGAAAGGTGAAGATCACCTTGACTCAAGCAAAAAGTAAAAACATAAAGTAAAAGATAGGCCCTTCGCAGAGGGAAGCAGAGGTTGTCATGTGCGTTTAGGGTTGGATGCACAAAATTTTAATGAAAAAGAACGTCACTTTATATTGCCCCTTGTATGTGGACCTTTATTATGCAGTCCATCGCTTTTATTGCTTCCACAACAAGATCGTATAAAGCTTATGTTCTCTACACTAATAAGTCATACATGTTTAGATAGCATTTTTATTGCTTGCAACATGACAACTTACTTGAAGGATCTTACTCAATCCATAGGTAGGTATGGTAGATTCTCATGGAAAAACTGGGTTTAAGGATATTTGGAAGCACAAGTAGTATCTCTACTTGGTGCAAGGAATTTGGCTAGCATAAGGGGGAAAGGCAAGATCAACATGTTTGGAAGGTCAATGACCATATACTTTAACTGAGATGTGAGAAAACACAAACCATTACGTTGTCTTCCTTATGCAACGTCAACTCTTTTAGCATGTCATACTTAATGAGTGCTCCCAATCATAAAAGATGTCCAAGATAATATATTTGTATGTGAACCTCTCTTTCCTTATCACTTCCTATTAATTGCAACGATGACCAAAACTACATTTATCAACTCTCAACAATTTTTATGCCTCATACTTTCTATGTGTGAAGTCATCACTAACCGTAAGATCAATATGAACTCTTTTATTCTTTCTACTTTCTCAAGATCATAGCAACATAGCAAAGCCCTTGACTCAACACTAATCTTTATTATAGATAGCTCACGGACTCGATTACATAAAGAGATCACAAAGCAAAACTCAAAACTACTTGATATCAAAACCTCAATCTACTAGATCAAGATACTACTAAAAGGATCGAACTAAATAAAATGGTAAAGATAGGAGTGTGATGGTTATACGATACCGGGGCACCTCCTCCAAGCTTGGCAGTTGCCAAGGGGAGTGCCCATACCCATGTGATTATGTCCTCGGAGGTGGTGAAGTAGGAGTTATTGATGATGTAGGCTTGTCGTCCATCTTCCAAGGCATAGGCTCACCATCATAGAAGGATGATCGAGACTCCGGGATCCTTAAATTTGCAGCCAAACTCATCCTCTTGAATCTATACTCATACTCACAGTTCTGGTTTTGCAGGTCATAGATCTAGGCTTGGAGGTGGTCTATTTTCTCTTGAAGCTTGAAGATGGTCGCCCCAATGACTTTGGCATCTAGCTTGTGGTTGTTGGTGACTCCGTGATCATCATTTGGTTGGCGTTGAGTCCACGCTCCACCATCCCTTGGCACTTGAAAACTTGCTGCTCCACGGCTTCGAGATTTGTCTCCACGCTTCCAGTACGCCTTGGTCCCTCCACATCGCGGATGTGCAGCACCCCCTCACGCATCTCAATGGTTTGAGGGTGTTGCAGCACCTCCGCAAGATAGGGGTTGATAACCTTCTCGAAAAACTTGTCCTTGGGAGCGCTTGGAGACACCATGATGCTCTAGATCTAAAATAGAAATAGCTTGAAACGAAAACAGAAGATATTTGCATGAAACGATGGTCAAAACCTTCGGGAGTATATATAATGAATTTTTACCAACCAAAATACATAACATGCAAGAAAACGGAGTCCGGGAGGCACACGAGGTGTCCACGAGACAGGGGGGCGCGCCCAGTAAGGGTGGGTGAGGGAGTCCTGGATTAGGGGGTATCCGGACAGCCGGACTATATACTCTGACCGGACTATTGGACTATGAAGATACAAGACTCAAGACTTCGTCCCGTGTCCAAATGGGACTCTCCTTTGCGTGGAAGACAAGCTTGGCGATTCGGATGTTAGATCTCCTTCTTTGTAACCGACTCTATTTAACCCTAGCCTCCTCCAGTGTCTATATAAACCGGAGGGTTTAGTCCGTAGGACAAGAACAATCATAATCATAGGCTAGTTCCTAGGGTTTAGCCTCGACGATCTCGTGGTAGATCAACTCTTGTAATACTCATATCATCAAGATCAATCAAGTAGGAAGTAGGGTATTACCTCCATCAAGAGGGCCCGAACCTGGGTAAAACATCATGTCCCCTGCCTCCTGTTACCATTAGCCTTAGACGGACAGTTCGGGACCCCCTACCCGAGATCCGCCGGTTTTGACACCGACATTGGTGCTTTCATTGAGAGTTCGTCTGTGTCGTCGCAGCAAGGCTCGATGGCTCCTTCAATCATCAACAACAACGCAGTCCCGGGTGAGACTTTTCTCCCCGGTCAGATCTTTGTGTTCGGCGGCCTCGCACTACGGGCCAATTCGCTTGGCCATCTGGAGCAGATCGACAGCTACGCCCCTGGCCATCTGGTCAGGTTCAGAAACTTGAACTACATGGCCGATATCCGCGGAGACTTGAACTACGTGTCTGGTAATGGAGTTCACCGCCGCGGATATCTTTCAGCACTCGCCCTTCGGCGACATGCTGAATTCATTAAGGTCTCTCTCATTGTCAGGAGACTCTTGGCCGAACTATGTCCGGCCCTAGTGGGAAGCAAGCGATGAGGAAATTCGCTACCCACCCACCACCCACTTCATTGCCACTGTCGATGATTTGACCAACGTGCTTGACTTCGACTCCGAAGACATCGACAGTGTGGACGACGATGTAGGAGAAGAACAGGAACCACCGCCCACAGGGCGCTGGACAGCCACCTCCTCGTATGATATATATATATATATATATATATATATATATATATATATATATATATATATATATATATATATATATATGGTGGGCACCCCCAAAGAAACCAATGGCGATGAGGCAACAGAGGATAACCCCTTACGGAAGATATCAAAGCATGGGCGTCATCGGCACCGCTCTGAGCCCCGCCACAGCAATACCGGCACAGGAGACGAAAACAATTCGGACAGTGCCAAAACTGAATACAATCCCGATCAGCCTGCCTTCGAGCAGGCCGAATAGGAAGACGGGAAGGTTAGCCCAGATGAACAGGCGACGGGCGGATACTTGGAGGAGGACAAACACATGCTCCATCCGAAGACGAGGTGAGCCTCGGCGACGATGAATTCGGCATGCCTGAGGATCCCGTCGAGCAGGTGCGCTTCAAGCGACGGCTTATGGTCACTGCAAGAAGCCTGAAAAAGAAGCAGCAGCAGCTCCAAGCTGATCAAGGTCTGCTCATAGACAGATGGACTGAGGTCCTGGCAGCCGAGGAATACGGACTCGAGCGCCCCACCAAAGGGTACCCAAAGCACAAGTTGCTACCTCAACTCGAGGAGGAGGTCCTACAGCCCACACCCCGACGCCAATACATCACGGTCCGGGGCAATACGCAGGAAACGCGAGACAACATCCATAAACCTCGACGCAACAAACATAAGCGTCACAAAAATAATGATGATGCCCAAGACACGGTAGTCGATGCCGGACTCTGCGGCCCCCAAGTCGGTTAGCAGAAAGGGAACAATTCAGGCCCATCCGGCCCGGGCATCACACTCGACCACCCATGTCAAATTCATGGTACCCCCGGAACGGCAGCTAATCATACCAATAGAGAATGCCGGATCTTCAAAACAAACCTACCGGTTGCACGCCGGAAACAATAAGAAGGGGTCTCAAAGCTATGAAGACAACGAGGAACCCAGACCATCAAACATTATGAGGCAAAAGAAAATTCTTTGCAAACCAACAAGGCAAACGTGATAAACACCACCCACATCCCCAAATGGGAACGAATGTGTACTCCTCGGGACGCTGGCTCAACAATACAAGTCACCCCACGGTAAAAGAATACGGCCGATCATCTCCGATCACACAGACCGCCCAGCCAATTTCAACCATGGCAATCTAGTTGCACTTATCCTCGACCCAATAGTTGGTGGGTTCCACCCCACACGAGCCCCTATTGGCATACACAGCAGCCCAAACTTGCTGCACCAGGACACGGTGCACCAGATAGGTATTGATCGGTCGAGGATCAAACCCACTAAAAACATCTTCTCAAGATGTCGTACCAGGTGTAAAGGTCAGTTTTACAGGCCCACCACCCTAGAGGTTGTCCTCGGATCACCGAAAAATCACCATGCCGAAGAATAAGTCTTCGACATTGTCCCCTTATACAGTAACTATTACATACTGTCGAGACGAACCGCGTTGGCTCGATTCAACGCGGTACCACACCATGCCAAGCCCACGTGACATAGTCACAATTACGGGCAAGGCCGAACTCCACCCCGAAACTGGAAAGTATATTGCCACCGAGGTAGCGAGTTGGGCCTTTCTATCGAACCTCGATTCGACAGCCAACCCCCCGGACACCAACAAAGGAGTCTGAGCTACTTTACGGCATGATAGCCCGGCTCGACCAGGCTCCAATCAAGTACTCCGGCATAAGCTAGAGAGGGCCCCACGGTCCAACCACCCTATGACACACAAATGTCTCTAAGCATTTTCTTTACAGGCTCACTTTTGCGTAGAACAGGACTGGCGACATGGAATCAGCTTGGATGCACAAAGAGGGAACACACAAATGTTCCCCAAGAAGACAATATGGATACACTTCGGATCCGCACATAGCTTCCTCCCACCCAGTCGCAACAGGTTCCGCCAGCATACCTCCTTTTATAGCATAAACTGTACTCATACGCATAGACGTGTCACTCCACTACAACATGTAGAGTTATACGACACTTACCGGCCGTAATTCCTCATTGACACCTTTTTTCGTCATAACGGCACCGGCACATAGTGTCATGCCCTACTATGCTAGGGGCTTCATTGTACCCACAATATGGCAACAAATTCCGGCCACCTTCTCGGTCGCTCGGCACCCCGAACTTATATCACTATATGCATCATCTCCGAATCATGTCTTGGGTCATTAGTTGGGTTTGCCCGGCTCCCATGTTTTGGTACCTTACGTTCCCTTCCGTCGGCTAAGGTAGCGCTGGGAGAACTACTGCGGTTGTGTCCCGGTTCTTCTGGACGAGCACCTCAGTAGAGAAAGCCGAAAACTGACTATCATGATACGGCGAGAGTTGGTCAGCTGTTCGAGAGGTTGTAAAATCTTTAAGGATTTATTCCGCATAATGCCATAACAAATGCAGAGTGCAACGGATCGGTCTTCCGATCAGGTGCTGTTACAACCCCTCGTACGGTCTTCCGAACACCAGGGGCTGCGCCTACCATACTCGAATTCCTATGGCTAAGTGAGAGCGATAAAGCCTGATAGTCCGATTGCCTGGTTCGCTGTGGTGAACACCTCCTTCAAGGACCCAAAAATGGGATAAAGAGTGTTCAGGTATGTCCCGAACACCCCCGTACTTTCTATGTGGGGGCAGAAGCCGACGACTGGCCAACTCTCAGGATTCGTATATATCAAACGGCCGCACAGGAAGAAAAACCTTTATATAACAGGCAATAAATAATAGAAGTGCCAATATTCCACATTACAAAGGACAACATGACTGTCTTCAAGGAAATATAATGTCTTTGGTACATTGCTCCGCCACAAGGCGGGCTCCTTTCAGGACACCATCATAATATAATTTGGGCTTGCGGTGCTCCTTACTCTCCGGAGGTCCCTCAATCATCAGCTTTTCAGCATCAAGCTTCCCCCAGTGCACTTTCACACGGGCAAGTGCCATTCGTGCACCTTCTATACAGACCGACCACTTAATGACTTCAAGCCGAGGGCAAGCACCAACAATCCGCTTCACGAGCCCGAAGTAACTACTTGGAATTGGCTCAGTGGGCCACAGCCGGACAACTAAGTCCTTCATGGCTAGTTCGGCCGCCTGGTGCAGTTCGATCAGCTGCTTCAGCTGATCGACAAATGGCACCGGATAATTCGGCGCCAAATACTGTGACCAGAAATGCTTTTCCACAGCCTTCTTCTCCTCAGCCCGGTAGAATTGAGCAGCATCAGATATGCTGCATGGCAGGTCCGCAAACACCCCTGGAGATATAAGAATTCAATTTGTCACTTTGAATTTCTCCTGTTACTACATACAAATCGCTTTGAATAAAAAGCCTTACCAGCCGCAATCCTCCTCGCCTCCTGAATGTCCTTCAGAGCACCTCAGGCTTCCTCTCGAACATCATTTGCGGCTTGGAGAGCTTGGATTCTTTCCCTGCTAGACTCTGCTCCAAAGTCTCGCTTTTCTTGACGGCCTCCTGGAGTTCTCGTTCGGCTTCCATGACCCTGGCCTTGTGCCTTTCGCGAAGAGCCTGCTCCGCGGCGGCCTTCTTGTCGGCTTCGGCCACAGCCTTTTTTAGCGCCTCAATTTCGGCATTTGCTCCTAGAGCACATAATACAAATAATTTCATCAGGAACAACTACCCATTTATGCTAAACCTATCAAGGTTTCAACATACCTTGCTTGTTCTCCAACTGCTTCTTCACTCGGCCAAGTTCTTCTTCAGCCCGCTCCAGACTCTGCTTTAGTCTGGACACTTCTGCAGTATGAGAGGCAGTCGTCGCTACAGACGCTTGTTTATAAACGAAGAGATATATGTCATTAATTGATTCTCCTGCTGTCGGTGTCAAAACCGGCGGATCTCGGGTAGGGGGTCCCGAACTGTGCGTCTAGGCGAATGGTAACAGGAGACAAGGGACACGATGTTTTACCCAGGTTTGGGCCCTCTTGATGGAGGTAAAACCCTACATCCTGCTTGATTAATATTGATGATGTGTATTACAAGAGTGGATCTACCACGAGATCAAGGAGGCTAAACCCTAGAAGCTAGCCTATGGTATGATTGTTGTAATGGAGGTTATGTCCTACGGAGTAAAGCCATCCGGTTTATATAGACACCGGAGAGGGCTAGGGTTACATAGAGTCGGTTACAATGGTAGGAGATCTACATATCCATATCGCCAAGCTTGCCTTCCATGCCAAGGAAAGTTCCATCCGGACACGGGACGGAGTCTTCAATCTTGTATCTTCGTAGTCTTGGAGTCCGGCGGACGATGATAGTCCGGCTGTCCGGACACCCCCTAGTCCAGGACTCCCTCAGTAGCCCCTGAACCTGGCTTCAATGACGATGAGTCTGGCGTGCATAATGTTCGGCATTGCAAGGCGGGTTCCTCCTTTGAATAACCCAGAGAAGATTGTGAACGCCATGATAGTGTCCGGCTCTGCAAAATAAATTCCACGTTCCACCGTACAGAGAATAATATATATATACACAAGTTCAATCTGCTGACGTATTTTGCGGCATGACGCCACACCACTACCAAGCCTTTATTTGAATCATTTTTACTATACCACCTCAGTGCGTTTAGCGAAGCAGTTTCCTTGGCACGTCTTGTCGAAGCAGAGATCGTGTTCCCCTTATTCCGGGATTCTCATCAATGCGGACGTGGGTAACCCAACCGCGCCATTGATGGTGGCGCTTGGGAGATAAGCGAGTTTTACCAGGCTAGCGGGGACGCATAGTTTTTGTCCGCCTATATATAAGGGATAAGGATTCACCTTTTCACCTACGCCTTCTTCCTCCTTTGCTTATCCATCTCCGCACACTCGAGCTCCAGCGCCCAAGTTCGCGCATCTCGCCTCGACCTTCTCCGACCATGTCCGAAGCGGGAGGTAAATGGTTGGTCTCCACCGTTAAGGAGGAGCACGTCACAAAGCTGTGCAGCGCCGGATACCTTCCCGGCAACGTCGCACACCGGCTGCCCGATGAGGGGCAGCTCATCCCCACCCCCAGGCCCCATGAGAGGGTCGTCTTCCTCCCCCACTTCCTTCGCGGACTGGGCTTTCCACTTCACCCCTTTGTCCGGGGGCTCATGTTCTACTACGGCCCGGATTTCCATGATCTGGCGCCGAACTTCATCCTCAACATCTCAGCGTTTATCGTCGTGTGTGAGGCCTTCCTCTGCATCCAGCCCCACTTTGGCTTGTGGCTCAAGACCTTCAATGTCAAGCCGAAGGTAGTGAAGGGCACTCAAGCGGAGTGCAGAGGCGCAACGTCCTTTGGTTCGAAGGGGCCTTCGTGGAATCCGTCAAGGGGTGGCAATCAGGGTGGTTCTATATCACCGA
The DNA here is from genome assembly GCF_002162155.2 of Triticum dicoccoides. Classification (NCBI taxonomy): domain Eukaryota; kingdom Viridiplantae; phylum Streptophyta; class Magnoliopsida; order Poales; family Poaceae; genus Triticum; species Triticum dicoccoides. The sequence goes on along the minus strand of NC_041381.1, from coordinate 537,276,494 downwards.
GCCGCGCGACCCTACGTGGGTGGTGGCCCCCGAGTTCAGATCTGGTATCCCCACGCAGCTCACCTCCTGGAAAGAGAAGGGCTTGCTGTGGGGTAATTCGAAGGAGCTAACGGGACTCCAAGCCTGTATCCAGAAGCTGGTGGACAAGAAGCTCAGGCTGGTTAACGTAGTCCAAGTCATGCTCGTCCGCCGGATTCTCCCGTGCCAAGAGCGGGCATTCAATCTGTGGGAGTTTGATCCGGAACATCACCAGGCATTGAGCGGGCTCTTCGACACGACGTACGAAGGCGCCTGGCGGGTGCTGTTTAAGGGCGCCGAAGCCCCCGCGTCCGCGATGGAAGATCGCGGATTCCACTCGCAGCGTCCAGCTGATGAGGTAAGTGATTCTACCCCTTTACGGGACACTTGTTGTTACTAGTTCAACCCTAAGTGGGTTTAATCTCCCTTTTCCCTTGACAGGAATGGACGAAGAAGGCCGAGCAGCTCATCTGCCCGGCTCCCATGCCAGAAGACCCAGTGGACGCCCGTCTAGCAGGGTTGCTGGTTCCGGCACCGCACATGGTGCCGGAGAAGAAGGCCAAGAAGGTGGCCACGGGTACTCGAAAGAGTTCCCGTTTTCAGGTGTCCGACGACTCCGAGGCGGATTCCTCCCCCGAAGATGAAGAGGGGGAAGAAGACTCTCTCCCAGAGGAGGGAGAGAGAAAGAGGAAGGCCTCCCCAACGGGGGAGGCCAAAGGGTCCAAGAGGGGGAGAACTATTCCCCCGGACAGCTCCGCCAACACCAACATTGGCGATGAAGAGTGGCCCTCAAGGGCCAGGCCTCAGGTGAGATCATAAGTGTCTGGATCCCTGAATGATCTGTCATTTCTTTTTGTCACATAGTGTCCTTCTAACGCCGCATATTACCCACAGTCCGGCCGACGATGATCTCCCCGCTTCGTCGAGCGGGTCGTTGGCTGCGTCGGATGTGGAATCTATTCCGACTGCCTCCACCCCTCGCGCCCCTGAGGACGCCGAGGTGGGATCCCGGGAAGGGACCCATCAGGAGGAGGCTCTGGAGGCACCGCAAGGCAGCCTCCCGGACTTTGCGCCAAACTCTATGCCGGAACTTGCAGTGGTTCCAGAGTCCGGCAGGCGGCCCCTTCGCAAGAAGGGCAAGACCGTGACACCGGCGGCCTCCGTCCAACCGGAGGCGCCGGACATCTTGTTGGAGGCGCTCAAAGGCGCTTCCATTGAGGAAGAACACCGCACTATCATGAGTGCGGTGATTCAGAAGGTTCAGCTCGCCAAGAGCGGGCTGACTGAAGCCTGCAGCAGCCTTCTAACAGGCTTTGAGGTAAAAAGTTAAAATTATGTAATGTAATACCACATAGACAGTAGCCCCTGATGCTCGGTTCGGTGTTCGGAAAGAAAAGCCGTACTGAGGATCTAAAAAGATATACGCAGGGTTGCTAAAAAGTATGTCAATATGGGTTTGCAGGCTGCGCTGCTGACCTCTGCCGCACTGACTGCGGAGGTTGGTGCATTGAAGCAGGATCTCGGGCGGTCCGAGCAAGAGCTCGGCCGTGCCAAGAAGCAGCTCGAGGACAAAGAAGGTGAGTAACACCACTTTGAAAATGTACCTTACAGAAAAGGTTTTAGGTTGCAATAAAAATGACAAGGATAACGTGGGTACTGCAGGGGCCACTAACGAGGTGGCAACCCTGAAGGAGGCTATGTCCGCGGCTGAACTCAATGCGGCCGCGGAACGGGCAGAACGAGAGAAACAGGAGGCGCGGGTGGTGGAAGTGCGGCAACAGCTCCAGGCTCTCATGGAGAAGCATGAGAGTTTGGAGCGCGACTCAAAGACTTGAGAGTCCGAGCTCGCCTCGGCTCTCGAAAGTGCCAAGTCCGCCAAGGCCGAGGCCCGTAAGGCCCTTCAGGAGGTTGAAGATGTGAAGAAGATAGCGGCGGGTAAGGCATTTTTCATGCAAAGCAAGCATGTTAATGTAAACTACCTGACACTTACCCGAATTCGGAGCTCTCCAGGAGCGTTTGCAGATCTACGACGCAGTGCATCCGATGCCACCGCATTCTACCATGGCCAGGAGGGGAGCTCAACGGAGAAGGTCTTCTGGTCTCAGTATGCTGAGGCCGGCCATCCGGTGCCCCCTAGCGACCAGCTGAAGCAGCTGGTCGAGCTCCATAAGGTGGCTGAGGAGGCCATGAAGGGCCTCATAGTCCGGCTGTGGCCTGGACAGGCCATGCCTGGGAGCTACTTCGGCCTCGTGCGGCGGCTGGTGGATGCGTGCCCCTGGGTGGAGGTCGTCAAGCGCTCCGCCTGTATTGAAGGTGCTCGTCGGGCCCTTGCCCATGCAAAGGTGCACTGGGGCAGGCTGGATGCGGAGAGGCTTCTTACTGACCCACCGCCAGCGGGCAAGGAGTATCGTACGCCCGAAATGTACTATAAGACTGTCCTGAAGGGTGCCCGCAATATTGCGGATGAATGCCCCAGAGATGTAATTCTTGAGTAAACTCGCTATGTATTATCCTGTGCGCTGAAAACTTTGTTCATATGCGCTAAGCAACGCTTGTTTAATTTAAATATTACCTTCTGTGCGGCCGTTTATAAGATCTGAGAGATGGCAAGTCTTTGGCTTCAGCCCCCGAGCCGTAAGCGCTGGGGTGTTCGGGATAAACTTGAGCACTCTTGTTCCCATTTTTGGGTCCATCGAGGGAGGCGCTCAACACAACGAACAAGGCAACCGGACTTATAATGCTTGAACACTCTCACTTAGCCATAGAATTCTATATTTTAAATTTCGGCGAAGCCCCTAGTATTCGGAAGACCGAATCCGGGGCGCTATCCACGCCTTCGTCGGACATTATTCGATACTTCGCTCGAAGCGGCATGAGTCTTTAGGGACCCGAAAAGACCTCTCGAACAGCGACCAGTCTCTCGCCTTATCATGCCAGTCAGTTTTAGCTTTCTCCACTGAGGCGCTCGCCTAGCTCAACTGGGGCGCAATCGCAGTGGTTCTCCCAGTGCCACCTTAGCCGACAGAACGAAACGTAAGGCACCAAAACGTGGGAGCCGAGCAAACCCAACTATTGACCCAAGACATGATTCGGAGCCGATTCATATAATGCTATAAGTTCGAGGTGCCGCACTTGTGAAAGTGTTCGAACTTATCACACCATAATGCGGGGAACATAAGCCCCTAGTGTATTCGGCCGTACCAAAATATACGGGTGCAAGATGTCATTAATGAACATATGTGTAAAGTAATGCAATATCAGGCAAAAGATGTTGGGTTATTTATTCAAGGAATTCTGCTATGAGTGCGGAAGGATACAAATAGTGCGGTAAGCAAGGGATTGGACTAAATAAACATGTCCCCCTCCACGGGTGGGTTGCGTGCTGGTGTATATAATCGAATTTAATGCTCGTAATGGAGACCACCTTAATGTTCGTCGCAGCCTTCTTCCCTCCCTGGCTGTTGCATCGTGAGTTCGGCGGGTTCGCCGCTGGACAGAGCCTCTGGTGAACGGAGTCCTGTGTATACAAAAAGAAAAATATAGAAAAAGGCGACACACGTGTGAGCCCCTGCTGTGGTCGAGCCGCACTCTGGGTCTGTTGTGGTCGTGCCCCTCCCCCCAGGCCCATGGTATCTCCAGAGCGTAGTGATGCACACGGAGGGTTGGTCTTGCAATCATGCGAGGGCTGGGGTTGGGGCCGCATTGCTACGCGTGCTCGGAACGTGCCAGATGGTCTTGGTTGATGTTGCTCCGGGCGCGTTTGGCCGTGTCCGGCCGTTTAACGGCCGGACTCGAAAATTGCCTTAGAAGGCTGCTCTGTACTTCTGTCGCGAGATCCGCTGTATGTTCCTCCGTTCGGAGGGAGCGTTCCGTATTTCCGTTGACCGTGATGACTCCACGAGGGCCTGGCATCTTGAGCTTGAGGTATGCGTAATGCGGCACTGCGTTGAACTTTGCAAACGCGGTTCGTCCGAGCAGAGCGTGATAGCCGCTGCGGAACGGGACTATGTCGAAGATTAACTCCTCGCTCTGGAAATTGTCCAGGGATCCGAAGACCACTTCCAGTGTGACTGAGCCTGTACAATTGGCCTCAACACCTGGTATGACGCCTTTGAAGGTCGTCTTTGTAGGTTTAATCCTTGAGGGGTCTATGCCCATCTTGCGCACCGTATCCTGATAAAGCAGGTTCAGGCTACTGCCGCTGTCCATAAGGACTCTCGTGAGGTGAAATCCATCGACGATTGGGTCTAAAACCAATGCGGCGAATCCGCCATGGCGGATACTGGTCGGATGGTCTCTTCGATCGAAAGTGATCGGGCAAGAGGACCATGGATTGAACTTAGGGGCGACTGGCTCCTTCGCATATACGTCCCTTAGAGCACGCTTCCGCTCTCTCTTGGGTATATGGGTTGCGTATATCATGTTCACCGTCCGCACTTGTGGGGGGAAACCCTTCTGTCCTCTACTGTTCGGCGGCCGTGTCTCTTCCTCGTCATCGCTATGCAGCCCCTTGTCATTGTTTTTGGCAATTAACTTGCCTGCCTGCTTGAATACCCAACAGTCTCTGTTGGTGTGATTAGCTGGCTTTTCGGGGGTGCCATGTATCTGGCATAAGCGGTCGAGTATTCGGTCCAAATTGGATGGACCCGGAGTGGTTCTTTTGAATGGCTTCTTCCGCTGACTGGGTTTAGAGCCTCAGAATCCGGCGTTGACTGCCGTATCCTCCTTATCGTCGCTGTTGACGCGACGTTTGTTTTTGCTTCGACGCGACCTGCCATTGTGGTCCTTAGTGTCCGGACTGCCAAAAAATTTTCTGAGGTTATTGCTGCGAGCTAGCCAGCTATCCTCTCCCGCACAGAAGCGGGTCATTAACGATGTGAGGGCTGCCATGGATTTCGGCTTTTCCTGTCCTAGGTGCCGGGCTAGCCACTCGTCGCGGATGTTATGTTTGAAGGCTGCGAGGGCCTCTGCATCCGGACAGTCGAGGATTTGATTTTTCTTTGTTAAGAACCGTGTCCAGAACTGTCTGGACGATTCGTCTGGCTGCTGAATTATGTGGCTTAGGTCAGCAGCGTCTAGTGGTCGCACATATGTGCCCTGGAAGTTGTCGAGGAATGCGGCTTCCAGGTCTTCCCAACACCCAATTGACTCTGCGGGCAAGCTGTTAAGCCAATGCCGAGCTGGTCCTTTAAGCTTGAGTGGGAGGTATTTGATGGCGTGGAGATCGTCGCCGCGGGCCATATGGATGTGAAGGATATAATCTTCGATCCAAACCGCGGGGTCTGTTGTGCCATCGTAGGATTCAGTATTTACGGGTTTAAACCCTTTAGGGATTTGATGATCCATTACTTCATCCGTGAAGCATAGCGGGTGCGCGGCGCCTCTATATTGGGCAATATCACGACGTAGTTCGAGTGAGCGTTGTCTGTTGTGTTCGGCCCGGCCGGGGTTGTTGTATCCGGCGCGACGGTATTCGTCGTGGGTCGTGGGGCGCCCACGTGATCCGTAGATGGATCTGGATTGCCTTGCTTTTTCCTCCAATATATCTCGCAAGTCCGGTGCATTCCCACTTGGCCTCGTACTTTTGGAGCGATGTCGGGGTACGGTCTTGGTGGAGGGCCTGGATGCCTCTCTGTCGCGACCACGGGGTGGTCGGTCGGCCGTATTGTGCGCTGGTGATGAAGGTATGTATGCGTCCTCCTCTAATCGGGGGAGCAACTTGCGTTTTGGGTAGCTCTTGGAGGGGCATTCGAGTTCATACTCTTCGGCCGCGAGGACCTCGGTCCATCGATCGGCCAGCAGGTCTTGATCAGCTTGAAGCTGTTGCTGCTTTTTCTTTAGGCTATTTGCCGTGGCGATAAGCCTGCGTTTAAAACGCTCCTGTTCGACGGGATCCTCTGGCACGACGAATTCATCGTCGTTGAGGCTTGCCTCATCTCCGGAGGGAGGTATGTAATTATCATCCTCGACCTCTTCGTCTGCCACTCTTTCGTGAGGGCTTGCTTCTGCATCCTCCTGCGCTGAATCTTGCTGGAGGGGATTGTCTTCGACACTTTCTGGGGTGTTGTTATCCCCTGTGCCGGAATCTTCATTCTTGCTGTGGCGGGATTTAGAGCGGCGCTGCTGACGTCGGAGCTTGGGCTGTTTCTTTAGGGAATCTGCCTCCGCTGCTTCTTCGCCGTCCCCATCTTTTGGGGTGTCCACCATGTATATGTCATATGACGAGGTGGTCTTCCAGTGCCTTGTAGGCGCTGGTTCTTGGTCGTCTCCGGCATCGTCGTCCATACCGTCGATGTCTTCAGAGTCATAGTCAAGCATGTCGGTTAGATCGTCGACAGTGGCTACAAAGTGGGAGGTGGGTGGGCTCTGAGTTTCTTCGTCGTCCGCATCCCAACCATCCGGGCCATAGTCCGGCCAGGTCTCTCCGGATAGCGAGAGGTGTTTTAGCGAATTTAGGATGTCGCCAAAGGGCGAGTGTTGGAAGATGTCCGCGGCGGTGAACTCCATGACCGGCGCCCAATCAGATTCGATTGGCAGGGGCGCGGGAGGTTCGGAGTCCGGCAGGGAGTCCGGCACCTCGGAGTTACGAGCCTTGCCGGGTATGAGGTTAGTGTTCGGCTCCATCACCGTGGAAGTTGCAGCCCCCGAGGCGGTGTCCAGCCACCGGTCCTCGATCGGCGCGATCGGCTCCGGACTAAGGGCCGGAGCGGATTCGTGTGCGGCCACCAAGGCACTGTCCGGCGGCAGAGCTAAATCATGCCCATCGTGACAGCGCGGCATGCTCGGCTATGGCTCGAGTCCGTCAAAGATCAAGTCCCTGTGGACGTCGGCTGTGAAGTTTAGGCTTCCGAACCTGACCTGATGGCCAGGGGCATAGCTTTCGATCTGCTCCAGATGGCCAAGTGAATTAGCCCGCAGTGCGAAGCCGCCGAATACGAAGATCTGTCCGGGGAGAAAAGTCTCACCCTGGACGGTGTTGTTGTTGATTGAAGAAGCCATCGAGCCTATCGGCGACGGCACAGAGGAACTCTCAATGAAAGCACCCATGTCGGTGTCAAAACCGGCGGATCTCGGGTAGGGGGTCCCGAACTGTGCGTCTAGGCGGATGGTAATAGGAGACAATGGACACGATGTTTTACCCAGGTTCGGGCCCTCTTGATGGAGGTAAAACCCTACGTCCTTCTTGATTAATATTGATGATGTGTATTACAAGAGTGGATCTACCACGAGATCAAGGAGGCTAAACCCTAGAAGCTAGCCTATGGTATGATTGTTGTAATGGAGGTTATGTCCTACGGACTAAAGCCATCCGGTTTATATAGACACCGGAGAGGGCTAGGGTTACACAGAGTCGGTTACAATGGTAGGAGATCTACATATCCGTATTGCCAAGCTTGACTTCCACGCCAAGGAAAGTTCCATCCGGACACGGGACGGAGTCTTCAGTCTTGTATCTTCGTAGTCTTGGAGTCCGGCGGATGATGATAGTCCGGCTGTCCGAACACCCCCTAGTCCAGGACTCCCTCACCTGCGACGCGGAAATTTGATCCCCTGTCCGGTTCTCTCTTTCACCGAACAATGCATCAGGGGCTACTATCCATACTATGATAATCTTCAAAGGTTCCTAAAACATACCTCAGAGCCTTTTATAAGGCTGATGCAGGATTCATTCAGTCCGCTCTCTACGGAGTGAATCCTTTCAATCACCGCACCCATCAGGGCGCGATGTTCATCGATGATGGAAGCATTCTTTAGCGATGTCGATAAACCGCCCTGCAGCTCTGGTTTTACAGAGTTTACTGGCAGAGCGGGCTCGCCTCCTTCTGTCAAGGGGGGCTGCCTGCCTGATCCTGGAGCCTCAAAGGTCTCCGAGACCGTGTCTGGCTGTGGGCCGAGTCTAAGATCGCCCCCGCCGTCGACGCTCATGGGAACCGTCGCTCCCGTGTATCCGGCCCCAGAGGTGTGCCCTCCCTGGTCTAGGTCCTGCTGAGTTGACACCTCGATGTCACGCCCAGGCTTTGGGGAAGGGGCTTTCGGAGGCGTCTCGCTCTCCAGGGCATCTGAGCTCAGCGAATCCTCCGATGAGGACTGTTCGGCGTGAGACCTCGCCGGGCTGCACAAAGTATGGCGCAAGTTAAAACATTACACCCTAGTGATCCTGGGCGCGTTGGCGTGTTCGGATTTCGTGTACTCACGATTTTACCAGGGGCTGGGCCCTGGGATCCCACTCCGGGCTGCTATTGGTAGTCGTGGTGGGCGCCTCTGGAAGGGAAGTTTTTCCCCTCTTTGGCGATCCGGCCTCCAAGGATGAGGAGGCCGTCCTTTTCTTTCCTCCCCCCATGGAGGACTCGTCTTCTTCCTCCTCCTCTTCATCTTCGGAGGAAGGATGGGTGTTGGAGTCTTCGGATTTTGTGTCCGAAGCACCGTGGCGACGGAGGCTGCTTCGAGTCTCCTTGGCCTCCTTGAAGGCCTCTTTCTTCGGCGCCTTGTAAGGCGCTGGGACCAGCATCTTCGTCAGAAGTGGTCCTGCCGGTTCTTCAGGCTGCGGGGCCGGACAATATATCCGCCATGCCTTCGTCGTCCATTCCTGGGGTAATTGTGGAAAGCATGATAAAGCATATCCTTTGAGATATGCCAGCTAAACATGGATGGACAGAACTTAGCGATAACTTACCGGACTTGTGGAGCGGGACAGTTGATACCCACGGTCCTCGGCGGAGTCCGGCCACGGTTTGTCGGACTTGAAGAGCACCTTCCAGATATCCTTATGTGAGGAGTCGTAGAGCTCCCGCAGGGTCTGGTGCTCGGCCGGGTCGTATTCACACAAATTACAGGTCCGGTGTTGGCAAGGAAGAACCAGGCGAACTAACATTGATACGTCCATTTTGCATCATGCTTTTATATCAATATTTATTGCATTATGGGCTGTTATTAAACATTATATCTCAATACTTATGGCTATTCTCTCTTATTTTACAAGGTTTACCATGAAGAGGGGAAATGCCGGCAGCTGGAATTCTGGCTGGAAAAGGAGCAAACGTTGGAAACCTATTCTGCACAGCTCCAAAAGTCCTGAGACTCCACGAAACAACTTTTTGGATTTAATAAGAATTTATGAGCAAAAGAAATAGGCCAGGGGGCCCACACCCTGTCCAGGAGACAGGGGCGCACCCCCCCTATAGGGCGCCCCCTATCTCCTGGGCCCCCTGGTGGGCCTCCGGTGTCCATCTTCTACTATATCATCACTTTTACCCTGGAAAAAATCATGGGCAAGCTTACGGGACGAAACTCGGCCGCCATGAGGCGGAACCTTGGCGGAATCAATCTAGGGCTCTGGCGGAGCTGTTCTGCCGGGGACACTTCCCTCTCGGAGGGGGAAATCATCACCAACGTCATCACCAACGATCCTCTCATCGGGAGGGGGTCAATCTCCATCAGCATCTTCACCAGCACCATCTCCTCTCAAAACCCTAGTTCATCTCTTGTATCAAAACCACAAATTGGTACCTGTGAGTTGCTAGTAGTGTTGATTACTCCTTGTAGTTGATGCTAATTGGTTTACTTGGTGGAAGATCATATGTTCAGATCCTTTATGCATATTATTACTCCTCTGATTATGAACATGAATATGCTTTGTGAGTAGTTACGTTTGTTCCTGAGGACATGGGTGAAGTCTTGCTATTAGTAGTCATGTGAATTTGGTATTCGTTCGATATTTTGATGAGATGTATGTTGTCTTTTCCTCTAGTGGTTTTATGTGAACGTCGACTACATGAAACTTCACCATTATTTGGGCCTAGAGGAAGGCATGGGGAAGTAATAAGTATATGATGGGTTGCTAGAGTGACAGAAGCTTAAACCCTAGTTTATGTGTTGCTTCATTAGGGGCTGATATGGATCCATACGCTTAATGTTGTGGTTAGGTTTACCTTAATACTTATTTTTGTAGTTGCGGATGCTTGCAATAGGCATTAATCATAAGTGGGATGCTTGTCCCAGTTAGGGCAGTACCCAAGTACCGGTCCACCCACATACCAAATTATCAAAGTACCGAACGCGAATCATATGAACGTGATGAAAACTAGCTTGATGATAATTCCCAATGTGTCCTCAGGAGCTCCTTTATTATTATTAGAATTTGTCCAGGCTTATCCTTTGCTACATAAAGGATTGGGCCACCTTGCTGCACTTTATTTACTTGTTGCTCATTACTATTTATCTTATCACAAAACTATCTATTACCTACAATTTCAGTGCTTGCAGAGAAAACCTTACTGAAAACCGCTTATCCTTTCCTTCTGCTCCTCGTTGGGTTCGACACTCTTACTTATCGAAAGGACTACGATAAATCCCCTACACTTGTGGGTCATCAAGACTCTTTTCTGGCGCCGTTGCCGGGGAGTGTAGTGCTTTTGGTGAGTGGAACTTGGTAAGGAAACATTTATATAGTGTGCTGAAATTTTCTGTTACTTGTCACTATGGAAACTAATCCTTTGAGGGGCTTGTTTGGGGTATCTTCACCCCAACCAGAAGAGAAAAGATTTGCTCCTCAACCTACTGAACTTTATGCAAATATTCACTTTGAGATTCCTTCGGGTTTGATAGAAAAACTGCTAGCTAATCCATTTGCAGGGGACGGAACATTGCATCACGATTTACACCTTATCTTTGTGGATGAAGTTTGTGGATTATTTAAGCTTGCAGGTATTCCCGATGGTGTTGTCAAAAGAAAGGTCTTCCCTTTATCTTTGAAGGGAGACACATTGACATGGTATAGGCTATGTGATGGTACGAGATCTTGGAATTATAAGCGATTGAAGTTGGAATTTCAACAGAAGTTCTATCCTATGCATCTTGTTCATCGTGATCGTAATTACATATATAATTTCTGGCCTCGCGAAGGAGAAAGCATCGCTCAAGCTTGGGGGAGGCTTAATTCAATGTTATATTCATGCCCCAATCATGAGCTCTCTCGGGAAATGATTATTCAGAATTTTTATGCTCGGCTTTCTCTTGATAATCGCAACCTGCTCGATACTTCCTGTGTTGGTTCTTATATGCTGAAGACTATTGATTTCAAATGGAACTTATTGGAAAGACTTAAATGCAACTCTGAATATTTTGGTTCCGACGATGGTAAGGAGTCAGGTATGACCCCTAAGTTCGATTGTGTAAAATCTTTTATGGATATTGTCGGTGTCAAAACCGGCGGATCTCGGGTAGGGGGTCCCGAACTGTGCGTCTAGGCGGATGGTAACAGGAGACAAGGGACACGATGTTTTTACCCAGGTTCGGGCCCTCTTGATGGAGGTAAAACCCTACTCCTGCTTGATTGATATTGATGATATGGGTAGTACAAGAGTGGATCTACCACGAGATCAAGGAGGCTAAACACTAGAAGCTAGCCTATGGTATGATTGTTGTTGTTGTGGTTGTTGTTCGGTCCTATGGACTAAAACCCTCCGGTTTATATAGACATCGGAGAGGGCTAGGGTTACATAGAGTCGGTTACAATGGTAGGAGATCTACATATCCGTATTGCCAAGCTTGCCTTCCACGCCAAGGAGAGTCCCATCCGGACACGGGACGAAGTCTTCAATCTTGTATTTTCATAGTCTTGGAGTCCGGCCGATGATGATAGTTCGGCTGTCTGGACACCCCCTAGTCTAGAACTCCCTCAGTAGCCCCCGAACCAGGCTTCAATGACGTCGAGTCCGGCGCGTATATTGTCGTCGTCGTTGCAAGGCGGGTTCTCCTCCAAATTCCATGTGCTTGCCGAATAGTGTCCGGCTTCCTTATAAATGTTGCGCTCCTTGGCTTCCACGCCCAATAATGGCCCTCTTCCATGTGTCGTACGAATGCGAAAGGCCAGGGTATTTTTACGTTTTACCCCCAAGCTGCATGAATAAGCTGCCTATAAGAGGGGCAAGAGTCTAGATCCAAATCACACCATCCTCCTTCCGCGAGTACTCATCGGAGCGCTTCTGACAAAAATCCACTCCACCATGGGCCGTCGACGCGGCTCCTCCTCTCACGCTCCCAGCCCTCAGCCAGGAGATTGGAGGAGATGTTCAGTCCCGCACAGCGAGCTGGTGACGCTCCAAGAGGAGGGATATCTTCCTCCGGCCTTTATGGTCCCGGTTCGGGCCGGGCTGGCCACCTACAAAGGTGGAAAGCAGGCAGAGAACACCCCAGTCCCTCCAAAGGAGAGCGGGTGTGCTTCGTCCCTTATTTAATAAGGGGGCTCGTATTTCCCATACAACCGTTTCTCTGGGGGCTTCTGGAGTTCTACGGACTCCAGCTTCATCACCTTACGCCTGCCTCCATTCTGCACATTGCGGGTTTCGTAGTTCTTTGCGAGCTGTTCTAGGGCATCGAGCCCCATTTTGTGCTGTGGAAGAGATTGTTTTTCCTCGTACCCCGTTCTCACGAGGGGTCGATATATCAAGTGGGCGGAGCCAAAATATGGCGCATCGCCGGGGCCGAATATCTATCCGGAACCCCAAAGAAGGCGTCCGAAGACTGGCCTTCGGAATGGTTTTACATAGAAGACGCTCCACTGATGGACCCAGTTCGGATCGGCCTCCCGGAGTTTAGCAACGCTCCGCAGAAGAAACGCCTGAGTTGGCGCCCGCAGAGCCCTCAACAGGAAGATGACAGGAGCGTCCATTATTTGATGGGCCGGATAAGGTTGCTGGCCCATTCCGGATTGACCATGATCGGAGTCATGGCCACGTGCATTATGTGAGGGGTGCAGCCGCTCCAATATAGGGTGTCGGTGTACTAGAATAGGGGTACCCTAGTATCCCGAACTTGTGCACGGGCAGTCGCAGCACCCCACGGCAAAGCTTGCCGGGCGACCACCAAGGTCCTCCGTTGGTTCCTTTGGAGCCATTCAAGAACAAAGTATTTAAGCCGAGAAGACAAGGCCCCGGCAAGAGGAGCTTGCCGGGAAGGCCATCTGAGGCATCTCAAGGAACTTGCCGCGACGCACCACACGTCCCGGCAAGGCACGGTGAGCGACAAGCTCCCGGACGCCCGGCAAGCGACAAGCTTCCGGACGCGACAAGACAACGACCGCGGCAAGGCGCTTGCCGCGGCAGGCTACCACTCTGTACCCGCGCTCCAGCGCATCCACCAACAAGTCGCCCTGGGGCCGTTCCAAGCGCGCGTGGCGAGAGGCTGTGTAGCCAGCGGTGCGAGGTGGCAAGCGGAGGTGACGAGATAGCCACCATGGCAAATGGTGGCGCCCCTAACGGTCACTTTTTGCACTGTTTGGGTGATTCAGACGGGCATTTAATGCTTTTGTCCCCTGCCGTCAGGGTTAGGTAGGATGCACTGTACAAGTAGGTGCACCAACCGCAGTTCTTTTCCACTTTTACCCTTGCATGCGTTGCCACCTGTCGGTGACCCCTTGAGCATATAAAAGGAGGCCCATGCGCAACGTAGAGGGGGGTTCGAAACCAGAAAACTCTCACGTTCGGTCTCGTTAGCAGCTGGAGTGTACTGTAGCTCCCAGCGCTCTCAAGCAAGAACTCAATACACACAAACATGCAGCAGTAGGAGTGTTATCTCTCCGGAGAGCTCCGAAGCTGGGTAAACTGCTCGTGTGCTTCGCCTCGATCTGCTCTTTGTGTGATCTCCGCCCCCCGCCGAACCGAAATGGGCTCGGTCCGCCGGTCCCATAGGTGTCCGTGGATCAGTTTACCACGACATCTTTGGCGCGCCAGGTTGGGGGCGTCGAGGTTGCGTGAACCTGATCCGGCGTTCACACGAGCTAGATCTTCGTTTTCTTCACCAACATGCCACCGAAGAAGAAGGCTTCAGAGGCGGCTACTCCGTCCGCATCGATCCCACCGCCCCCGGAGCAAACGGTTGGTGGGGTGGACGCCGCCGGCGGAGGAACGGGCGTCGATGAGGGAGCTCACGATGCTGCCAAGTCCAAGGACAAGGCGGCGCAAACCTCGGCGTCCGTACATGCACTGCGCCCATCTCAGGAGGCGCGGGACAGACAGCATCATGGTACTCGCAGTACCATGCGTCCGTTGAACCCAGATCGAGCTGGAAGATCTTGGGGTGCTCAAGAACAACATGCGCACCAACGCGCTGGCACGAGCGTGATACGGTCGCCCGGACAGGATACTGCTCCTTCTAACTTAGTTAGGAGTCCGAGCGTGTCCCGCTCCTCGCACTGTTCACCACTGCCACCCTCCACTCCAGTAGAAGCGTTGGCCCGAGCTGAACTGCTCTTGGACTACCCTCCAACGGCGGAAAAGATCGACGAATGGAGGGCCACTATTCAGAGTCCCATCGGCTACGCCAACGGCGACACTCCACCGCAGCCAGATGCATCGCAGCCGCGGCAAGGTTGCCAGGCGCGAGCCGATGGCGACAAGACCGGTGGGGGTGCAACCACCGTGCACTCTCCACCCCGAAGGCCAAGATCGCCGACTTGCCGGGTCAACCTCGACACTGAATCCACAGTGTCATCTGACCCTCGAGCTCGTCGCGATCAGCGCCAAGTTCTTCAGGAACGACAGCAAGAGGACGCTCGTACTCGCATCGAGCGTCGAAGAGAAGCGCGGCGTCAATCAGACCAGCGCGCTGGGCCCGCTTTCGACATGCATGCGCCAGGGGAGCTAGGTGACTTGCCGTACACGGTAGGTTGCCCTGCGTTTACTCGTGAGCTGCGGCAAGTCCAGTGGCCCAGTACGAAGAACTTCAAGCCAGATGTGCCAGAGAAGTACGACGGCAAGTTGCATCCGTCGGAGTTCCTCAGCATCTACACCATCGCGGTGCAGGCTGCTGGGGGACACGACGACAAGATCCTTGCCAACTACTTCCCGCTGGTGCTCAAGCCCAATGTCTGGTCCTGGATCATGCACTTGCCGGACAACTCCATATCTTCCTGGGAAGATCTGTGCCATCAGTTTGTCGGCGCCTTTACAGGCGGCCACAAGCCTCATGGCCAGGAGAGTGATCTTCACCTGCTCGCCCAGAAGGAAGGAGAGCCCCTGCGCAAGTACATTCAGAGATTCAGCCAAGTGCAGCGCAACATCCCAGATGTCCACCCTACCGCGGTCATCAGCGTGTTCCATCAGAACATGCGAAACCGCAGGATGAGGGAGGAGATGGCGATGTGCAAAATCAGGGACATCAGTGAGCTATATGCCCTGGCCGACAAGTGTGCACGTGCTGAGGAAGGAAGGAAACTCCCCGGAGAGAATGCAGGAGCAGGAGGATCTGACAGTGAGGAGGCCGCCCCGACAAAGAAAAACCGGCGGTGGAACAACAGGAGAAAGAAAAACAAAGATGTGCTAGTCGTTGAGCAGTCCGGCAATTGAGGTGGCGCCAAGGAAGCTGAAGCTGTGGCGGCCGCCGACAAGCAGGACAGATCCGGCAAGCAGTACTGCAAGATCCACCGTACCAAGGGCCATGATCTCCAGAGTTGCAAGAAGGTTGAGCAGCTAGTCGAGAAGCAAAAGGCTGAGTACGAGCGACGCGACAAGGAGAAGGCCCAAGAAGGTACTGGGGGATCCGGGAAGAAACGTCCCGGCCGGGGGGGCGCCGCGGCAAGGCCAAGCAGCGGCAAGAAGACAGACCTCCCCGCGGCCGCGACAAGGATGAAGATGAAGATGAAGATGAAGGTATGGATGATGACGACGCCGATGAGCAGGAGTTTCAGAAAGCCACAGAGGTCTTGTGCGTTGACGGTGGTGCTTCTCTGCATACTTCACACCGCCAACTCAAGCAGTGGGTGCG
The DNA here is from genome assembly GCF_002162155.2 of Triticum dicoccoides. Taxonomy (NCBI): domain Eukaryota; kingdom Viridiplantae; phylum Streptophyta; class Magnoliopsida; order Poales; family Poaceae; genus Triticum; species Triticum dicoccoides. The sequence continues at coordinate 537,260,714 of NC_041381.1, read as the reverse complement.
GGAAGTCAATGCGGCAGAACCACCCATCGAGTCACGCAAGCCTCTGAAGTGGTCCAGCACGCCTATCATCTTTGATATTGAGGACCACCCTGATCGCATAACTGCGGTCGGGTGCTTGCCGATGTTGGTTTTACCAACCATCCGCAACCTCAAGGTCACGAAGATGCTAGTTGACGGCGGGGCCGGATTGAACCTGATCTCCTCCGCGGTGCTCCAGAAACTCCAGATCCCTGACAGCGAGCTCGAAGAGACCGGCACATTCCAAGGAATAAACCCGGGAAGGAGCAAGCCGAAGGGAAAGATCACGCTGCCGGTAACATTCGGCAGCGAGTTGAACTTCAAGACTGAGAGGGTCACCTCTGACGTTGCTGATTTTCCATTGCCTTACAATGGGATACTCGGCCATCCAGCACTCGCCAAGTTCATGGAAGCCTCTCACTATGCATACAACATGCTCAAGATGCCAGGCCCGATAAGTGTCATCTCTGTCCCTGGCGACAAGAAGGATGCTCTTATCTGCACCGACAAGATTTACCGGGATGCAGCAGCCGCAGCAGAACGCAAAACACTTGCCGCTGAAGCTCCCGGGGGAAAGAAGAAGACCAAGCCCGGCAAGAGCTCTGATGCCCACTCCGGCAAGCGCACCTCTTCGAAGTGCTGCACTACCGTCGAGGACGCACCATGGAGCTCCACCGGCAAGTGTAAGAAGGCAATGGCAGCTCCACCGGAGACCAAGAAGGTGTCCGCCAGGGAGGACGGCACTGGTGGTACCTTCACCATCAGTGCCACGCTCGATCCTAAATAGGAAAGCGCGCTCGTTGCTTTCCTGCGGGCGAACGTCGACGTGTTTGCATGGCAACCGTCTGACATCCCCGGTGTTCCCAGGAAAGTAATTGAGCACCGTCTTGCCGTTTGTCCTCATGCCTGGCCCGTCAAGCAGAAAGTCAGGAAGCAAGCAGTGTAGCGCCAAGAGTTTATCGCAGAAGAAATCAAGAAGTTGGAAGCAGCAGGCCTTGTCAGAGGAGTGCTCCATCCCACGTGGTTGGCCAATCCTGTAGTCGTGCGCAAGGCGAACGGGAAATGGAGGCTTTGTATTGACTTCACCGATGTTAATAAAGCTTGTCCCAAAGACCCATTTCCCTTGCCGCGCATTGACCAGATTGTTGACTCCACGGCCGGATGTGATTTGCTTTCATTTCTTGATGCATACTCAGGATACCATCAGATCTTCATGGCAGAAGAGGATGAGGAGAAGACCGCATTCATCACTCCATGTGGCACGTACTGTTTCATACGGATGCCTTTCGGTTTGAAGAATGCTGGTTCAACATTTGCAAGAGTAGTACATGACGCTTTTGAGCCACAAATACACAGAAATGTGGAAGCCTATATGGATGACATAGTGGTCAAAAGCAAGGACAAAGCAACTCTGATCCAAGATTTAGATGAAACCTTTGCAAATCTGCGCAAGATCAACCTCAAGCTTAACCCCGAGAAGTGTGTGTTTGGAGTCCCCTCCGGCAAGCTTCTCGGGTTCTTCGTGTCTCAGCGGGGAATTGAAGCCAATCCCGACAAGATCAAGGCCATTGAGCAGATTGAAGCACCAAAGCGCGTCAAGGATGTACGAAGGCTTGCCGGTTGCGTGGCTGCTCTCAGCAGGTTTATCTCTAAGTCTGCTGAGCGCGCCCTGCCATTTTTCAAAATATTGAAAAAGGCAGGTCCAATGAAATGGACTCCGGAAGCGGAGGCTGCGCTGCAGGACTTGAAGGGATACCTGTCCTCCACTCCAATACTTGTTGCACCTAAGCCACAAGAGAAGTTGCTACTGTATATAGCGGCAACCAATCAAGTGATTAGTGCTGCGTTAGTAGCAGAGAGGGAGGCAGATGATGAGCCGGCAACCATGGCAGATACATCCAGCGACAAGCAGGGGGCTTCGCCGACAAGCTCTGGTCCCGACAAGGGTGGATCTGCGCAGGCGCATGAGGAGGTGCAGAAGAAAATGGTGCAGCGCCCAGTTTACTTTGTCAGTTCCCTTCTGCAGGGGGCTAGGTCAAGGTACTCTGGTGTGCAAAAATTGCTTTTCGGCCTTCTCATGGCCTTGAGAAAGCTGTGCCATTACTTCCAAGCACATGAGATCACAGTTGTCACTCGCTCTCCGTTGAAGAGGATACTACAGAATCCAGAAGCAACAGGCAGGATTGTTGAGTGGGCACTAGAACTGTCAAGCTTTGGCCTTAAGTTTGAAAGCACTTCAACTATCCAGAGCCGAGCATTGGCAGAATTTATAGCAGAGTGGACGCCAACACCAGATGAAGAAAAACCAGAAACGAGCATCCCCGTCAAGGAGGCAAGCAAAGAGTGGCTCATGTACTTTGATGGTGCCTTCTCGCTGCAAGGCGCCGGTGCGGGCGTGCTGCTTGTCGCACCCACCGGAGAGCACCTCAAGTATGTAGTCTAGATGCACTTTCCCAAGGAGCAAGCAACAAACAATACTGCAGAGTATGAGGGCTTGCTTGCCGGCCTCATGATCGCGGCAGACCTTGGGATCAAGAAGCTCATTGTCAGGGGTGACTCACAGCTTTTCGTCCGCCAAGTGAACAAGAATTATCAGAGTCCGTTGATGGAAGCTTACGTTGATGAGGTGAGAAAGTTAGAAGAGCACTTTGACGGCCTACAGATGGAACATGTTCCGAGAGCTCAGAACGACATTGCTAATGGCCTGTCAAAGTGCGTTGCACTAAAGCTACCTGTGGAACCAGGGATCTTTGTGCTCAAGCTGACTCAACCATCCGTAACACCATCAACTGGACAGAACAAGAAGAGAAAGTTGGTTTCTGGTGACTATTTTCCGGCAGAGCTCCCCGAAGCCGCCGCCAAGAAGATTCCCAGGGTCAACACCAAGAGTGCTGAGGAGCAGTCTGCTCCGACAAGCCCTAGGGTCTGTCCCATTGAAGCAGACGCTCCCGACAAGTTTTGCTCCGGCAAGCTTGTCGGGGAACATCAAGCTCTGGTGGAGCCGTAGGTTTTTGCCGTAGAAGCTGATGTTCCCACGGCAGCATATATGCCTTTGGTCCTTGTTGTCGAGCCGCAAGCTCCAGCATGGGCACAGCAGATTGTCTGTTTCCTTCAGACAGGAGAGCTTCCCGAAGAGCAAGAAGAAGCGGAAAGAGTAGCCCGGCAGTCAAGTATGTACCAGTTCGTCGACGACGTACTGTACAAAAGAAGACTCAACGGTGTGAAATTGAAGTGTATTCCCCGGGAAGACAGACAAGAGCTGTTGGCGGAGATACATGGAGGCATATGTGGCCACCACATTGGCGCAAGAGCACTTGCCGGCAAGGCTTTCCGGCAAGGTTTCTTTTGGCCAACGACCCTCCAGGATGCAACTGCACAAGTAACCAAGTGTGAAGCGTGCCAGTTCCATTCCAAACAGATACACCAGCCAGCTCAAGCTCTCCAGACGATCCCTTTATCCTGGCCATTTTTGGTCTGGGGGCTCGACATCCTCGGCCCCTTCCCCCGAGCTGTCGGGGGCTTTGAGTACTTGTACGTTGCAATCGACAAGTTCACAAAGTGGCCGGAAGTGGAAGCAGTGAGGAAGGTGACAGCACAGTCAGCAGTCAAGTTCTTCAGGTCGATTTTTTGCCGTTTCGGAATCCCTAACAGGATCATCACCGACAACGGCACACAATTCACGAGCCGCACCTTCATACAGTACGTCCAAGACCTTGGCGCCAATGTCTGCTTTGCTTTTGTTGCTCACCCGAGAAGCAACGGTCAAGCGGAGAGGGCAAATGCTGTGCTGCACGGGCTCAAGACCAGGACTTTCGACAGGCTGCACAAGTGCGAAAAGAACTGGATCAAGGAGCTGCCGGTGGTTCTTTGGTCGATCAGGATGACGCCAAATCGAGCCACTGGCCAGACACCTTTCGCTCTAGTCTATGGAGCAGAGGCAGTTCTCCCCACGGAACTCGTATACGGGTCGCCTCGAGTGCTCGCTTATGATGAGCTTGAGCAAGAGCAGCTGCGACAAGATGACGCACTGCTCCTTGAGGAAGACCGTCTTCAGGCTGCTGTACGAGCTGCTCGATACCAGCAAGCTTTGCGCCGCTACCATAGCCGCAAAGTTAATGCCAGAAGTCTCGAGGAAGGCGACCTTGTTCTTCGGCGTGTTCAGTCCGCCAAGAATTCCAACAAGTTGACGCCAAAGTGGGAAGGCCCTTACCGGGTGAAACGAGTCACTAGGCCTGGCGCCGTCTGCCTTGAGACCGAAGATGGCTTTCTGGTGAGCAACTCCTGGAACATTGAGCACCTTCGTAAGTTTTACCCGTAAGGCGTGGTTGCCGAAACCTGTTCCGGCAACCACCTTTTGTAAAAGTCTTGCCGCTGTTGCATGTAATCCTTTGTACCAAGCCGGGCGCAGACCCCGTGCATAAATAAAAGTCATGTGCTCCGCACATCTTGTCAATTTCATACTTTCTATTTTTTGCATGTGTTATCTGACACTTTGTGCAGCACTTGCCCCCGGTAAGCAATAACAAGCCATGCGGCTCCATATCTTTATTTTCTCTTCTTTCTTTTTCTCAAACAAAGGGAGAAGTTCCCTCGCGCACAAGTTTGCCGGGAGGGAAGGAGAAGATAATGGTGTGGACCAGGCGCCGTTCAAGCAAGTATCGCCTTACCGGGAAGCAAACAACAGAAAAGCTAAGTTGCCAAAGTTTGAGCAATCTGTTTCAAATTTTTAAAAGTTATCTTCCTTGAACGACCGTGCTTTGTATGGAAAACCTGTACGCGGAGGAACCAACTCGTAGCTAGATGCGCCCTTACTTTGTTTCGGGTCCGCTCAGCAACTTAAGTTTGCTGCGACTAGTTGCAACAAGGTTTCTTGTCGGTAGCGGCACCGCCAGCAGGCTGCTGACGTCCCGCACTCAGCGCTCGCGGCCATGGTGCCTGCACCGGCAAGTTTCCTAAAAGCGTAGGGCAAAAACATAAAAAGGAAGGAATCAAGTAAAGGAAATAACATAGCAGTCACTACCCAAAATAAAGTTACATTACAAGATAGCTTGCCGCAGCTCTAACGGGTTGTTATCGTAACATGACTAGCAGCGGCAAGAAAAGGAGAAAACGGGCGGCCTAATCTACGCGGCCACCATCGACCCTCTTGACCTCATTCACCTTGTCCACAATGGGTGCGACAAGGGCCTTGAGCGCTTCCAGATCAGCATCTGCCGGCAGCTTCTTGAGGACGTTGGTGAGGTTGAGGCCTGGGTTGCGGAAGGCCACTTTCACCAACACCTTCTCCAGAACTCTGGCGCAGATCGTGCGCGACTCATCGGCCAGTTGCTTTGGGATCTTCTCTCGGAGCTGCTGGAGGGCTGTCGCCACGCCTTTGAAGAACAGGGTGAGCTTGGCATTGGGTTGGAGGTTCTCATCGGAGGAGTACCCAAAGTCCTCCACCCCCAGCTGCGCCAGCTCCCCGTCGATGACTGCAGCGATGTTCACGAGGCCCTCCATCCAGAGCTCCACCGTCTCCCTGAAGGTGTTCTGGGTTTCGGCGGCCCTCGTCAATAGCGCCTCATTGGCCTTGATATCCTCCTTCAAGGCCACCTCCCGTTTCTTGGCGCCGTCCAGCGTCTCGGTCAAAGTGGCCAGCTTCAACTCCAGATCTGCGTTGGAGTCCTTGGCGGCGCTGAGCTCCTGGTTCTTCTCGGCGAAGCGGCCTTGCAGCTCGCAAGAGTGAGGGCGCCCTTCTCGCGCTCGCGCTTGAGCACGGCAAGCTCCTCGCCGCTCGCCTTGAGAGCGGCCTCCAGCTGCGCCACCTTTGTCTCCAATTCCTTCTTGGCGGCCTCAGCAGCTGCGACCGCGTCCTTCGCTTCCTTGAGGGCCCCACCAAGTGTTTCCTCGCACGCGGCGAGCTCCTCCTCGTGGCTGTCAAGGTTGACCTTCCGCTGCGCCAGCTCACCTTCCCGCGCAAACAGCTCCTCGGCGGCAAGCCGCTGTTGCTCTTCGGCTTCGGCCTTCTCAAGGATGAACGCCTTCCGCGCCTCGACCAGCTGCGCCCGCTCCTCTGCAATGGACCGGAGAGCTTCCTGATTGCGCTCCCGGAGCTCCTCCACACGCTTTTCAATGTCTGCCCCTGCTTGCGCGACAAGCGCTTCCCGGGACTCCACCTTGGCTTGCCGGGCGCGGTAGAGCGACACCAGCTTCTGAAGCAGCTGCTCCTCCTCAGACTCGCCGCTGCTGCCGCTTGGCGTGTCAACCAGTGTCAGCCCAGCGGAGGCGAGCACCTCCCCGTCAAAAGCTTCCCCTTCAACCGGCGCCCTGGAGCTTGAAGCCCAGGGGAGCTTGATGAAGACACCGTCGCCGGCCTTCAAGTAGGCGTCGGGCTGGGGCTTTTCGGAGCCTGGCGCTGCGTCAGCAGCGGAGGGATCAGCGGTCGGCATAGCGCCTTGCCCTCCTGCGGCCTCAGGGTCGTCAGTGCGACTGCCGGGCCCCTCGCCGGCTCCTGCCCAGCAGCCTTGGCGGCCTCCTCGCCGGCGGGATCATCAGCGCCGACTTCTTCTTCGGTGGCGGCGGCGTCGTCAGTATCGCCGCGCACGTTCTCCTCGCCACCCGCCTCGGTCTCCATCGGCTCCATGGAGGGTGGATCTGACGATCGGAGAAGGAAGAGAAGTCAAGCAAATATCCAAAAAGAAAAATCAGAAGAAGAACACGAGGGAAGTTTCAAGCAAGGGATTACCTGTACTGGGATCCATGGTCATGGGCTCCACCACCGGGGGGTCGCTGGTGCTGCCCCTTGCCGGAGACTCCTCCCTTGCCGGAGATTTCTCCCTTGCCGGAGAACGCTCCCTTGCCGGGGAATCCTCCCTTGGCGGCGTAGTGGAAGCAGATGGCACGTCGGAGGCGGTTTCCGAGCCCTCCTGGTGAAGTTGTTCTGCTCCTACACAAACAAACCAACAGTCGGATGTCAGCAAAGAAAAGAACAACCATGCGCGCCCAACGGCGGGAAATAAGCTGTATACTTACGCTGGGGGCTGCGCTGGGGGCTGTTTCGGGGAATAGTTGCCGGGTCCGGCAAGGTGGTCTTGGGCGCACCCCCTGCAGTCGCGGTGGGCTCGTCCTCGATGATAACCACCGGAACTTTGGCTCTCTTCTCCGCTCTCTGGGCCAGGGTCCTGAAAGGGAACAAGGTTCAGAGTAAAGCAGATCAGATACAAGACAGAAACAACAAAAATTGAAGAACTACAAGTACTACAAAGTTTCTTACTCGTCTTCTTCCTCGTCGTAGCTGAGCGCGGAGAGGTCGAAGTCCGGCCCACCTCGGCGCGACGAGGCGGAGGAGTAGGATCCCTTGGCTGCTTGGCGGGCGCAGTGGCCGTGGCCCGGGAAGACCCCGCTCCAGTTGCCGCAGTGGTGCGAGGCGCTCCCGCGGCAACATCGCTTGTCGCGGTAGAGCGTGTCGCGCGGCGTGACGGCTGCTGACTCCTTTGCCGCCCTGCTGCGTCCCCGGCCTTGCGAAGATGCCTTCTCGATGGAGCTGGGGGCTGCGCTGGGGGCTCCGCCTGCGGCAAGCGGCCTAGAGATGGCGGTCCACTCGCACCCTCGGCGGGCTCGCTCGACTCGGTGTCAGGCGCGGCAAGCGCTTCCTCGCCGTCAAGCCACTGTCGCTCGACAAGGCTTGCCGCCTTTGCTGCCTCTGCCTCCTCCACAGTGAACCCAAACTCGCCCGCGGCAGCGGCTGCCGCCGCCTCTTCCGCCCTGGTGGCGATGCACTGCATCTCCTCCTCTGTGGTGTCGCGGGTGAGGCTCCTCTGCTCGTCGGCATGGACCGCCACCTCCACCAGGCCGTCGAAGAACTGCTGCACAACGTCATCCGCTGGCTCTTGCCACGTTGGGACAAGACCATGCGAGTCGCACAGCGGCATCATCGCACGGATGCGGTCAAGCGAAGAGTTGTTGCATAGCGGGACAACCCCCGCCGGCAACCTGAACCACTCTGGATGTTGGGAGTCGTGCTTGAACAGCTCCTTGAGCATCGCATCCAGTTCCAGTATAGTGAAGTTAAAATTGAGGCCCGGGCGCAGCCTCATGATATCCGCCGGACCACCGAACTCCCAAGCAGGTCTCCTCCTCTCTTGCAGGGGGGCGATGCGGCGGCGAAGAAAGTCTGCGCCTATGGCGCCCACAGTAAGCCCGGCAAGCCTAAGGCGCAATATCCGAGTGGTGGCGATCTTCAGCTTGTCGTCATCCGCGGCCAAGCTGCTCCAATCGCCGCCACGCACTACTGGGACTTGGCGCAGGGCGGTGAATGGCTGCGGGTTCTCCTCCATGATCCAACACCAATCCGCTCTCCACTCCTCCCATTTGCTACGGAGCTCCCCCTCCAGATACGCCTCCTTCTTGCCGGCCCTCGAGATCCAGGCGATCCCGCCGGATAGAGGCTCTCCTCTCTCGACCCGGGGCATGAAGTAGGGGCGGAAAAGGGCTACATTGGGGTGGACTCCGACAAAGTTTTCGCAGAGATGTGTGAAAACGGCCATAGTCAGAATGTCGTTGGGGGTGAAGTCAAGGAGGTGGAGCCCATATGTGTTCATGATGTCGCAGAAGAATTCAGAAAAGGGCGGGCAGAGCCCACAGTAGAAGAACAGTACGAAGAAGGGGTATCCGTGTGGAGCTCGTTTGGAAGTGGCGGCGGAGAGTACCTTCGTGCGCGGATGCGCTCGCGTCTCCGTCGACCAGAAGAGGTAGTACCACTCCCTCAGCTCCGCCGAGTCGAGCTCGGAGGGGAAAGTGGCCTGCTTCTTTCGCAGCGCCTTGGCCGACTTCGCGACCTTCCCGGTCTTCTGAGCCATGGCGAAGGTGGGGGAGGAGATCGACGGTGTTGGTGGCGACGGCGGAGATGGGGGACGGAGCGCTGCTTTCTTTCGGCTTTGGCAGCAGAGGGGAGCAGCGGAGATTTCTGAGATTGGAACAGCAAATGGCGATATGGGGGAACTGCCCCTGTTTCCCCTGCTTATAAAGAGGCGGAAGCGAACGTTACGCTTTTTCCGAATAAAGAACCACCCACGATCTGTCCCACGACGCCGCATTCGACGCGTGCCGTTAAGGGAGAGCGCGGTGGATACGGAGCCAGATACGGCGGGCCCCAGGCCGCACGTGCCCGTTGCCCTGTTTTGGGCCTGGCCCAATAGCGCTCGGCACCGTGTATGGCCCAGGCCCAGGGGCTCCTGTCGGTGTACTAGAATAGGGGTACCCTAGTATCCCGAACTTGAGCACGGGCAGTCACAGCACCCCGCGGCAAGGCTTGTCGGGCGACCACCAAGGTCCTCCGTTGGTTCCTTTGGAGCCATTCAAGAACAAAGTATTTAAGCCGAGAAGACAAGGCCCTGGCAAGAGGAGCTTGCCGGGAAGGCCATCTGAGCCATCTCAAGGAACTTGCCGCGACGCACCACACGTCCCGGCAAGGCACGGTGAGCGACAAGCTCCCGGACGCCCGGCAAGCGACAAGCTTCCGGACGGGACAAGACAACGACCGCGGCAAGGCGCTTGCCGCGGCAGGCTACCACTCTGTACCCGCGCTCTAGCGCATCCACCAACGTGTCGCCCTGGGGCCGTTCCAGGCGCGCGTGGCGAGAGGCTGTGTAGCCAGCGATGCGAGGTGGCAAGCGGAGGTGACGAGATAGCCATCGTGGCGAACGGTGGTGCCCCTAACAGTCACTTTTGCACTGTTTGGGTGATCCAGACTGGCATTTAATGCTTTTGTCCCCTGCCGTCAGGGTTAGGTAGGATGCACTGTACAAGTAGGTGCACCAACCGCAGTTCTTTTCCACTTTTACCCTTGCATGCGTTGCCACCGGTCGGTGACCCCTTGAGCATATAAAAGGAGGCCCATGCGCAATGTAGAGGGGGGTTCGAAACCAGAAAACTCTCACATTCGGTCTCGTTAGCAGCTGGAGTGTACTGTAGCTCCCAGCGCTCTCAAGCAAGAACTCAATACACACAAACATGCAGCAGTAGGAGTGTTATCTCTCCGGAGAGCTCCGAAGCTGGGTAAACTGCTTGTGTGCTTCGCCTCGATCTGCTCTTTGTGTGATCTCCGCCCCCCCGCCGAACCGAAAGGGGCTCGGTCCGCCGGTCCCATAGGTGTCCGTGGATCAGTTTACCATGACATAGGGGCCACCCCATGTGGGATTTCAACAAGGAGAATGACGCCACCCGTCATGGCCGCAAGGGGCCGGGATCGGCCGCCGATCTGGTGAAGATCTTGTCCAGCTTGTACAAGGGGGAGAAGGAGGACTTCCTCCAAACGAGTCCATTGAACGGATTCTCCATGAATAACCCTCGGAGCTGGGTAAGCGGACGTTTATCTATCTGATCCGTGCTTTCAAAGTTAAGTGTCTTACTTTATGATTTCGATGCAGGAACTACGCCGGGATGTGGAGGGCATTCACAGTCCGGCTCCACAACCCGAGGATCTGTCACGACCGGTTTTCCAATAAAAATATTTATTGAGAAACCAATCTTTTGAGTCCAGTATGAGAGAAATCCTCCTCACTGGTAGACAATTTCTTGATACAATAAGCCAGTAGCATAAAATATATTACAGGGTCGAACTGCGGTTGCTCAACCAAATTATTACAAGCACGCCAATAATTATACATAATGGCGGACATGACACAGTGGTGTGGAGACATACTACTAACTCAAGGATAGGGCGGTGGTGGAAAAACACAGCGGGGAGAGAAATACAAGACTCTAAGTCTATCATCTCGTCGAGCGTCGAGGTGAGGCTCGATGAATTTATTTGGTAGTGGAAGCGGATATAAAACAGTGACCAAATCCAGGGTCGCACGAGACTGACTGGGACTCCTCTAAGTGTCGGACTCGCTATCGAACTCTTCATCCATGAAATCGCCTTCGTCAGCATCTGGCCAAATCAACAAGCCAGTGAGTACTTTGAAAGTACTTGCAAGACAGTTCGAACGTAAGATATAACAAATGCATGCATGGATGCGTCATGAATAAATTCACCAATGTTCATTCAAAAATTATCATAACAAGGTAAGCAAAAGGGAAACGGCGGTAGTCCGCCTGAAATCCCAACAGAACATAAATAATTTCCGATCGGGTGTCTGAAGCGACGCCTCGAAAGGTGAACAAATAAATATAAGAAAAAGCTGCCACAGTCGGGCGTCTTAGCGACACCACATAAAGGGCTTAAAAAGAAATACCTCAGTCGGACGTCGGGGCGACGTCACAGAAAGGGCTTGAAAAGAAATGCCACAGTCGGACGTCGGGGCGACATCACAGAAAGGGCTTGAAAAGAAATGCCACAGTCGGACGTCGGGGCGACATCACAGAAAGGGCTTGAAAAGAAATGCCACAGTCGGACGTCAGGGCGACATCACAGAAAGGGCTT